>NW_026712286.1:10964160-11140196 GCF_030504385.1 Musca domestica
AGTTGTTCGATAACAACATTTTCCATAGAAAATTTATTCGATAACAATATTTTCTAAAGAAATGTTGTTCGATAACAATATTTTCTAAAGAAATGTTGTTCGATAACAACATTTTCTATAGAAAAGTTGTTCGATAACAACATTTTCCATAGAAAAGTTGTTCGATAACAACATTTTCCAAAGAAAAGTTGTTCGATAACAACATTTTCAATAGAAAAATTGTTCGATAACAACATTTTCTATAGAAAAGTTGTTCGATAACAACATTTTCCATAGAAAATTTATTCGATAACAATATTTTCTAAAGAAATGTTGTTCGATAACAATATTTTCTAAAGAAATGTTGTTCGATAACAACATTTTCTATAGAAAAGTTGTTCGATAACAACATTTTCCATAGAAAAGTTGTTCGATAACAACATTTTCCAAAGAAAAGTTGTTCGATAACAACATTTTCCATAGAAAAATTGTTCGATAACAACATTTTCTATAGAAAAGTTGTTCGATAACCACATTTTCAAGAGAAAAGTTGTTCGATAACAACATTTTCCATAGAAAAATTGTTCGATAACAACATTTTCTATAGAAAAGTTGTTCGATAACAACATTTTCCATAGAAAATTCATTCGATAACAATATTTTCTAAAGAAATGTTGTTCGATAACAATATTTTCTAAAGAAATGTTGTTCGATAACAACATTTTCTATAGAAAAGTTGTTCGATAACAACATTTTCCATAGAAAAGTTGTTCGATAACAACATTTTCCAAAGAAAAGTTGTTCGATAACAACATTTTCCATAGAAAAATTGTTCGATAACAACATTTTCTATAGAAAAGTTGTTCGATAACCACATTTTCAAGAGAAAAGTTGTTCGATAACAACATTTTCTATAGAAAAGTTGTTTGATAATAAATTTTTCTGTAAAAAAATTGTTCGATAACAACATTTTCTATAGAAAAGTTGTTTGATAACAACATTTTCTATAGAAAAGTTTTCCGATAACAACATTTTCTATAGAAAAGTTGTTCGATAACAACATTTTCCATAGAAAAGTTATTCGATAACAGCATTTTCTATAGAAAAGTTGTTCGATAACAACATTTTCCATAGAAAATTTATTCGATAACAATATTTTCTAAAGAAATGTTGTTCGATAACAATATTTTCTAAAGAAATGTTGTTCGATAACAACATTTTCTATAGAAAAGTTGTTCGATAACAACATTTTCCATAGAAAAGTTGTTCGATAACAACATTTTCCAAAGAAAAGTTGTTCGATAACAACATTTTCCATAGAAAAATTGTTCGATAACAACATTTTCTATAGAAAAGTTGTTCGATAACCACATTTTCAAGAGAAAAGTTGTTCGATAACAACATTTTCTATAGAAAAGTTGTTTGATAATAACATTTTCTGTAAAAAAATTGTTCGATAACAACATTTTCTATAGAAAAGTTGTTCGATAACAACATTTTCCATAGAAAAGTTGTTCGATAACAACATTTTCTATAGAAAAATATCAATAACAGCTTTTGCTACAGAAAAATTATCGATAACAACTTTTTCCACAGAAATCTTTTCTATGTAATTGACAATCGATAACACCTTTTCAATTAAAAAAACCTCATCGATAACATGTTTTTCTATAGAATTCAATAATTATTTTTTTCCCACCCCTTTCATACCTCCCTCATTTATTTGTTTTAATTCCTTTTAATCAATTCCTCTTCTCTCTTTTTTTTGAAAAATTACAGCAATTATTGCACACCCTGTTATTGGCATCGGCCGCCCTGATATCGGCCAGCATATTGACCGCCCTGCAATTCCCAGTCGTGCTAAGTTCACCATCGGCCGCATTGGCTTTTGCCATTGTGACCACATTTTCGCTGGGAACGATAGCGGCAATTACAGGTGAAGAATTGGCGCCATTACCCTTGTTCGCCGTATTCCTGGTAAGTTGAATGTGTCCTGAAGTTAAAGATGTTGTTGTGAAGGTGTTTGTATAGCTTGTTTGCTTGCGACGGTTGTTGGTCGGAAATGGATGTTTGTCCATTATTGGTAAATGCTTCGATACTTCATGCAAATTGGCGGAAGTAATTGTTCCAGTAGGCAAATATTTGTTGTTGGTTTTTTGAAATTGCCTTCAATTGTTGTAATTGGATGTGGAATTATCGATGAGGTAATGAGGGGGAGGGGGATTGGGTTGCTAATCGGTGCTTATGAAAAATAGTAGCCAAAGAAAAAATTATCGATAATATTTTTTCTATCAAAAAAGTCATCGATAATGACAATAAATTTTTTCGAAAAAAAATCTTCAATAACAAAATTTTCAAAAAAAAAAATATAATAATCGATAACAATCTTTTTAACAACCAACATTTTTTTAGTCATCTATATTAACTAGAAAAAGTTATCGATAATATTTATTTCCATTAAATAGTCATCGATAATAAGTAGAAAAAGTTATCGATAATATTTTTTCCATAAAAATAGTTATCGATAATAACTAGAAAAAGTTATCGATAATTTTTTTTCCATAAAAATAGTTATCGATAATAACTAGAAAAAGTTATCGATAATTTTTTTTCATAAAAACAGTTATCGGAAATGACGATAGTAACCAGAAAAAGTTATCGATAATTTTTTTTCCATAAAAATAATCATTGATAATGACGATAATAACTAGAAAAAGTTATCGATACTATTTTTTTTTCATAAAAAAAAATTATCGACAATAATTTTCGATAACAAAATTTTTAAAAAAAAAATAGTATTCGATAACAATCTTTTTAACAACCAACATTTTTTTTTTGTCATCGATAATAACTTGAATAAGTTATCGATAATTTTTTTTTCCATCAAAATAGTCATCGATAATACCGATAATAACTAGAAAAAGTTATCGATAATATTTTTCCATAAAAATAGTCATCGATAATAACTAGAAAAAGTTATCGATATTTTTTTTCCATAAAAATAATCATCGATAATGACGATAATAACCAAAAAATGTTATCGATACTATTTTTTCATAAAAAAATTATCGACAATAATTTTTTTTAGAAAAAAAATTTTCGATAGCAAAATTTTCAAAAAAAAAAAGTAGTAATTGATAACAATCTTTTTAACAACCAACATTCATTTAGTCATCGACAATAACTAGAATAAGTTATCGATAACATTTTTTCCATAAAAATAGTCATCGATAATAACGATAATAACAAGAAAAATTATCGATAATATTTTTTCTATCAAAAAGTCATCGATAATTGTTATCGAACACAGAAATGGTTTCGATTTTGTTTAGTAAAATCTTCGATAACAAATATTTCTTAAAAAAAAATAGTCATCGATAACTTGCTTTTCTACACAGAAATTGTTCGATAACAATCTTTTCTATAAACTTTTTTCGATATTTTTTCCACAAAAATTCTAATCGATAACATTTTGTTTAAAAAAATCTTCGATAATAAAATTTTCTTAAAAGAATAGTCATCGATAACTTGCTTTTCTACACAGAAATTGTTCGATAACAATCTTTTCTATAAACTTTTTTTTCGATAAATCGATTATATCGATATTTTTTCCATTAAAAAAGTAATCGATAATAACTAGAAAAAAACTATCGATAATATTTTTTCCATAAAATAGTAATCGATAATAACTAGAAAAAGTTATCGATAATATTTTTCCATAAAAATAGTCATCGATAATATTTTTTCCATAAAAATAATCATCGATAATAACTAGAAAAAGTTATCGATAATATTTTTTTCCATTAAAGAGTCATCGATAATGATAATAACCAGAAAAATTATCGACAATAATTTAAAAAAAAATTTCGATAACAAAGTTTTCACAAAAAAATAACAACAAACATTTTTTTAGTCATCGATAATAACTTGAATAAGTTATCTATAATATTTTTTCCATAAAAATAGTCATCGATAATAACTAGAAAAAAATATAGATATTTTTTTCCATAAAATAGTCATCGATAATATTTTTTCCATAAAAGTAGTCAACGATAATATCTAGAAAAAGTTATCGATAATATTTTTTCCATAAAAATAGTTATAAATAATGACGATAATAACCAGAAAAAATTATCGATACTATTTGTCTGATAAAAAATTACCGACAATAATTAAAAAAAAAAAAAAAAATTCGATAACAAAATTTAAAAAAAAATAGTAATCGATAACTTCGATTTCTACACAGAAATCGATAATAATAATTTTTTCCATAAAAATAGTCATCGATAATAACTAGAAAAAATTATCGATATTTTTTTCCATAAAATAGTCATCGATAATATTGTTTCCATAAAAAAAATCATCGATAATAACTAGAAAAAGTTATCGATAACATTTTTTTCCATAAAAATAGTCATCGATAATGACGATAATAACCAGAAAAACTTATCGATACTATTTTTCTCATAAAAAATTTTTTTAAAAAACAAAAATGCGATAACAAAATTAAAAAAAATAGTAATCGATAACTTGCTTTTCTACACAGAAATTTTTTGATAACAATCTTTTTATCAACAAACATTTTTTTCGATTTTTTTTCGATAAATCGATTTTTTCGATAACTCGCATCAAAGCTCTTCTGACACCATTTCCCTCTTTTCCCCAGCCCTCTTTTGCAAAATTTCTCAAATCCATAGCCTCAAATAAAACGAATGCCCTCGCAACAACTCCCCAGGGTCTCATAATGCCAAGCAAACCCAAACACGCAACACATTACAACAACGACAACTGAAAAAAAACTGTCATAGAATTTCCATATTAATTATGTTTTCACTTTTCCATTTTTTTTTTCATCCTCCCCTCCAGGGTATTCACACAATGCTGCCCATATCGTGGCCGGTGTCTGTGGTCTTGGCCCTATTTATGACGGCCATACACGTTGTCTATCGTCTGTGCATTGCTCCGGACTATTCGCCTAATTTGCCTGTGGTAAGTAGCCAACACTGGAGCGCGCGAGTCTCCATCCATCCATCCTAACCGACCCCCCTACCCCAACCCCAGAAAAAAGGATGCCAATGAATAACAAAAAATTACAACAACTAGACTCGACAATGATTTTGAAAAAAAAAAATGAAAATTTTAATTGGACTCTTTGCCATAGACAAAAGAATGCTGAGAGGGGCAGGGTCATATGTAAGAGGGCGGATTATGGTTGCAACCACTGGGCCTGAGCTAATTTTGAAAATAGCTCACATAGTTAAAAATCTGTTTTATTTCGAAAGGGACAAAACACAGGGCAAGGACATTATTTGAAAACTGAATTTCAATTGAAATGCTGTCGTTCTACATCCAACCACTCTCTCATCCTTTTTTTTTTGAGGTTTCAAAAAAAAGGGTTTTTGTGTAAAAAGTCATTAAAAATCATAAATTTTTTATCAACCCCGAAATGGCATTGAAAATAGCTATGTTCTGATGTAGTTGTTGTTGTTATTGTTTTTTTGTTCATTCAAAGGACATAACGGTCCATGGAAAACAAACAAACATGTCACATAGTAATAGCAACATTCATACATGTCCTAAGTGGTTCCATGTCCTTGATGTTTTGCAGCTCATCTTTGATGAGTGCCGAATGCATGGCTGGCTGGCTGCCTGCCTGCCTGGCAATCGGACTGCCTGTAGCCAGTTTTCAAATTCACCTGGCATTTGTTGCACACTTAAGTGTTGCAACGATAACAACAACAGAATCAGCAACAACATGTCTAGTTTAAATTTATGTTCGTTTTTTTTTCCACACACACACACACACACTCTCGAATCAATATTGTGTGGGAATTTGTCGGTCAGAGTCATGGGCAGAGAATTCCATACATTTAAGTGATTGTAGGCAGTTAAATGCCCATTTCAAGTGAAATCGAGGTAAAGGCCAAGGTGCAGCAATCGAAATGAAATCCATGAATATCAATGTGAAGGAAAATGTGTAACCTTCCACGGAAAGGAAGTAAAAAAAAACAAGTGGAAGGAAAGGCTTCGATAAGACAGTTTTCTGGGGGAAAAATTCAAGGAAAAAAATTCAAGTCATTCATATGGACAAAAATTAACGAAAATCAACTTTTCCATTATTAAAGTTCAAGATAACAAGATTTCAAAGAAAAAACTTATCGATAACAATTTTTTCAATAAAAAAGAAACAAACCCATGAAAAACTATTTTTATCTTTAGAGAAAGATATCGAAAAAGTTTTTTTTTTAAACAAATGTTATCGATAACTTTTCTATGAGATTACTTTTTTCATAAGAAAACTTGTTACCAATAACATTCTATAAAGAAAAAATGATAGATAACACAGTTTTCTAAATTTAAATTCTATCATTTTTTTCTTTAGAAAACATTGTTATCGATAACACAAAAATTTCGATATCAAAAAATATCGATAACAAAAAATATCGATAACAAAAATATCGATAGCAAAAAATATCGATAACAAAATATATCGATAACAAAAATATCGTTAACAAAAATATCGATAACAATTTTTTTCAATAAAAAAGTAATCGATAACAAAGCTTTATTAAATAAATCGTCAAAAACTATTTTATCTTTACGGAAAGTTATCGAAAAACATTTTTTCCATAAGAAAAGCTATCGATAATAACTTTTTCTATAAGAAAAATTATCGACAACAATTTTTTTTAAATGAAATGTTATCGATAACAACATTTTCAAAGAAAACTTTATCGATAAAAGCATTTTCTAAAAAAAAATGTTATCGATTTCAACTTTTTCTACAGAAAAAGTGGTCGATAAAAAGGTAAGAGAGGTATAGAATAAGAGAGGTATAGAATATTTTTAAAGAAAAATTAATCGATAAATACTTTTTCTAAAGAAAATTATATCGATGATGTAAAAAAAAGTTATCGATAACAATATTTTCTAAGTACATGACAATTGATAAAAACTTTATTTAAAGTAAAAGTTTTCGATAACAATATTATAGATAAAAACTTTTTCAAATGAAAAACGTTAACCCGTATTCCTACAGCAGCACTAAAACAAGTGTATGCATTGGAAGCAATGTAGTTGTTGTGGACAAAAAATCCATCACTACAAAAACAAAACTTTGCTGTGAAAAAGATCTGCCAATAGAACATGAGTCGAACCTGGAGAGTTTCTAGTGTATAATTCGCATATGCTAATTTGCAATAAGTTCGAAATATATACTACTTTCCAGAGAACGGCCCTTGTAAGCCATCATCCACACCAAATATGCCTGATTAGCCGCTTTACCAACGGCGAAACGCGTCGCATAGTGGTGAGTGTGTGATAGTGTCTATCTGGCTTTCCTTTTCACTGCAAATTTCAGATCATTAAGCTCGTCTCGAAAGAGGAAACAAACACGAAAAACGTTATAGTTTTCCTAAAGAAAACGTCATCAATAATATTTTTTTCTTAAGAAAAATTTATCGATAAAAATAATATCGATAACAATTTCATAAATGAATAAGTAATAAATAACAAAGATTTATTAAAGAAATCATCAAAAACTATTTTTATCTTTACGAAAAGTTATCGATAGCAATATTTTTTGAAGGAAAAAATGATCGATATAACTATTTTCCACAACAAAATCTATCGATAAGAGCTATTTTTAAAGAAAAAGCTATCGATAGTCACTTTTTCTAAAGAAATAACAAAGTTTTGTGTATAAAAAGTTATAGATAAAAAATATTTTTACAGAAAAAGTTATCGATAACAATATTTTCTAAGTAAATGTCAATCGATAAAAAACTTTTTTTAAAGTAAAAGTTTTCGATATCAACTTGTTCTAAAAAACGTCATCGATAACGACTTTTTTAAAAAAAAGTTATCCATAGAAAGTATTTTCTAAAAAAATCGATAACAACTTTTCCAATAAAAAAGTAATCAATAACAATGATCTATTAAAGAAATCGTCAAAAACAATTTATAATTTTACCAAAAGTTATCGAAATCAATTTTCTTTAAAAAAATATAGAAATCAACTTTTTCTATAAGAAAACTTATTGGCTACAACATTTTCTAAATAGAAATATATTAATAACATCATATTCAAAAGAAAAAGTTGTCGATAACATTATTTTCTACTGAAAAAAATTATCGATAAAAATATTTTCTAAAAGAAAATCTGTCGATAAAAACCATTTCTTAGGCAAAAGTTTTCGATAGACACTTTTTCTAAAGAAAATGTTTTTGATAATAAAGGTTTGTATTAAAAAAATTATCGATAAAAAATATTTTTACAGAAAAATTTAACTATTTTTAAAGTAAAAGTTTTCGATAACATTATTTTCTAAACAAAAAATTATCGATAGCAACTTATTCTAAAGAAAAAATTATGGATAAAAAATATTTTCTAAAGAAGAAAATATGAATAACAATTTTTTCATTTAAAAAAGTAATCGATAACAAAGATTTATTAAATAAATCGTCAGCAAGTATTTTATCTTTATGGAAATTTATCGAAAAACATTTTTTCTATAAGGAAAGCTATCGAAAACAACTTTATCTATATAAAAAATTTTTGGCAACAACATTTTATAAATAAAAATTTATTGATAACAATATTTTCTAAAGAAAAAAATGATCGATAAATATATTTTCTATAAAAAAAATATCGATAAAAACTATTTAAAAAAAGTTATTGATGGACACTTTTTCTAAAGAAATTGTTATCGATAATAAGGATGTTTATAAAAAATTATCGATAAAAAACATTTTTACAGAAAAAGTTATCGATAACAATATTTTCTAAGTAAATGTCAATCGATAACACCTTGTTATAAAGTAAAAAACGTTATCGATAACTACTTTTTTCAAAGAAAAAGTTATCGATAGCAATATTTCCCAATGAAAAAAATATTTCAAAAGAAAAATTTATCGATAAAAAATATTTTCTAAAGAAAAAAATATCGCTAGCAATTTTTTTCACTAAAAAAGTAATCGATAATAAAGATTCATTAAATAAATGATCAACTACAATTTTATCTTTACCAAAAGTTATCGAAAATCAATTTTCTATAAAAAAAAATTATCGATAACAACTTTTTCTATAAGAGAATTTATTGGCAACAACATTTTCTGAATAAACAGCATTTTCAAAACATAAAATATCGAAAACAGTATTTTCTAAAGAAAAAATGATGGATACAAATATTTTATATAAGAAAAGTTATCGATAGCCTCTTTTTCTAAAGAATTTTGGTATCGATAGCAATGTTTTGTATAAAAAGTTATCGATAAAACTATTTAAAAAAAGTTTTCGGTAATAATTCTTCTTTTCTTTTACAACTTTATCTACAGAGTATTTTTTCTAAGAAAATCGAAATCGATAAAAAGTTTTTCTAAAGGAAGTGTAATCAATTACTACTTTTTTGCAGAAAAAGTTATCGATAACAGCATTTTCTAAAGAAATGTTTCTCTATAACAATATTTTCTATAATAAAAGTAATCGATAACAACTTTTTGTAAAAAAAGAGAGTTATCGATGATAATATTCTCGAAATATAAATAACAACATTATCTAAAAAAAGTTATCGATAATAATCTTTTCTAAAGAAATCGTCTTTTTCTACAAATTTTTTTTTTAAGAAAATGGAAATCTATTAGAAGTTTTTCTAAAGGAAATGTTATCGATAACAAACTTTTTCAAAAAAATATAATCGATTACCACCTTTTTTGCAAAAAAAAAAGTTATCGATAACAACATTTTCTAAAGAAATATTTCTCAAGAATATTTTCTATAATAAAAGTAATCGATAACAACTTTCTCTAAAGAATTAGCTATCGATAACAATATTCTCGAAATGTCAATAACAACATTCTCTAGAAAAAAAGTAATCGATAATATATTTTTTCTAAAGAAATCGATTACAAGTTTTCTTAAAGAAAAATTTGTAGATAACAAATTTTGCTACAGAAAAATGTATCGATAACAATGTTTTTAAGAAAATGGAAGTCAATAAAAACTTTTTCTAAAGAAAACATTATCGATAAAAACTTTTTCCAAAGAAAATGTAATCGAGTGCCACTTTTTTGCACAAAAAGTTATCGCTAACAACTGTTTCTTTAAAAAAATATATTTTTTGTAAAAAAAGTTATCGATAACAAGAATCAATGTAAATTATTATTTTTTTATAAAAAAACTCATCGCTAACGGGTTGACTGATTAAGTGTAGCCTTAAATTCAAATCCTATTTTCTCTACTCAACAATGACCAACAAATCCATTGCAATCTGACATTAAATGTTAAGCTCTTTTAATCTCTATTTCCCCGAAAAATAGCAGCTTAAATTGTTGTTATTTTTAAAACAAAACCCACTAAACGAAAAAAAATATTTCATTTTCATTAATTTTGTCGTTATTGTTTTTTTTTCCTTTGTTGCAGCTATTCGGCGAAATTGTAATGCTGGCCAGTGCATCCGTTTCCGGTCTCTACTATCGCATCATGTCCGATGCAGCCCACACACGTACCGTCGATGGCACGCGAACCGGCATCGAACAACGCGTCAAACTCGAATGCGAACGTGAACAACAGGAGCAGCTGCTGCTGAGCGTAATACCAGCTTATATTGCCGCAGAGGTTAGTCAAGTGCTTACATCTGTGGCAACAACAAAAAAAAACACAATAACAAATATTGTAGATAATTTTGTCCAACAATGTGGCAACAATTTAAAGAATTTATTTCGATTTATTTGTGCGGAATTTAATTTTAGGTTAAACGCAGCATTATGCTGAAAATGGCAGATGCCTGCCAAAGGGCGGGGGGTCAAAGCAACTCATCGGCCACTCGTTTCCATGAGCTACATGTCCAGCGTCACAACAATGTGTCCATTCTGTATGCGGATATTGTGAATTTTACACCGTTGTCGGAACAATTGACGGCCAGTGATTTGGTGAAGACTTTGAATGATTTGTTTGGGCGTTTCGATCAGATTGCTCAGGTGAGTGAGAGATAGAAAAAAATTTTAATAGAAAAGGATGTTATCGAACAAGTTTTCTATATTAAATGTTGTTATCGAACAATTTTTCAATAGAAAATGTTGTTATCGAAAACTATCGGATAACTTTTCTATAGAAAATGTTGTTATCGAACAACTTTTTTAATAGAAAATGTTGTTATCGAATAACTTTTCTATAGAAAATGTTGTTATCGAACAACTTTTCCATAGAAAATGTTGTTATCGAACAACTGTTCCATAGAAAATGTTGTTATCGAACAACTTTTCCATAGAAAATGTTGTTATCGAACAACTTTTCTATAGAAAATGTTGTTATCGGACAACTTTTCTATAGAAAATGTTGTTATCGAACGACTTTTCTATAGAAAATGTTGTTATCGAACAACGTTTCTATAGAAAATGTTGTTATCGAACAACGTTTCTATAGAAAATGTTGTTCTCGAACAACGTTTCTATAGAAAATGTTGTTATCGATCAACTTTTCTATAGATAATGTTGTTATCGAACAACTTTTCTATAGAAAATGCTGTTATCGAATAACTTTTCGATAGAAAATTTTGTTATCGAACCACTTTTCTATAGAAAATGTTGTTATCGAACAACTTTTCTGTAGAAAATGTTGTTATCGAACAACTTTTCTTTAGAAAATGTTGTTATCGAACAACTTTTCTATAGAAAATGTTGTTATCGAACAACCTTTCATTAGAAAATGCTGTTATCGAAAAATTTTTCTATAGAAAATGTTGTTATCGAGCAACTTTTCTATAGAAAATGTTGTTATCGAACAACTCTTCTATAGAAAATGTTGTTATCGAACAATTTTTCTATAGAAAATGTTGTTATCGAACAACTTTTCTATAGAAAATATTGTTATCGAACAACTTTTCTATAGAAAATATTGTTATCGAACAACCTTTCATTAGAAAATGCTGTTATCGAATAAGTTTTCTTTAGAAAATGTTGTTATCGAACAACTTTTCTGTAGAAAATGTTGTTATCGAAATAGTTTTCTATAGAAAATGTTGTTATCGGACAACTTTTCTGTAGAAAATGTTGTTATCGAACAACTTTTCTATAGAAAATGTTGTTATCGAACAACTTTTCTATAGAAAATGTTGTTATCGAACAACTTTTCTATAGAAAATGTTGTTATCGAACAATTTCTCTATAGAAAATACTGTTATCGAACAACTATTCTCTAGAAAACGTTGATATCGAATAACATTTCTATAGAAAATGTTGTTATCGAACAACTTTTCTACACAAAATGTTGTTATCGAACAACTTTTCTATAGAAAATGTTGTTATCGAACAACTTTTCTATAGAAAATGTTGTTATCGAACAACTTTTCTACAGAAAATGTTGTTATCAAATAACTTTTTTATAGGAAATGTTATTATCTAACAACTTTTCTGTAGAAAATGTTGTTATCGAACAACTTTTCTATAGAAAATGTTGTTATCGAAAAACTTTTCTATAGAAAATGTTGTTATCGAACAACTTTTCCATAGAAAACCTTGTTATCGAACAACTTTTCTATAGAAAATGTTGTTATCGAACAACTTTTCTATAGAAAATGTTGTTATCGAACAACTTTTCTATAGAAAATGTTGTTATCGAACAACTTTTCTATAGAAAATGTTGTTATCGAACAAATTTTCTGTAGAAAAAGTTGTTATCGAATAACTTTTTTATAGAAACTGTTGTTATCGATCAAGTTTTCTTTAGAAAATGTTGTTATCGAACAACTTTTCTCTAGGAAATGTTGATATCGAAGAACTTTTCTATAGAAAATGTTGTTATCGAAAAACTTTTCTATAGAAAATGTTGTTATCGAATAACGTTTCTTAAGAAAATGTTGTTATCGAACAACTTTTCTATAGAAAATGTTGTTATCGAACAACTTTTCTTAAGAAAATGTTGTTATCGAACAACTTTTCTTAAGAAAATGTTGTTATCGAACAACTTTTCTTTACAATATTTTGTTATCGAACAACTTTTCTATAGAAAATCTTGTTATCGAACAACTTTTCTATAGAAAATTTTGTAATCGGACAACTTTTTATCGAACAACTTTTCTATAGAAAATTTTGATATCGATCAAATTTTCTGTAGAAAATGTTGTTATCGACCAACTTTTCTATAGAAAATGTTGTTATCGAACAACTTTTCGTTAGAATATTTTGTTATCGAACAACTAGTCTATAGAAAATGTTGTTATCGAACAACTTATCCTTACTTTTCGAACAAGTTTCCAATAAAAGACATGTTATCGGCCACATTTTCCATAACAAACTTAGTTATCGAATTGTTTTCTGCACTATAATATAAATTTCTTGCATTTTACAGGAAAATCACTGTCTTCGCATCAAAATCTTGGGCGATTGTTACTACTGCGTCTCTGGCCTGCCCATCTCCAGGCCACAACATGCATCCAATTGTGTCAATATGGGTCTGCAGATGATTGATGCCATCAGGTATGTAGTGATGAACGAAATCAAACACCTTCTCCATAACAGCCTACACACACACACACACATACACCCACTCACACACATGTATGTCCAACCAAATTCCCACACCTTAGTAAACATTTGCAGAGTACAATATTTATGTAGATGACATCGGCGATGTACTTTGTAAATGTAAACAAATTGTTATTGGATTCTAATATAAACAAATCAACACACACACATACACCCTCGCACCCACACACACACCCTCTCCTTGCTTCCTTCCGACCAAATAGGCAGACATAATAAAATCAACACACATGGCAACTGTGGTTGTGACAAACCTGCCAACACTAACACCGACAGTCGAACAGGCAATGGAAAGAGGACTCACCAACGACATTGATTAAAGTCATGAACAACATAAAAAACAACAAAAACACCAACACCAACATTATCAGGACATGACAAACACTTGTTGTTTTTAATATTTACCAGGTGTTAGACAACAAAACACGACAAGAATCTATGGCCAGGGCAAACAAAAAAAACATCAAATCCCAGGCATGATGAGACGAAGTACGGGGGTTGGGGGAGAGGAAACATTCATGACACCCAAAGGATATACAAAAGTCTTTCGGTAATCTTTGGAAAATTTATTTGAATTTTAACAAATTGCCAAGGCCTCCACAGGGCAATGAGGTATAAATATTCAAACAAATTTGATTTAATCTTGGTATCGAAAAAGAAAAAATGTTGAAAAGTTAAAATCGTTTGTTCGGTTTAATCAATATTCTGATTTCAAATAAGGATTTATTGAACTGGAAATTGTCCAGTTTATGGGAGGAAGAGGGGTGGGTCAATGATTTTGGTGTTAAGTAATTGTTTTGTTTTGATGAACCTTTTTCGCAGAAGGAGGTCGGCATGGTGGATATTTGGACAAAATCAAATAAGTTTTGGCTTTGATATAGCTAAGGGAAAGGTGACAAAAGTTTTAAAAAGGGTTGATTAAGGATTGTCCGAAAATGGAACGGGAGGAGAAGGGGAAGGTTGTTAATGGACATAGAAACAAAAATTATCGAAATACTTTTCCACAGAAATCGGACACTTTTTCGGTAGAAAATATTGTTATCGAATACCTTTTTTACAGAATATTTTGCTATCGAAAAACATTTCTATGGAAAACGTCGTTATCGAGTTACTAAAAGTTGTTATCGAACAACTTTTCTACAAAAAATGTTGTTATTGAACCATTTTTCCATGGAAAATTTTGTTATCGAATAAATTTCCTATAGAAAATGTTGTTATCGAGAAACTTTTCTATGGAAAATGTAATTATCGAACAACTTTTCTATAGAAAATGTTGTTATCGAACAACTTTTCTATGAAAAATGCTGTTATCGAACAGCTTCTTTGCATAAAATGTTGTTATCGAAAAACTTTTCTATAGAAACTGTTGTTATTTAACATTTTTTCGGTATAAAATGTTGTTACCGAACATTTTTTCGGTATAAAATGTTGTTATCGAAACAATTTTCTATAGAAAATGTTGTTATCGAACAACTTTTCTATGAAAAATGCTGTTATCGAACAGCTTCTTTGTATAAAATGTTGTTATCGAAAAACTTTTCTATAGAAAATGTTGTTATCGAACATTTTTTCGGTATAAAATGTTGTTATCGAAACAATTTTCTATAGAAAATGTTGTTATCGAACAACTTTTCTCTAGAAAATATAGTTATCGAACAACATTTCTATAGAAAATATAGTTATCGAACAACTTTTCTAAAGAGAATGTTGTTATCTAGCAACTTTTCAATAGAAAATATTGTTATCGAACCATATTTCTATAGAAAATGTTGTTATCGAACAACTTTTCTCTAGAAAATATTGTTATCGAAACAATTTTCTATAGAAAATGTTGTTATCGAAACACTTTTCTATAGAAAATGTTGTTATCGAACAACTTTTCTCTAGAAAATATAGTTATCGAACAACTTTTCTATAGAAAATGTTGTTATCGAACAACTTTTCTATAGAAAATGTTGTTATCGAACAATTTTTCTTTAGAAAATGTTGTTATCGAACAACTTTTCTATAGAAAATGTTATTATCGAACAACATTTCTATAGAAAATGTTGTTATCGAACAACTTTTCTATAGAAAATGTTGTTATCGAACAACTTTTCTATAGAAAATGTTGTTATCGAACAAATTTTCTATAGAAAATGTTGTTATCGACCAGATTTTATATAGAAAAAGTTGTTATCGAACAACTTTTCTTTAGAAAATGTTGTTATCGAACAACTTTTCTTTAGAAAATGTTTTTATCGAACAATTTTCCTTTAGAACATGTTGTTATCGAACAACTTTTCAAAAGAAAATATTGTTATCGAGCAACTTTTCTGTAGACAATATTGTCATCGAACAATTTTTCTATAGAACATGTTGTTATCGGACAACAACTTTTCTATAGAAAATGTTGTTATCGATCATCTTTTCTATAGAAAATGTTGTTATCGAACAACTTTTCTATAGAAACTGTTGTTATCCAACATTTTTTCGGTAAAAAATGTTGTTATCGAACATTTTATCGGTATAAAATGTTGTTATCGAAACAATTTTCTATAGAAAATGTAGTTATCGAACAACTTTTCTATGAAAAATGCTGTTATCGAACAGCTTCTTTGCATAAAATGTTGTTATCGAAAAACTTTTCTATAGAAACTGTTGTTATCCAACATTTCTTCGGTATAAAAAGGTTGTTATCGAACATTTTTTCGGTATAAAATGTTGTTATCGAAACAATTTTCTATAGAAAATGTTGTTATCGAACAACTTTTCTATGAAAAATGCTGTTATCGAACAGCTTCTTTGTATAAAATGTTGTTATCGAAAAACTTTTCTATAGAAAATGTTGTTATCCAACGTTTTTTCGGTATATAATGTTGTTATCGAACATTTTTTCGGTATAAAATGTTGTTATCGAAACAATTTTCTATAGAAAATGTTGTTATCGAACAACTTTTCTCTAGAAAATATAGTTATCGAACAACATTTCTGTAGAAAATATAGTTATCGAACAACTTTTCTAAAGAGAATGTTGTTATCTAGCAACTTTTCAATAGAAAATATTGTTATCGAACCATATTTCTATAGAAAATGTTGTTATCGAACAACTTTTCTATAGAAAATGTTGCTATCGAACAACTTATCAATAGATTTTTTTGTTATCGAAAATTTTTTCTATAGAAAAAGTTGTTATCGAACAACTTTTTTATGGAAAATGTTGTTATCGAACAACATTTCTATAGAAAATGTTGTTAGCGAACAATTTTTCTATAGAAAATGTTGTTATAGAACAACTTTTCTATAGCAAATGTTGTTATCGAACAACTTTTCTATGGAAAATGTTGTTATCTAACATTTTTTCGGTATAAAAAGTTATCGAAAAAATTGATTATGCAGAAAATGTTGTTATCGAACAACTTTTCTCTATTAAATTTTGTTATCGAACCACTCTTTTATTGAAAATATACATTTTCCACGAAGAATATTGTTATCGATCAACTTTTCTGTGGAAAATGTTATTATCGATCAACTTTTCTAGGGAAAATATGGTTATCGACCAAATTTTCCATAGAAAATGTTTTTGTCGAATAATTTTTCTATAGAATATACATATTTTCCATGGAAAATTTTGTTATCGATTAACTTTTACATAGAAAATGTTGTTATCGATTAACCTTTCTGTGGAAAATTTTGTTATCGACCAACTTTTGTATAGAAAATCTCGTTATCGATCAATTTTTCTATTAAAAAATGTTGTTATCGATAAACTTTTCTTTGAAAAATGTTTATTATCGATTTAATTTTCTATAGAAAATTGTGTTATCGAACGGATTTTAATCTAAAACTCATATCTTTTGCACCCAAAATCTCATCCACCTCCCTCTTTTTTCCAGGCATGTCCGTGAAGCGACTGGCATAAATGTCGATATGCGTATCGGCATTCATACCGGCAATGTTTTGTGCGGTGTTCTCGGTCTGAGAAAATGGCAATTCGATGTTTGGAGCGATGATGTTACACTGGCGAATCACATGGAGAGCGGCGGTGTGGCGGGGTAAGTTGTTGCTTCGTTTTGTTTTTTTTTTTATTTTTTGTTATGCTACGTTTGATTACTGTTTTCCTTTCTGCATTTGCCATTCCCAAACGAGACGGAGAAGGTGTATTAAAGGAAATTGGTTTCGTTTGGCTGATTCGGAACGGGAAAAGGAAATTGCCTAGCTGTCATTTTTTTTTTGGCAAAATAATCAATGGATTGCTAAAATATATATGGGAGAAATATCAATAACAAAACGAAATTCGTTGATTGTTTTTTTTGTGAAATGGAAATGAGAGTTAATGGTTTTTAATATGAGGTATCGATAATCGATAAATGCTCTTTGGCATTTAATTGAAAAAAGAAACGAATTGGGATGTTTGATTAACACTTGTTGGAGATATTGATGATGGGAAAAATATTTAAAAAAAAAATTCTGTTGTTTTTTTTTTTTTCATAGAAAGTCTGGTTATCGATGCTTATCGATTTCAATAAAAAAAATTTCCTTTCCATGATTTTTTTTTTTTTTTTGAAAATTTTATTTTCCCAACAAAAAAAGGAGTTGGGCTGGGAATCGTCGCAATTAAAATACCACTCCGGCAAAATTTAAATTCAATATTTTCTCATCGACGAAAAAGAAAAACAAGCCAAAATAAATAAAACTCAATCGAGCGGAACCAATTTTCACCGCAAATGGGAAACGAAAGCAAAATGAGGAGAATATTCAAATGGAGATTTTATTTTTATTTATTTTCGCAAATTATTTCCGTTTTAAATTCAATGGTTTATTGGAAATGCCGTTTCGATATTTTTTATTTTTTTCTTTAATATATAAGGCGGGTACACATCACCAAACAAACATTGGATTTTCTCAATGGCAAATTCGAAGTGGAGGAGGGAAATGGCGGTAGTCGCGATTCCTATTTGGCAGATCATAAAATTGAGACCTATTTAATTGTGCCACCCAAGGTAAACGAAAAAATTATTTCAAAATTAATTTCAAAAAATTTTCAAAATTTAAAAAATAATTAATTTTGTAATTCTAGAAACCCAGCTACATCTTGCATCCGGTGCCACGTGTCATTGAGTGCAGCAACTCCCTGGAGACGGCCGAAAATGCCATGGATCAACAGCCAGCCAACAATGTCTACAGCAGTGGTCACAATGCCGATGCTGAGGCCTCGGAGAAACTTCTACCCCTGACCATTGTCAACTTCAAGGGGGTGGAGGGCAACCATTCTCCGCCGCCAGCAGCAGTGGCAGCAACAACAGGTGGTGGCAGCAACAGTCCTGAGCCAAAACTGCCACAATTATCCTCAACAAAGACATCGATGTCAATTAAAGAAGAAGAAGATGAGGATAACGTGGAACTGAGACAAAACGAAGGAAATAAAAAGGATGCCTCCACCTCCCCCCAGCAACAATTGCTCCCCGAATCGGTGGCAAATCACAATTCAGCCCCAGAGATGGCCAACAATACTCATGCCTCCCTTACACCCAAATCCTCACTAAGTCTACCCAATGAGGATGCCCTCAGTGCCAGTGGCAGTGAGGGAGGAAATAGTGGCGGTACCTCTACCCCTGCCACGCACATCACAGAAAATCCTCTGGCAAATCTAGACTCATCCACAGCTCTAAACGGTAATGCGATTGCCAACTCAGTTAATTCCACCAATGCTGCTGCCGCCACCGCATCAGGAACAACCACAACGGGTAATAATCTCTTGACTTCGGATATGCCAGAGGCCAAGAGCAAACGGAAGCTATCGGTGCAAGGTAAGCAATATGTGTCAGTTTCAGGCAATAATTTGAACTGGTAGATATTTGTGATGCAAATTTGCAGCTAGTTTCGATTAGGTTGGCCAATCGAGTTGTTATCGAGGGGCATGCAAATGCATGCCAAAGACAAAAATCAAAATTTCCTGGAAAAGGACAAGGGAAATATGGACAGGGTTTAAAAAAGAAAAAATCTACTTTTTGAGTTGTTATGGAAAATATGTTACTTTGTTATCGAAAAATAGTCCATTAAAAACTTTGTTATCGAAACAATTCTCTCTTCTCTAAAAACAACAAAATTCCCAGAAAAGGATAGAGAAATATGGACAGGGATTAAATGGGAAAAATTTTACTATTTGAGTTGTGTTATCGAAAATATTTTCTTTGAAAAATATTATATAAAACACTTTGTTATCGAAACAATTCTTTCTATAACAACAATTTTCCACAGAAAATCTCATTCTAAGATTGATTTTCTGCAACAAAATCCTATTATCGATAACATATTTCATAGAAAACCCAATTATCGGAAAAATTTTCCACCGAAAATTACCATTCTGGAAACATTTTTCTATAAAAACGCAATTATCGATAAGATTTTCCACAAAAAAACACTGTTATCGAAAAATATTTCTACAAATATCACCATTATCGAACAAGTTCTTTGTAGAAATTGGTCCTACTGAACCACTTTTCTGTGGAAGACATTGTTATCGGAAAGATTTTCCCCTAGGAAACATTGTTATCGAAACAGAAAACACTGTTATCGACACAGTTTTCCATTAAAATGGTATCATCGATCAAATTATTTATAAAAAAATAATGTTATCGCTCATATATCGATGTGATACGTTGTTATCGATTACATTTGCTATAGAAAAATATTGTTATCGATAGCATTTTTTTTGTAGAAAACGTTGTTGTTTAATACATTTTTTTTATGAAAAACGTTGTAACCGAACAAATTTTTGATGTGAGATGTTGTTATCGATAACACTTTCTGTAGTTAATTTAGTAATCGATCTCATATTCCACAAAAAAATGTTGTTATCGATCATATTTCTATATAAAATGTTGGTATTCTTCACATTTTCGACAGAAAAATGTTGTTATCGATTTCGTCTCTATTGTTATCGATTTAATTTTCTGAAGAAAGTTATGCCATTTCTACAAAAAGTTCTGTTATCGATATTATTTTCGATATAAACTGTTGATATTCTTCGCATTTTCGATAGAAAATCTAGTTATCGATTTCGGCTTCTTTGAAAATAATTGTTATCGAAATTATTTTCTGAAGAAAATGGTGCAATTTCTACATAAAATTTTCTTATCGATCTTATTCTCTATAGAAACTGTTAATATTCTTCACATTTTTGACAGAAAATTTTGTTATCGATTTCGCCTTCTTTGAAAAGTATTGTTATCGATAAAAACTTCTGAAGAAAATGAAGACATTTCTGCAAAAAATGTTGTTATCGATCATATTTTTTATAAAAACTGTTGTTATTCTTCACATTTTCTGTAGAAAAATTTGTTATCGATTTCGCCTTCTTTGAAAAATATTGCTATCGATAAGATTTTCCGAAGAAACTGATGCAATATCTACACAAAATGTTGTTATCGATTATATTTTCTATAGAAATCTTAGTATTCTTCACATTTTCTATAAAAAGTATTGTTATCGATTTCAATCTCTATGAAAAGTAATGTTATCGAAAATATTTTCTGTAGAAATTGGTACCATTTCTGGTTATCGATAAAATTTTCTACAAAAAATTTTATCATTGGTCATGTGTTCTACAGAAACTTTCGGTATTCTTCAAATTCTCTGTGGAAAATTGAGTTATCGATTTCGCCTCCTGTGAAAAATTTTGTTATCGATAACATTTTCTGAACCAAACGATGCCATTTGTACAAAAAATATTGTTATCGATGACATTTTCTTTAGAAACTGTTGGTATTCTTCACATTTTCTATAAAAACCTTTGTTATCTGTTTCGCCTTCTATAAAAAGTATGGGTATCGATAAAATTTTCTAAAGAGAATGGTGCTATATCTACAAAATATTTTGTCATTGAATATATGTTCTCCAGAAACTGTCTTATTATTCTTCACATTCTCTGTAAAAAATTAAGTTATCGATTTTGCATAGTGTGAAAAATGTTGTTATCGATAACATCTTCTGAAGCAAACGTTGCCATTTGTACAAAAAAAAATATTGTTATCGATCACATTTTCTTTAGAACCTGAAATTTTCCACATAAAATTTTGTTATCGATTTCATCAAATATAAAAAGCATTGTTATCGATAATATTTTCTGTAGGAAATAATGTTATCGATAGCATTTTCTAAGAACATGATTTTCATCGATGTTATATTCCATATAAAATGTTGTTATCGATATAATTTTCTGCAGTAAATATTGTTATCGATAACATTTGCCGAAGAAAATATTGCTATCGGTCACATTTTCTATTGAAAATATAGTTATCGTTCATATATTCTGTGTGATATTTTGTCATTGAATACATTTACCATAAAAAATATTGTTATCGATAACATTTATAATGGATAATGTTGTTATCGTAACTTTTTTGATGTCGTAAAATATTCTTATTGAAAAAATTATCCATTATCGATAACCGTCCCTATAGAAATTAATCATAGATTTTTTCTTTGTTATCGAATGTTTTTTATATAAATTATAGTTATCAGCGACAATTTTTATACAATACATTTATCGATAGCATTTTGAATAGAAAAATTAGTTGTAGATAGCATTTTTAAAAGGAAATTTTGATTTCGATAGCATTTTGAATAAAAATCGTTCTTATCGATAGCTGTTTAAAAAGGAAATTTTGTTATCGAAGTTTTTTCTAAAGAAAATGTTGTTGTTGTTGACAATTTATATGGAATATGTTGTTATCGATAACATTTTCTTTAAAAAATGTTGTTATCGATAACATTATGCCTGAAATATGGTATTATCGATATCATTTGTCATTGATAATGTCTTTTTCAAGAAATATGAAATATAAAATTTTGTTATCGATAGCATTTTGAATAAAAAAGTTGTTATCGATAGAATTTTTTAAAAAAATTGTTATTGAAAGCATTGGAAAATGTTGTTATCGAACGTTTTTTCTACGAAAAATTTTGTTATCGCTCACAATTTTCAAAGAGCATGTTGTTATCGGTAACATTTTCTTTAAAAAATATTGTTATCGATAACATTTTCCCTAAAATATGATTTTATCGATATCATTTGCCAATGATGATGTCTTTATCATGACATATGAAATAAAAAATGTTGTTATCGATAGCATTTTTAATGGAAAATGTTGTTATCGATAGTATTTTGAATAAAAAAGTTGTTATCGATAGCGTTTGTTAAAAAGATTGTTATTGAAAGCATTGGAAAATGTTGTTATCGATAGTTTTTTTTCTATGAAAAATATTGTTCTCGTTCACAAATTTTTGTACAATACACTGTTATCGATATTTTCTTTAAAAAATGTTGTCATCGACAGAATTTCTTTATAAAATATTCTTATCGATAACATTTTCCCTATCGATAACATTTGAAATAAAAAATGTTGTTATCGATAACACTTGCGTTAAAAAAATATTGTTATTGATAACATTTGCCGTAAAAAATATTGTTATCGACATTATTTTTCCTAGAAACTATTGTTATCGAAGTAATTTTCTAGGTTAAAGTTGGTTTTCGATTAAATTTCCCTATGAAAATTAAATACTACCTTGCAAATTCCCACAAAATTTAACAATTTTTCCTCGATTTTTTCTCTTCCAGGTCTAATATCATTTGCCGATAGAAGACGCTCGTCTGCATCATTTACCGAACGTAAAATGTCCTTCCATACAAATGAAAGTTTTCGCAGTCATGCAGGTATGTCGACGACATCACTCAATCTACAGCATGAACAGACATGCT
Source organism: Musca domestica (assembly GCF_030504385.1). NCBI lineage: Eukaryota > Metazoa > Arthropoda > Insecta > Diptera > Muscidae > Musca > Musca domestica. Next base: position 10,987,424 of record NW_026712286.1, read on the forward strand.
ATATGGCATGTGCGAATGTCATCAATACACTTCGTGTGTGTGTGAGTGTGTCTGTGCATAAAAAAGTTTAAATTTTCGTTAGAAAAAAAAAAAAAATTCAAGTAAATGAAATTACTTTTGCCATCACCTTGAGATGGAGAAACTATTGACCGATGACCGTAACAAAAAATAAAAATCGAAAAAAAGTTTATTTCAATAAAATTGAATTTTATTTGTTTCTAACTACATTTTAACGGATATCACTTTTCTTGGCATCCTCTCTCTCTCTCTTTCCATGTCTTTGCAGGCCATGTTACACGCAACCGACCCTCATCCAAGATGACCAAATACGTTGAGTGCTGGGGAGCTGATAGACCATTTGCCAATATTGCCGAATCGAAATTGGTTAAGAATATTGGTTTGGCCGTAAGTAACAATTTTCGCAATGTTGATTCGAAGCAGGTGTGAAGGGTGGTGGAGGGTGGAGAAAGGTTGCAATGCAATTACCACAAACATATTTTCGGGGAAACACCAACACATGACTCTTTCTTAAAATGTCATGCCACATAAAAGTGAAGAAATAAATTGCTTAGTTTAAGGGGTATGGAACTCCATTCCGAACATGCCCAAAGTTATGGGAAAATTAAATTTTCTGTAACGGTTTTTTTTTTCATTTTGTCTTATCCTCAATTATCATTAGCACATACTCAGTATGGCTGTCAGTGGGACGTGCTTGGCCTAACTGTGGCCACTGTGGAATGTTTTGTGAAAATGTTGTTGGAATAGTTTGCAAAAAGATGCATAATAACAACATTTTCCACTGAAAAGTTGATCGATAACAACATCTTCCATGGAAAATGTATATTTTCAATAAAAAAAAGTGATTCGATAACAACATTTTCTATAGAAAAGTTGTTCGATAACAAAATTTTCTATAGAAAAGTTGTTCGATAGCAACATTTTCTATAGAAAAGTTGTTCGATAACAACATTTTCTATAGAAAAGTTGTTCGATAACATCATTTCCTATAGAGAAGTTGTTCGATAACAACATTTTCTATAGAAAAGTTGTTCGATAACAACATTTTCCATAGAAAAGTTGTTCGATAACAAAATTTTCTATAGAAAAGTTGTTCGATAACAAAATTTTCTATAGAAAAGTTGTTCGATAACAACATTTTCTAAAGAAAGGTTGTTCGATAACAACATTATCTAAAGAAAGGTTGTTCGATAACAACATTTTCTAAAGAAAGGTTGTTCGATAACAACATTATCTATAGAAAAGTTGTTCGATAACAACATTTTTCATAGAAAAGTTCTTCGATAACACAATTTTCTATAGAAAAGTTCTTCGATAACACAATTTTCTATAGAAAAGTTCTTCGATAACAACATTTTCTATAGAAAAGTTCTTCGATAACAACATTTTCTACAGAAAAGTTGTTCGGTAACAACATTTTCTATACAAAAGTTCTTCGATAACAACATTTTCTAAAGAAAAGTTGTTCGATAACAACATTTTCTAAAGAAAAGTTCTTCGATAATAACATTTTCTATAGAAAAGTTATTCGATAACAACATTTTATATAGAAAAGTTATTCGATAACAACATTTTATATAGAAAACTTGTTTGATAACAACATTTTCTATAGAAATGCTTTTTGATAACATTTTCTATAGAAAAGTTGTTCGATTACAATATTTTCTATAGAAAAGTTGTTCAATAACAATATTTTCCATAGAAAAATTTTTCGATAACAATATTTTCCACAGAAAAGTTGTTCGATAACAATATTTTCCATAGAAAAGTTGTTCGATAACAACATTTTCTATAGAAAATTTGTTCGATAACAATATTTTCCATAGAAAAGTTGTTCGATAACAATATTTTCCATAGAAAATTTGTTCGATAACAACATTTTCTATAGAAAAGTTGTTCGATAACAACATTTTCTATTGAAAAGTTGTTCGATAACAACATTTTCTATAGAAAAGTTGTTCGATAACGACATTTTCTATGAAAAAGTTGTTCGATAACAGCATTTGCTAAAGAAAAGTTGTTCGATAACAAAATTCTTTATAGAAAAGTTGTTCGATAGCCGCATTTTCTATAGAAAAGTTCTTCGATAACAACATTTTTTGTAAAGAAGTCTTTGGATAAAGACATTTTTTCAAAGCAAAATTGATCGATAACAACATTGTCCATTGGAAAATTATTCAACACTCTCTATAAGAGAGCGGATCGATAACAACATATCTATAATAAAATTGTCTGAAAGCAAGTAGCACTTTCCCACTGTGCGCTAACTTCGTTGGCCTTTAAAGTGTTGTGAACGTACACAGAAATATCCTTGACATTCAAACCTCCCGAAAACTATCCTTTTCGAATGTTTGCAAATCTCTGGGACACCTTTACACCCACATCCCATCTGACTTTAACTTGGCAAATGCCATCACCAAATCAAGATACGTGCCTTTAAAAGCTACTGCCATTTCCACACCTACTAGAGTACTGTTGAGTTAAGTGTTTCGCCTCCCCGCTTTGAAGTCTTAGCTTTATTTAATTTCCTATTTTCACTTTTCCTTTTCCACTTCTACTTCTTCTTCTTCTTCTACCCGAACAGAGCATTGCCATGATTGAATCAAATTTATTGCCACCGGAGCGTAAATGTTTTAATTTCAATTGCTTTGGACCACCCACCGAACTGAAGCCGCTCACCATGTGGTATCGCAATACACCGCGCGAAGTAATGTATCGCGCCCAGCCGGATACTCATTTTCGCTATGATTTAATCTGTGCTTTCTTGCTGTTCATCTCGATAGCGGCAGTGCAGTTGATTGTTATGGATATGTGAGTATTATTATTGTTGTTGTTTTATGGGGGGTAGACCTTCAAGGAAATGGGGAAGAAGATCTCTTTATAAGGCATTTCCAAAATTTTATGGAAAAATATTTTTGATAACAACTAACTTTTTAAACAAAAGTTGTTTAATAACAACGTTTTCTATAGACAATTTATCGATAACAATTTTTTCTATGGGAAAATTGACTGATAACAACATTTTCTATAGAAAAGTTATTCGATAGCCACATTTTTCATGGAAAAGTTGTTCGATAACAACATTTTCTATAGAAAAGTTGTTCGATAACAACATATTGTACAGATAAGTGGTTCGATAACAGTCAAAGTTATTCGATAACAACACTTTGTACAAGAAAGTTGGTCGATGAAAACCTTTTCTATAGAAATGTTGTTCGATAACAAAATTTTCTATAGAAAAGTTGTTCGATAATAACATTTTCTGTAGAATAATTGTTCGATAACAACATTATCCATAGAAAAGTTTTTCTATAACAACATTTTCTATAGAAAAGTTGCTCGATAGCAACATTTTGTATAGAAAAGTTGTTCGATAACAACATTTTGTATAGAAAAGATGTTCGATAATGATATCTGCTATCGAAAAATGGTTCGATAACAGCCTTTTGTACATGAAAATGTAGTCGATAAAAACATTTTCTATAAAAAGGTAGTTCGATAACAACATTTTCCACAGAAACGTTGTTCGATAACAACATCTTCAATAGAAAAATTGTCCGATAACAACATTTTCTTTAGAAAAGTTGTTCGATAACAACATTTTCTATAGAAAAGTTGTTCGATAACAACATTTTCTATAGAAAAGTTGTTCGATAACAAAATTTTCTATAGAAAAGTTGTTCGATAACAACATTTTCTACAGAAAAGTTGTTCGATAACAACATTTTCTACAGAAAAGTTGTTCGATAACAACATTTTCTACAGAAAAGTTGTTCGATAACAACATTTTCTATAGAAAAGTTGTTCGATAACAACATTTTCTATAAAAAAGTTGTTCGATAATAACATTTTCTATAGAAAAGTTGGTCGATAACTACATTTTCTATTGAAAATTTGTTCGATAACAACATTTTCTACAGAAAAGTTATTCGATAACAACATATTCTACAGAAAAGGTGTTCGATAACAACATATTCTACAGAAAAGTTGTTCGATAACAACATTTTCTATAAAAAATTTGTGCGATAACAACATTTTCTATAGAAAATATGTTCGATAATAAAATTTTTGACAGCAAAGTTGTTCGATAACAACATTTTCTATAGAAAAGTTGTTCGATAGCAACATTTTGTATAAAAAAAGTTTTCCGATAACAACATTTTTCATAGAAAAGTTGTTCGATAACCACATTTTCCATAGAAAAGTTGTTCGATAACCACATTTTCCATAGAAAAGTTGTTCGATAACAACATTTTCTATAGAAAAGTTGTTCGATAACAACATTTTTCATAGGAAAGTTGTTCGATAACAACATTTCCATAGAAAAGTTGTTCGATAACAACATTTTCTATAGAAAAGATGTTCGATAATAAAATTTTTGACAGCAAAGTTGTTCGATAACAACATTTTCTATAGAAAAGTTGTTCGATAACATCATGTTCTAAAGACATTTTTTTCGATAACAACATTTTCATCTGTTTCCCTTTTTCATTTGTAGTAACCTAGCCCTATTGGGCTCCCTAATAGCAACATTTATATCCCTGGGCCTGTTTCTGTATCTGAGTAACATGCATGTTCCGGACATCAACTCCAGCACACCCGATCGCAATGGTCCCGGCCAGGTGGTGGCCAGTAGCCGTTTCTTGCGTATGGCCATTTTCATAATTGTGAATATTTTAATATCAGCCTGTGCTGTGTTTAGTGTGGTAAGTTGTTGGGTCCAGAGACCCCTGCTCATCCTCCTCAAAATTCCTCACCATTTCATTCCATTGCAGATCAATTTTGCCTACGAGGACTACGATGAACCCACCGTCTCAAATCTCAACCTGACTGGCATCTCGAATATCTCCAATGACTCATCGATACCTGACATAGACACAATACCCTCATATCCGGATCTGCAAATAGCTCCGATATATCTCTTCTGTTGTGCCATCAGCTTGGCAGCTGTCTCGGCTTTCCTGCGCTCGGGATTTATATTGAAATTTTTCACCATGGTAGTGGCTCTGGTGTGCCAGATTGTGGTGCTGCATTTTAGTAATTTATTGGAGCTCTACAATGCCAGATATCGCATGGATTAGTAAGTTGCAGGACCCCTGATGAAGAGTTCCGTTTTATAGCACATATATTTCTTTTTTTCAGCTTGCCCATCGAAGTTAAAAGTTTCCTACTCCTGCTGTTGGTGGTGGCTGTTTTGCACACCCTCGATCGCCAGGGAGAATATGTGGCCCGCACAGATTTCCTGTGGAAGGCCAAGCTAAAAGTGGAACAGGAGGAGGTCGAGACCATGAGGGGTATCAACAAGGTAAGGTCGAAAAAATATGAGAGGAAAAAATATTCTTTCACTCCATTTCTTTTTAGATCCTCTTGGAGAACATTCTACCCGCTCACGTTGCCACCCATTTCCTTAGCCAACAAAATCCCTCTGAGCTATACCATGAGAGCTATTCCTGTGTTGCCGTCATGTTTGCCTCCATACCGAACTACAAGGAATTCTACGATGAAACGGATGTAAATAAGCAGGGCCTGGAATGCCTGCGTCTGCTGAACGAAATTATATGCGATTTTGATAAGGTAGACATTTCGATAACACCGATAACTTTTCATCTCACATTTTTTGGTATCTTTTATTTTCCAGTTACTATTGAAACCCAAATTTAGTGGCATCGAAAAAATTAAAACCATTGCAAGTACCTATATGTGTGCCTCAGGCCTGAGGCCGGGCAAGGAGGAAGGAGCCAAGGTAAGTTTAAAGAATTTTGAAAATTGAAACTCATCAGTTTTCTAAAATATAAATCGAACTATTATTTACGCATGCAGCTGATGCGCAATTTTGCGGTAAGTCAGGTTTTTTTGTTATCGATAACTGTAATATATGTTGTTATCGAAAAATTTAAAAAGGAAACCATTGAAGGAAATAACATTTTCGATGACATATGCTATAGGAAATATTATTATCGATGCCATTTTTTATAGAAATTGATGTTATCGATAACTTTTTCTATAGAAAAAGTGCTTATCGATAACTTTTTATATGAAAAATGTTGTTATCGAACCACTTTTCCATAGAAAATGTTGTTATCGAAGAACTTTTCTATGGAAAATGTTGTTATCGAACAACTTTTCTATGGAAAATGCTGTTATCGAAGACATTATCTATGTAAAATGTTCTTATCGATGACATTTTCTATAGAAATTGTTGTTATCGAACCACTTTTCTGTGAAAAATGTTGTCATTGAACAACTTTTCTGTGGAAAATGTTGTTATCGAAGAACTTTTCTATGGAAATAGTTGTTATCGATTACATTTTCAATAGAAAATGTTATTATCGATGACATTTTCAATAGAAAATGTTGTTATCGACAATATTTTCAATAGAAAATGTTGTTATCGAACCACTTTTCTATGGAAAATGTTGTTATCGAAGACATTATCTATGTAAAATGTTCTCATCGATGACATTTTCTATGGAAAATTTTGTTATCGACAACATTTTCAATAGAAAATGTTGTTATCGACAATATTTTCAATAGAAAATGTTGTTATCGATGGCATTTTTTATAGAAAATGTTGTTATCGATGGCATTTTCTATAGAAAATGTTGTTATCGATGGCATTTTCTATAGAAAATGTTGTCATCGATGGCATTTTCTATAGAAAATGTTGTTATCGATGACATTTTCTATAAAAAATATTGTTATCGATGACATTTTCCATAAATATTATTATAAATATTATCAGTGACATTTTCTATAAAGTTTTCTCTGGAAAATGTTGTTATCGAGAAACTTTCTATAGAAAATGTTGTTATCGATAACGTTTTCTCTGGAAAATGTTGTTATAGAAAATAGTTATCGTTAGTAGGTAGTAGGTAGTTATCGATAACGTTTTCAATAGAAAATGTTGTTATCGATAATGTTTTTTATATAAAATATTGTTATCGATAATATTTTCTATTAAAAATTTTGCTATCGATAATATTTTCTGTTAAAAATGTTGTTATCGATAAAGTTTTCTATAAAAAATTTTGTTATCGATAAAGTTTTCTATAGAAAATTTTGTTATCGATGACATTTTCAATAGAAAATGTTGTTATCGATAATGTTTTCTACAAAAAAATGTTGATATCGATAATGTTTTCTATTGAAAATATTATTATCGATAATGTTTTCTATAGAAAATGTTGTTATCGATAATGTTTTCTATAGAAAATGTTTTTATCGATACTGTTTTCTACAGAAAATGTTGATATCGATAATTTTTTCAATCAAAAATGTTGTTATCGATAATGTTTTCTATTGAAAATATTATTATCGATAACATTTTCAATAAAAAATAGTATTATACACAACATATTCTATAGAATATGTAGTTATCGATAATGTTTTCTATAGGAAATGTTTGTTATCGATAAAGTTTTATAAAGAAAATGTGGTTATCGATAACGTTTTCTATAGAAAATGTTGTTATCGATGACATTTACTATAGAAAATATTGTTATCGATGACATTTTCTAGAGAAAATGTTGTTATCGATGACATTTACTATAGAAAATATTGTTATCGATGACATTTTCTAGATAAAATGTTGTTATCAATGGCATTTTCTCTAAAAAATGTTGTTATCGATAATGTTTTCTATAGAAAATGTTGTTATCGATAATGTTTTCTCTAGAAAATGTTGTTATCGATAATGGTTTCTCTAGAAAATGTTGTTATCGATAATGTTTTCTATAGAAAATATTTTATCGATAACATTTTTTGTTAAAAAAGTTGCTACCGATAACATTTTCTATAGAAAATATTGTTATCGATGACATTTTCTATTGAAAATCTTGCTATCGATGACATTTTCTAGAGAAAATGTTGTTATCGATAACATTTTCAAAAGAAAATGTTGTTATCGAACAACTTCTCTATTAAAAATGTTGTTATGGATAATGTTCTGTATAGAAAATTTTGTTATCGGTAACGTTTTCAAAAGAAAATGTTGTTATCGATGGCACTTTTAATGAAAAATGTTGTTATCGATAACAAGTCTATCTTAAAAACAGTCTTATATATTCGATTATTTAATTTTCTGTTCGTAAAATATCAATTTAAATCGTCCAATATCAATGAAGTAAAACAGCTTCAACTAACTAATGCGATTATTCAATTTTTCTTTTCCTCAACCCCCCACCCCCATCCCCCGGGCGTAATAACATGTTGATATTTTTTTTATCTCTTTAAGGATGAGAAACGTACCGAGGAGCATAATGTTGTCATTCTGGTTGAATTTGCCATAGCACTGATGTCAATTTTAGATTCCATAAATCGTGAATCGTTTCAACGCTTCAGGCTACGCATTGGCCTCAATCATGGTCCTGTCATTGCCGGCGTGATTGGAGCTCAAAAGCCGCAATACGACATTTGGAGCAACACGGTGAATGTGGCATCACGCATGGATTCGTGTGGTGTCATGGGTCGATTACAGGTGGGTTATCGGTGATGAAGGCAGAGAATTTAAGAAGTTTATGTTTTTGTTATTTCTTTGCAGACAACCGAGCACACGGCCAAAATCTTGATGGCAGCTGGCTATGAATGCGAGTGCCGTGGTCTGACCTATGTCAAGGGCAAGGGAAATCTAGTCACCTACTTCGTAAAGACACCATTCGATGGGAAATTGTAAATCATTGTTTGTTTAAGAATATTATTTCAAATATTATGTTTCTCTTTTTTTCTAAATTACTTTACATGTTTTATAAAAACAACAACAACAAAAACAATAATACACATTTCAAAGATGAAGAAAAAAAAAACAAAAAAAATACTAATGGAAAAATTATGCAAATTAGCGGAAAAAATGAAAAACTCATCATTTAGCAAATATTATATTTATTACAAAGCCAACAACACCTACACCATACCTTCACTCCATATCCTGCTCCCCGCCATGATAATTACATGCTCAGCACCACTTGAATATGAAATGTTAGGCAATAAAATTGAAGAAGACGAAAAAAGCTGATGCGAAAGTTAACGAATTCAAATTCAAACCTTCTCCTTTTTTTGACACTAACACCCACCACCGAACATCACCGACACCATATCCTCCACCTTCCCCTCCAAATCCCACTTAACAGCATCATTTTTCATACAGTCATATTTCAATTATCCAAAGCATTTAATTTATATACACGCACACACACATACAAACAAACACATAAATTTATATTTTTTAGAAGAATAAAAAAAAGAGAAAACCAATTATAATAACAATTACAAAAAAAGAAGAACAATAAGAAAACAAAATAGGGAAAATGTGGAGTCCAGCGGTATCGAGGCAGAGAGGCAAAGGTATAATTGTCCCACATGCAGGAGTTATTTTGATTTTTTTAATGCTATTTTCAAAATCCAATATTTATGATGAAAAATGTATTATCAATTGTTGATCCCACGAAAAATATTGTTATCGATATATTATCATTCAAAATCTTCAACGTAGTATTTAGGCAATTTTCAAAAAAAAAAAAAAACCATTTCCAAAATCCAAAATTGAAATTTTGGAATAATAATATATCGATAACAATATTTTTCATGAGATCAACAATCGATAATACATTTTTCGACACTCAAATTTATCGATAACAACATTTTTACTGGAAAAATTTATGGAATATAGCATTTGGTACACAATAAATAATCGATAACAATAGTTGTTTAGTAAAAATATTTCGATAACAAAATGTTTCGATAACAAGGTTGTTGTTACTGGAAAAGTTTATTGATAAAAGAACATTTGACTGAAAACATAATCGAAAGCAAAATTTGCTAAATAAAAACATTTCGATAACCAGTTTTACTTCAAAAACATCGATCGATAACAATATTTTTACAGGTAGTTTTTATTTTAAAATGCATATTCCACCAAAAATGTAATCGAAGGAAAAGAAAATTGCATCAAAAATGTAATCGATAACAATATTTCACTAATAAAAATATTTCGATAACAAAAATTTTGCATTAAAAATCGGTTGAACTTTCTGTACAGAAGAATTATTCGACAACTACTCTTGTTCCTGCAGAAAAAGTGTTGGAAAACAGCGTTTTTCTACAGCAAAAATTTCCGATAACTTCATTTTCTATAGAAAAAAAGTTCGATAACAACAATTTCTCTCGAAAAGTTGTTCGATAACAACATTCTCTATAGAAAAGTTGTTCGATAACAACTTTTTTTAACAGATTTTTTTTATGAAAAAGTTGTTCGATAACATTATTTTCTATAAAAAAGTTGCTCGATAACAGTATTTTCTATGGAAAAGCTCTTCGATAACAACTTTTTCTATAAAAACGTGGTTCGATAACAAATTTTTCCATGGAAAAGTCGTTCGATAAAAACTTTTTCTAGAGAAAAGTTGTTCGATAAAAACATTTTCGATAACAACATTTTCCATATAAAAGTTGTTCGATAACAAAATTTTCTATAGAAAAGTTGTCCGATAACAACATTTTCCATAGAAAAGTTATTCGATAGCAACATTTTCTATGGAAAAGTTATTCGATAACCACATTTTCTATAGAAAAGTTGTTCGATAACAACATTTTCTATAGAAAAGTTGTTCGATAACAACATTTTCTATAGAAAAATTGTTCGATAACAACATTTTCTATAGAAAACTTGTTCGATAACAACATTTTCTATAGAAAAGTTGTTCGATAACAACATTTTCTATAGAAAAGTAGCTCGATAACAAATTTTTCTATAGAAAAGATGTTCGATAACAACTTTTTCCATTGAAAAGTTGTCCGATAATACCATTTTATGCAACTGTTTCTATGGAAAACTTGTTCGATAACAACTTTTTCTATGGAAAAGTTGATCGATAACAACTTTTTTTTATAGAAAAGCTGCTTGATAACAACATTTTCTATAAAAAAAGCTGCTTGATAACAACATTTTCTATAAAAAAAGTTGTTGGATAACAACATTTTCTATAGAAAATTTGTTCGATAACAACATATTCTATAGAAAAGTTGTCCGATGAAAACATTTCCTACAGAAAAGTTCTTCGACAAAAACATTTTCTATGGAAAGGTTGTCCGATAGCAATATTTCCTATAGGAAAGTTGCTCGATAACAACATTATCTACAGAAAAATTATTCGACAGCTTTTTCTTTGGAAAAGTTGTTCGATAACAACTTTTTCTTTGGAAAATTCATCAATTTTTATTTGATGTTAAACATTTTTGATAACAACTTTTGCCATAAAAAAACTCCCAAAATCTCTTGTATGCAAATATGTATCCGTTTAGATCCAAACGTATCACATTCTTCCTCCTTGCAAAAGGTTCTTGCCATTTGAATGCTACGCAGTTATTTAAATCAGCATTTTGGTTAATGTAATTACGACGGCCTAATAGGCTCTCGTATTGCTTTCAATTCTAAGCAGCAGTGGAAGAGGAGTGGGAAATAATGCCCACGGCCTTAATAACACCCAGCACGACAGGATGAAACCATCAAAACAGATGCGTGGGCGAGTACAACATTTAACCGCCAAAATGCCAACATTTGCTCCACTCCCTTTGTTGTTGTTATTGTTTTCTAAATAGCCTTAGGTGTTTCATAACTGTTTATGTTGCTTATTAAACGAAAATTTTTAATGTAAATGTTATTTTTTGTTGTTTCAATGCAAAAACAGAAACCAACAACAACAATTTACAAAAGAAAAACAGAAAAAAATACTGTTATGTTAATTTAATAATGTTAAATGTTTTCTTGATTATTTTTAAAATTATTTTCATTTGTTTCTTAACTTTCCTCACTCCCACCTACTATGCTACCCCACTCTCTCTCTCTCTCTCTCTCTCTCACACTCACTCACTCTCTGAAGATATACCTCAAAGAATATGTTTTTTGTTCTTACAACTTCTATGACACTAACCTCTTGAAGCCCACCACCAACCCTCCTCTAACCGAATAAAAGCTAAAAATATTTAAAACACAAACACAGCAACTACAACAATAAAGCAAAAATGTACAGAGGAAACAAGAAACTCGTAACATTTATCGAAAGTTGTCTATATATATTTTTTAAAAAAGCATATATTTATTAAAAAAAAAAAAAAACAAAAAATAACACAACAAAAAAACAAACAAACTATTTTTTATACTAAATTGTTATTATTAAATATATTACGTTTTGTTTATTTGCCTAGTTTTAAGTTTTTTTATGATTGTATGTTAAAAACAAAAAAACATTTTTGAAAAAATGAAGAAAAATCGAAGGATAAGTAGTGGTATTTTTAAGAAAATTACCTATATGTCTGTAGGTGTGTATGTTTCTTTAAATTAGAAAAATATTTAAAAAAAATAATAATAATAAAATAATAATAAAGCAAACATCACACTTTATCTCTTTTTGTGACTAAAAAAATAAAATACAACAACAACAATAAATAAACTATTGTAAAAATAAATGTCACATTCAAATAACTATGCATACATACAATAAACAAAAAAAATCGAAAATAAAATGTTTAGCAGAATATAATGAGAAAATGTGTTTTATTTGTCAAAAAAAATTATTTAAAAAAACAGTGAAGAAAGTCTTAAAGTCGGGCGGGGCCGACTTTATGATACCCTACACCACTTTGCTAATTTAGTAGAGCTCCGCATAATTCAACATACATGCTCTAATTATAATTATAATACTGGAAATATATATATATATATATATATATATATATATATATATATATATATATATGCCGAAGCATTTGTATCTTTTAAATTCGGACTTGTATTGCCCATTTGATGCACAATTAATTTGAAATCGGATAAAGATATATATGGGAGCTATATCCAAATCGGAACCGATTTCAATTTCAAATATTTGATATATTTCCCTTAATACCGTTGTTACGGAGTGCATATTACGGCTGTGGGTAACAAATATAACAAATCGGATGAACAATATATATGGGAGCTATAGCTATATCTGAACCGATCTTCACCAAAATTGGCATACTAGTTTCTAGACTCAATCCGGTCGCATGTACCAAATTCCATCCCATTTGGGCAAATATTAGATATTTGGTGCACAATAAAAGACAAATCGGACGAAGATATATATGGGAGCTATATCCAAATCTGAACCGATCGCGATAAAATTTAGCAAATGTATTTCTGAGCTGTATTTGATATATTTCCCCAAATATTGTTCTTACAGAGTGCATATTACGGCTGCGGAGGACAAAAATAACAATTCGGATGAACAATGTATATGGGAGCTATAGCTATATCTGAACCGATCTTCAACAAAATTAGCATACTAGCTTCTGGACTCAATTCGGTTGTAAGTTCCAAATTTCATCCCATTTGGGCAAATATTAGACGTTTGGTGCACAATCAAAAGTAAATCGGACGAAGTTATATATGGGAGCTATATCCAAATCTGAACCGATCTTGATAAAATTTGGCGAACTTATTTCCAGGCCTAATTTGGTTGTATGTGCAAAATTTCACACTTTTCGGGCTGATATTACACGTTTGGTGCACAATAAAGAGCAAATCGGACGAAGTTATATATGGGAGCTATATCCAAATCTGAACTGATCTCGATAAAATTTAGCAATTGTATTTCTGAGCTGTATTTGATATATTTCCCCAAATATTGTTCTTACAGAGTGCATATTACGGCTGCGGAGGACAAAAATAACAATTCGGATAAACAATGTATATGGGAGCTATAGCTATATCTGAACCGATCTTCACCAAATTTGACATACTAGTTTCTATACTCAATCCGGTCGCATGTGCCAAATTCCATCCCATTTGGGCAAATATTAGACATTTGATGTATAATAAAAGCTAAATCGGACGAAGTTATATATGGGAGCTATATCCAAATCTGAACCGATCTCGATAAAATTTAGCAAATGTATTTCTGAGCTACATTTGATATATTTCCCCAAATATTGTTGTTACAGAGTGCATATTACGGCTGCGGAGGACAAAAATAACAATTCGGATGAACAATATATATGGGAGCTATAGCTATATCTGAACCGATCTTCACCAAATTTGACATACTAGTTTCTAGACTCAATTCGGTCGTAGGTGCCAAATTCCATCCCATTTGGGCAAATATTAGACATTTGGTGCACAATCAAAAGTAAATCGGACGAAGTTATATATGGGAGCTATATCCAAATCTGAACTGATCTCGATAAAATTTAGCAAATGTATTTCTGAGCTGTATTTGATATATTTCCCCAAATATTGTTCTTACAGAGTGCATATTACGGCTGCGGAGGACAAAAATAACAATTCGGATAAACAATGTATATGGGAGCTATAGCTATATCTGAACCGATCTTCACCAAATTTGACATACTAGTTTCTAGACTCAATTCGGTTGTAAGTTCCAAATCTCATCCCATTTGGGCAAATATTAGACATTTGGTGCACAATCAAAGGTAAATCGGACGAAGTTATATATGGGAGCTATATCCAAATCTGAACTGATCTCGATAAAATTTAGCAATTGTATTTCTGAGCTGTATTTGATATATTTCCCCAAATATTGTTCTTACAGAGTGCATATTACGGCTGCGGAGGACAAAAATAACAATTCGGATGAACAATGTATATGGGAGCTATAACTATATCTGAACCGATCTTCACCAAATTTTACATACTAGTTTCTAGATTCAATTCGGTTGTAAGTGCCAAATTTCATCCCATTTGGGCAAATATTAGACGTTTGGTGCACAATCAAAAGTAAATCGAACGAAGTTATATATGGCAGCTATATCCAAATCTGAACCGATCTCGATAAAATTTAGCAAATGTATTTCTGAGCTGTATTTGATATATTTCCCCAAATATTGTTCTTACAGAGTGCATATTACGGCTGCGGAGGACAAAAATAACAAATCGGATGAACAATATATATGGGAGCTATAGCTATATCTAAACCGATCTTCACCAAAATTGGCATACTAGCTTCTAGACTCAATTCGGTCGTAAGTTCCAAATCTCCTCCCATTTGGGCAAATATTAGACGTTTGGTGCACAATCAAAGGTAAATCGGACGAAGTTATATATGGGAGCTATATCGAAATCGGAACCGATTTCAATAAAATTTGGCAAAGATATTTCTGAGCTATATTTGATATATTTCCCCAAATATTGTTGTTACAGAGTGCATATTACGGCTGCGGAGGACAAAAATAAGAAATCGGATGAACAATATATATGGGAGCTATAGCTATATCTGAACCGATCTTCATCAAATTTGGCATACTAGCTTCTAGACTCAATCCGGTCGCACGTGCCAAATTCCATCCCATTTGGGCAAATATTAGACATTTGGTGTACAATAAAACGTAGATCGGTCGAAGTTATATATGGGAGCTATATCCAAATCTGAACCGATCTCGATAAAATTTGGCAAAGATATTTCTGAGCTGTATTTGATATATTTCCTTCAATATCGTTATTACGGAGTGCATATTACGGCTGCGGAGGACAAAAATAACAATTCGGATGAACAATATATATGGGAGCTATAGCTATATCTGAACCGATCTTCACCAAATTTGACATACTAGTTTCTAGACTCAATTCGGTCGTAGGTGCCAAATTCCATCCCATTTGGGCAAATATTAGACATTTGGTGTACAATAAAAGGTAAATCGGACGAAGTTATATATGGCAGCTATATCCAAATCGGAACCGATCTCGATAAAATTTGGCAAAAATATTTCTGAGCTGTATTTGATATATTTCCCGGGATATCGCTGTTACGGAGTGCATATTACGTCTGCGGAGGACAAAAATAACAAATCGGATAAACAATATATATGGGAGCTATAGCTATATCTGAACCGATTTCGATCAAATTTGGCATACTAGCTTCTAGACTCAATTCGGTCGTAAGTTCCAAATCTCCTCCCATTTGGGCAAATATTAGACATTTGGTGCACAATCAAAGGTAAATCGGACGAAGTTATATATGGGAGCTATATCTAAATCTGAACCGATCTCGAAAATTTAGCAAATGTATTTCTGAGCTGTATTTAATATATTTCCCCAAATATTGTTCTTACAGAGTGCATATTACGGCTGCGGAGGACAAAAATAACAAATCGGATGAACAGTACATATGGGAGCTATAGCTATATCTGAACCGATCTTCAACAAATTTGACATACTAGCTTCTAGGCTCAATTCGGTCGTAAGTGCCAAATTTCTTCCCATTTGGGCAAATATTAGACATTTAGTGTACAATAAAAAGTAAATCGGACGAAGTTATATATGGGAGCTATATCCAAATCTGAACCGATCTAGATAAAATTTAGCAAATGTATTTCTGAGCTGTATTTGATATATTTCCCCAAATATTGTTCTTACAGAGTGCATATTACGGCTGCGGATGACAAAAATAACAATTCGGATAAACAATGTATATGGAAGCTATAGCTATATCTGAACCGATCTTCACCAAATTTGACATACTAGTTTCTAGACTCAATTCGGTCGTAAGTGCCAAATTCCATCCCATTTGGGCAAATATTAGACATTTGGTGCACAATCAAAGGTAAATCGGACGAAGTTATATATGGGAGCTATATCCAAATCTGAACTGATCTCGATAAAATTTAGCAAATGTATTTCTGAGCTGTATTTGATATATTTCCCCAAATATTGTTCTTACAGAGTGCGTATTACGGCTGCGGAGGACAAAAATAACAAATCGGATGAACAATATATATGGGAGCTATAGCTATATCTGAACCGATCTTCACCAAATTTGACATACTAGTTTCTAGACTCAATTCGGTCGTAAGTGCCAAATTCCATCCCATTTGAACAAATATTAGACATTTGGTGTACAATAAAAGGTAAATCGGACGAAGTTATATATGGGAGCTATATCCAAATCTGAACCGATCTCGATAAAATTTAGCAAATGTATTTCTGAGCTGTATTTGATATATTTCCCCAAATATTGTTCTTACAGAGTGCATATTACGGCTGCGGAGGACAAAAATAACAATTCGGATGAACAATGTATATGGGAGCTATAGCTATATATGATCCGATTTCAATCAAATTTGGCATACTTATTTTCAGGCCTAATTTGGCTGTTTGTGCAAAATTCCATACTATTCGGGCTGATATTACACGTTTGGTGCACAATAAAAGGCAAATCGGACGAAGATATATATGGGAGCTATATCTAAATTTTGACCGATTATCTCCAATTTCAATAGGGTTCGTCCTTGGGCCAAACAAATGTTGTTTGGAAAATTTCATCTCAATCGGATAATAAATGCGAACTGCATTTTGTTCATAAGAATACATGTATAGACGGACGGACGGACGGATAGAAGGACTGACATGCATAAATCGACTCAGAATGTGATTCTATGCAGATCATCAAAAGGAACTATGGGTCTATCTCGTTTCCTTTTGCCTGTTACAAACAAATGCACAAAGACACAATACCCTGACCACCTTGTGGTGTAGGGTATAATTAGGGACTGCAAAGCATCTAAAATTGTTGGTTCTATAAACATTTTTTATTTATTTATTTTTTTTTTTTTAAATATTAGAGTGAGATAAAAAAAATTGCAACAAAATCAAATGACATAATTTTTACGTTTCTTTTTTTAATTTTATTGAATGGAAGCAAAAAATGTCGGAAATAGCACGAATTGGCACGAATTATGGCCTTCAAACGGCCAATGAAACCATCACACGCTGCCCGAATGTTGCTCTGCGGTATTTCGGCCCATTCCCGGCAAAGCGCTTGCTTGAGGTCATCGACACTTTGGTATTTTTTAATCGTCTCAAAAAAATTCTCTACAGATGACTGATAATAAGTTCTTCTACAAGCGTCTAAAATGGAGTCTTATTGACGGCTGAAAAGGAGTCTCTATAGACTAAAAGTATTCCCCCATTGAATTCTAAAAAGGGATGTTTATGGATAGCAAAAAATAAGATTAAAAGTAGCCCCTGTAGATGATAAGAAAGGAATCTCTGCAGATGACTGAAAAATAATTTTTAAGGGGACGAAAAATGTTCCTTTTTGGGATGGAAAGACTATTAACCCGAAAATATACTTTAAAGGACACGTATATTTAAATCCCAATAAAAGATTTTTGTACATATATTTATAGAGAACACTAAATTTATATTTATTCGAGATAGATTTTCCACTAAATTATTTATGTAAATGTTGTTTGTTGCTTATACCTTAAAAAAGATGTTCGATTAGAAAATGCAAAAAAGTAATATTTACAAATCTTACATTTAAAAATACACATAAAAAATGATATATACAAAAAATCTGTTGATACACCTATATAAAATTGAGCATATTCAAAAAATGCCTGTAAGAGATATGGAGATTCTAGAGAAGTGTTACAACTAATATTTAAAAAAAAAATAAAGAAATACAACAAAAAAATATACATCGCCAAAACTGGTGATAAAATACAATAACAAAATCGGTTCAATGCCTTAAGATTCAAATGCTTGAAAGGAATTTGGAGACGTAACTACTAAAGGGGAATGTTTTGTATTGCAAGCATAGAAGTTTCCGTTTTGAGCAACACAAATAAATACTCTTTCCAATCCATTTCCCTTTTCTTCTTGTTGTTGACTTAAAAATGTGGCAGACACACCTTACCGGCAAATAGCTCCGATACGACCGTAATCCACAATGCCAATACAAACAAGATATATGAAATACCAATTTTATAGGTATTCGGCAATTGATATGCCTGGCCACCGATTTCCTCAATGTGGAAGCCCAATGGAAATACCACTGCCGCAAGGCAAAACAAAACCATTGCCGTAAATCCAACCCAACGGGCATAGGGTATAACATTACGATCCCAAGTACTGGAAGCCAGCAATATAACCGTGGTCGTTATACAAATGCAGCCAATAAAAATGCAAACCAAAGCAATAAGCCATTCGGGTTGTAGTTCGGGGGTATAACAAACCTGGGGACGGTTATAGAGGGTCATGCATGTCCACATTAGGCCGAGACGTATGTCACCTGGAAAATATGGAGGGATTAATGTTCTGTGTGTATTAAGGGGTGGGGGAGAGTTTTCCTGATTTTAACTTACCCGCCTCTTCAGTCACTATCCAATCGGGCATAGCCAAGCTTACAATTGCAAAGACATCGGCTGCCATAAACAATGTGGCACTAATTGTTGTGAGTTTGTCCATTTTCTGGGGGTCTTATCTGAAAAAAGACACGAATTAAATACATTAGAAGCATTGTAGCATAGCCAGCAATAGTATTGCTAGGACGTGGTCCAGAAACTCCTCCGGCAATAATTTGACTATTTAAGATGGCACTTGGTAACCGCTCAGTGTATCCACACCGAAAAGGTCGGACAATTAAGAAGGCAGAGATGGTATCTTGTGTGGTTATCTACACAGATAGAGATCCAATGGCTTGAATTCTATACGGTACTCTTAAAAGCCCACATAAACACACGGATACATCACTTACTTGCTTTTTTCAAATATGTATCCTATTGTGGGACGAAATTGGATTTTCAACGCAAAAACGAACACGGCAGGAGGTACAACACTAGAGTACCCATTAGGTTTTCGCAGGGAACAATTGAAATGGTCAATAACAGTCCCCTCAGAAACCTGGAAACCTAAGACTATATCACCCACCAAGTTGCACCCCACAATTAGCTCCCCATCTAATTGAATAAAATTAATTTTGGGATTTTACTCACTATTTTTCCAATCTAATCAATACAATCCTATTAGTCCTGTCCAGACAATGTGTCCAATTTCAATTGTTAAGAGGTGAGTGGATGTATCCATCCGCTTCTAAGTCGGAGCAGAGCGAATGCGAACAGGAAGCCAAAACAAAAGACGTTCCAAACGAAACAAACAAGAAGGCAAATAGGTAATGTCCGATAAAAAATAAACAGAAAGCAAAACACCCGAATAACTTTCTTGTTTACGAATGTGTGTAATACATAACGCCGAAAAATTACGAATGAGACATGAGGACAATGCAATCAGCTGGAAATATTCATTAAATGAGCCACGGAACTTACTAGACCAATTGGCTGATAGCCGGCCATATTTAAAAGCGTTCCAAAATGTGCACTGGATGAAGACTGAATGCCGCTGAAATATAAGCAAAATACAGAATGCTTTATTTTACGAATGAGTGTTATACATAATGGCTGATATTCCGCCTGTTTTTACGAATAAGGCATATTAAAAAAGGCAACCAGCTGTAAAATAGAGACCGTAAGAAGGAGGTGCAATCAAAAAGCAAACAACTCACTTTGAGTTGATAACACATAATTTGTGTGCTGCCAACCAAGAATAAAATATGTCAACTTGGCAGTATTGGATAATAAAGGCGCCAAACATCCTTGGAAAGGGAAGAATGGCAAGAAATTTGATTTGGAGACCGTTTAATATGCGGCTGGAATGGGTCTTGATGATTTGATGGATAGTAATCTTTTTTTAACTAATGTGTTAGAAGTCTATAGACGAGTCGGAGAGGATTTTGTATAGACGATTGGTAAAGGAATCTGTGTAAACGATACAGTTAGGAGTACCTTATACGTCTTTGAAAGAAATCAGTAAGAGCGGCCGGGCAAGAAGTCGATATAAATGATTCTGAAAGGAGTCTATACGAATTACTGAGTAAGTGGCCAGTACATACAACAGCAGAGTGGTTTATATAGAGTACTGGAAGTCTGAATGGGCAAGGGTTGGGGAGTCTGTTTACTAAAAGAAGTCATGTGTATGAAATAGTGCAGTGAAGACGACGATCCTTAAAGAATTTAGAAATTTGCTCCTTACGGAACAATTACAGGATATTCTTTATAGATGACTAAATTAAATCGTAACTACTGCAAGATGACGACCCTTAAAAGATTCTATCTAGAGAACTGGAGAAGTTTCTTTACGTAGCAATTACAGGATATTCTTTATAGATGACTAAATTAAATCGTATCTACTACCCCATCCCTAATGTGCATTCAAATTTTCGTATTCACTTTTTCCTAAATGGTTTATTGCACTTTCTCCTTGACCCCACTTTCCAGATTGATTTCAAAGCCTTCCCCTCTCCACACGGCATTGTAACGAAAACAAATCTCGTTTCCAGTTTAACGTTGTACGTTTTGCACTTATTCAAGTTCTTTATTGATAATGCCTATTTAAAATTGTTATAATTTACTTGTTGTTCTTGTTATTTGTTTTTATTTTTCAAATTAAAAAAGAAAACTTGAAATCAATAAATTGCTTTTTTTTGGAAATAAATTACAATAAAGAGAGTGATAGACGATCGATTTTATCGTTGATATCCCATTGGAGGTTCATACATATACATATTTGTTTCTTTGTAAAATAACTTAAGGCCTTTTTGTTGTAGTAAAATTAGATGTTAAATAGGAGTTTTGGTGGAGATGTTTAAATGTTGCTTTTGAGAGTTTATGTGGGACTGTTAGCCTAACTGAAGGGGGGAGGAGAAAAGAAGATGTCTAAAAGTTAATGGGTTTGCCAAAGGCAGCAGCAACATTAGCTTCACGCAAAGCTTCAGCACAGGTCTGGAAGAAAAAAGCAATTTTTCATTAATCATATTCATACAAATTAGAAATGTGGGCTAACTTACAGGATGGGCATGGCAGACACGGGCAACATCTTCAGCGGAGGCACCATATTCCATGGCCAAAACAGCTTCATTGATAAGTTCACCGGCAGACTGGAATTTCAAACAAAAACAGTTAATTCTCTGTAATTTAAAATAAACTTCCTTTTACTTACGGGACCAATGATGTGTGTGCCCAGCACACGATCTGTAGCCTTATCAGCCAAAACCTTGACGAAACCATCAGTTTCGTTGTTGGTCTTGGCACGGGAATTGGCCAAGAATGGGAATTTGCCTACTTTGTATTCAACACCCTCTTGCTTGAGGGCCTCTTCGGACTTGCCAACCCACGCAACTTCAGGATGGGTATAGACAACAGATGGCACGCAGTTGTAGTCAATGTGGACATGGCCGCCCAACATACCCTCGACGCAAATGATACCCTCATCTTCGGCTTTGTGGGCCAACATGGGACCATGAATGCAATCACCGATGGCATAGATATTGGGAACGGTGGTCTGGAAGTGATCATTGACGGGAACGCGTCCTCTGTCGTCCTTGACAATGCCAACATTTTCCAAGCCCAAACCTTCGGTGTAGGGACGACGACCAACGGATACCAACAAGGCATCACATCTCAGTTCTTCCTTTTCACCGGTCTTGGCATTCTCCACTTGAACGGTGACAATGTTACCGTCACGGGTGGCCGACAATACCTTGGTGCCGGTCTTGAAAATCAAACCCTGTTTGGTCAAGACCTTTTGGAAAGTTTTCGAAACTTCACCATCAATGCCCACACCACCAATGGTGTCCATGAATTCAACGGCCGTCACTTCAGCACCCAAACGAGACCACACCGAACCCAATTCCAAACCAATAACACCGGCACCAATGACAATCATTTTTTCGGGCACCTGCTTCAAGGCCAAGGCACCAGTCGAGGAGACAATAACTTCCTCATCGATTTCAATGCCGGGGAATGGTGTAACCTCTGAACCGGTGGCAATCATGATGTTCTTAGTTTGTACTGTTTCCACAGAGCCGTCATCTTTTTTGACTTGCACCTCATTGGGGGAGGTGATGGTACCGAAACCGGTCAATTGGGTAACTTTGTTCTTCTTGAACAATTGGGCAATGCCACCGGTCAAGGCTTTGACGGCGTTGCTCTTTTGGGTCATCAATTTTTCTAAATCCAAAGAGACATTGCCACAGACAATACCACGATTATCCAAATCACCCGAATGGGCCATGTGATAGTAATGGGAGTTGTTGAGCAAAGCTTTGGAGGGAATGCAACCAACATTAAGGCAGGTACCGCCCAGAGTGGGGTTCTTTTCAACACTGACAGTCTGCGGGGCGAGAGTAGAAAGAACAACTTTTAATAAACATTTAGAAATTTGGAAAGAAAATCGATCTTACCTTCATACCCATTTGGGCGGCTTTAATGGCAGCAACATAACCACCGGGACCCGAACCAATGACAACCAAATCGGCTTCATGTGTGGTGGAATAAAAGCGACCGTTCAAGGCACCCAAAATGGCGCCATTGCTACGCAAGGGGGTCTGAAAAAGGAGTGGGAAATAGAATTAGTTAAAAATATTGTTCCACAAAGTTTTTTTCGAAGCCTGGGTTTTCCCAACCGAAACTTCAAATATTTCTCCTTTCCTCTCACTTATGCTGTGGGAATCAGCTGACGTTTCTATTGTAAACATCACACTTAGGGTTGCCAATTGTTGGAAAAAAATCTAAAGCGGTTAAAGGAAAAGTGACCGGTTAAGTCAAATCCTATTGAAAACAAAGCTCAATCCTTTTAAGATACCTTAAAAGATTGCCAAGAAGGTAATATTTGCGTCTGAAATCATAAATTTAAATTCCGTACTTGGTGCCTATGCCGAATATTAACTTTCGGCAACTTTTCTACACTTCAATAAATTCTATTCTAAAAACCCGCGTGATTCTCCTGCTTATTTCAGGAACTTTTTTCTTGGTGGCCGGACCCGGGTACCCCAATGTTTGAGCCAAAGACCTAGGAGTAGATTCCATATCTATCATAAATCCCAAAATATTATTTTTAAGACTACGTGCAATATTATGGCTTTAAACAATAGACATCCACTGCTACCTATAATTGTATGCTTATCTGTAATGTATATTTCTTAAGAGATTTCCCACCGACTATTGTCTTGAATTGAGTACTATCATTCAAAAATTATATATTGCCGGCTAATTGTTCATTCCATCCCGGATTTACAATCAGAAGCTGATTTTAAATCCAAATCAATATTCATCAAGTGTCTTTAAACCAGCTGATCGCCGTCGTCAACGAATTATGAAACCCATGTTAACATTGTTGTTGGGCATGTGTTGTGAACTTTCTGCTTGGCTGATGCAGAGAGATAACGATAACGACGTAATCTCTGCAAATATGTTAGGCACTTTTATTCAAGCAAATATTTTTTCCGATTAGAAATCGACAAAATAAAACACATTTCTTTAAACATATGTCTCTAGGACAGATATTTCACAGAGTCTTCCCGTTATCAGGCGACAAAATTAATCTTCCGTTTTTAATCAAAATCCATGACCCCCCCGTGAGTTTTATAATGCTCATTATCTGGCCATTCAAATAATCATACGATAAGGGCGGCGGGGAACAGTGACCATAAAACAACAACAACAAACTTTTTCCAGTCTTTTCATGGGCTGATGATTCAATGAGGGATTTCCCTTGCAATTTCAAGCCTCATCAAGACATTTAATTAACGGCAGGTAACTCTGCATAACAATTCTCTCACTCTCTCTCCCTCTTTTCTCTTTGAGGGTATCTAGATAACTTGATGGAAGCAGCAAAAAAGAAATCAACCTTTTGCAAATTACATGACGTTTCAAAAGAATTTTACACATTTTTCCAGACCAAGTTTCTGAAAATTATCTATTGGCCATAACACAATTTACATTCGTAGACAATTTAATTACTTGTCATTGCAGGCATAACACTTTTTTGCCAACTTTTTTTCACATTCACTCATTGCATAATCACAGTGTCTGTTCAATCCTGCTTTCATCATTCATTTTTTGACACTTTTCTTTTGGATTTTTTTACACTTATCGCTCTATTTCTGAAGCAAGTCTCACCTTAAGGGCACCAACCAAAACGCTACGAATGGTGCACTGCATTTTTTCTTATTTAATTCCAACCAATTTGTTTGCAATTTAATTCGGCAAAAAATTGTCTTCGATTTTTTCTCACTTTTCGCGGCGGTCGTTCGTCCTAGAGAACGCAGTCAGTGGTGTTGTGTCGTTAACGGCGTTACGGCTATGACTGACAGTCTCAGATAAATGGAAGATAAACATGCATGCATAAAATGGTAGTAATAGGCAAAGTTGTTATTATTTTGTAGAATTATTGACTACCAAGTAGTTATTGCCGGAAATATTAAAGATTTTTATGAATAATAATATAAAATAGCTATATAATAAAAATAATATTAAGTATATTAATGTATTTTGTAATTTTCTGTTAACCTTTAGGACTAAATACTCATATATAATTAAGTAAGATTTTAATAAAAATAATAAAGATTTAACTTTGGACTGCGCCCCGAAATTTTTCTAGAAAAATACAAATTTCCGAGCTTCAGTTTTTTTCTCCTGTGGGGATATGAAACGAAAAACTTTATAAAGGACTGATATGATTTTTTTAAATATATAAATCTTTTAGCTGCCCCAAAGTGCAATTTTTTCTGAGAAATGTTCAATCCGTTTGAAACACTTCGAAATATTCTTCTGAGGCATATTAGTAATTTTAATGTGAAGGAAGAAAAAACTTTTTCAAAACTTTAATTTATATAATTTTTAATTATAAAATAATTTATAATTGCTTTTTTTTTCGTAAATTTACACGATATTTCTATAATACCCACTTCTTATCCCCATCTCTCTCCCTCACACACCAAAATAATATCATATGATTACCCTGTTACTCATGAATTTAACATCACCGCTACTACGCTCTCGCACAACTGTGCCTGGGCCAAAAATGACATTTCGCCATATGCAGGGCAGCCAATATACCAACAAAATGAAAATAGATAATGCTAAAAAGTAAAAAGTTAGAGATCACGGCAGAAATTTGTTAACGAAAAACTCAGTCTAAAACATAAACAAAACAATAGAAAAAAGAAAACAAAAGCCAAAACTGCTACTGGCGACAATTGTGGCTGTAAAGAATCTTATGAATTTCGCAACAATTCTGGCCAAATTGAGTGGAGAAAAGTTTTGTCGTGTCTGCCACAGAAGATACGTATAAAAAAAACCCATTAAAACGCAAGTGAAGGCTACACACAAAAAACTTAAGGCAGTGGTTTGCTTTGAAGGGGGACGACAACAAGCAGCAATAGCAACAGCAAGCAAGCAAGCAGCAGCAAATGAACAGCACTATTGATCCGTTTGTGTAAAACTCTCTTACCTTAGATATTTTTTGTTAAATATTCAATTTATTTCTCGGCAATTGTTTTCCAAAAAAACCAGACGGGCATAAGAAGACGTTCGCGACAGGGTGTTTTCCCACACAGATCCCCTTTTTTTAAACTACTAAAAAAAGGGGTTCCAGCCATACAAATCAAAAACACACGCCACGCAAAATAAGAAAAGAAGAAAAATATATTTTTTTTGTTAAATCTATTTTACACAACGTTGACGTCGACGACACACATAAGGGACCATCATCATGATGAACAATTACAGTAATATGATGATGGGCGGCGAACAGTTTCGCAAAATGGATTCAAACTATTCGCCCAAATCATCGCCACATGGCGGACGATCGCCCGTTGTCTCGCGACAAGACTCATCGGGCACCCTTAAGGCCACAATATCGCTGGGGAAGACGCCAACGATAATACAAACGGGACCATTCTATTCGATGAAAGAACCACCGGGGAAGGGTGAACTGACGGGCGATAAAGATCTCATGACTGAATATGGTTTACATCATACACTAACAAAATTTAAGGATAAGAAAGTCAAAGAATCACTGTCCTCATTTTTGCCCAATCTGCCAGGAATCTACGATGGCATGAATAATTTGGTAAGAATTGCAAATATTCCACTTTTTGTTATATATACTAGATGCTATATGATTTACTAATAATGTATGAATATTTTATTTTATTTGGTGACCTTGAAAAAAAAAGGGAAAGAAATATGTGATTTCTGGAAAAATTATGGATACATACACCTGTTACAAAAGGAATTGATTTAAAACAGGAAGAAATGTTTTCGAAAAGTAATTTGAAGAATGGATTTCGAATTTTTGAAGTTGTTTAGATAATATTGTGAAAAGAATATATTGTGATAAAGGAAAACGATAAAGGAATACACGTGTCGACCCTAATTCTTCCGGCAATTTGTAGCTAAATTCGCAGGTTCAACCAAAATAGAAATGAAGGGTTTAATATCGTGGCATTTTTGCTTAGAGAAGTTCAACCTTTTGGGAACTCAAAATACTTCATAAAATGGGATTTGTTTGGAAATGTTGGCTAGGATTTTCAAAACACCAGCCTTCCATTAAAAGTAGATAAACTTCTTTCCAAGAAAGGCGTTGAAAATACCGAATATAATTATATTAAATTTTACAGAAGTAAAATTCAAAGGATGATGATCGAAGATGGTTGAGATTAGCTGTCCTTGTGGTCAGCATGAAAAGTATTCAGAAATAAAAAAAGAAAGTACATTGACAGACAAGTATGTTAAAGATTTCTGCAAATTCGGATGACATTAACGTAGACTTATTCTAAAGCTATTTAAGACTTTAACTTCGATCTGAAATCGAGGGCATCTCCTAAACTGGTGCTCGACAGTTTCTATAATAATTAAACGTTTCTCGTGTCACAACCTTAAACATTTCTAGTAGAGCTTCCAGCAGAGCTTCTTTTTGAAATAATTGGGCAAACGCCCTCATGTATATAAATAATTGAAGGTATTATGGAGGCATTTTTTTGCTTTGATACCAGAATAATTTTTGTCTTCTCCTCGTGATGGTCCACATGAGCTGGTATGTTGTGGTTAGTAGTTCGGAATTCTCCATTAATAACCTCCGATCACATCTTCATTGCACTGCTAGCTACAGATCGACCTATAATATATGAGGTTCCTTCCAACAATTCTCTGTTTATATTTATTGTTTTATTCAAAAAATACCCAAAAGCAGGCCCTAGAAGAAACGCAATTGTAGGGCATGGATCAAGGATATTAACCAGATTTACCATGGAATTTTATTATTAAAGAGTTATTAAGTTATTTTGCAGAAAAATCCGGGCATTTCATATAGGTTAGGCCAGGTTAGGTTAAAGGACGAGCGGTTGCCGTTTGGTAACCGCTCCTCACGGAGACCTGCTGGTCCATTGTGTTCGTCCTAATGAGGAAAGTGGAAGAATGAAAAAAATGGTTGATAGTTAAAAGGGTGATCTACGGCTAGAAATTTTGCCGTGTCGTCTTTAGCCACTTAAGTCTTCCGACTAATTGAAGAATTACTGTAGGGCCTGTGTTTGAGGACGAAGACAAATCATGTGACACTTGTTCCCTCACCAACCTGTGCTTAACGTTAATGAGTACTGGAGAGTGGCAGAGCAAATGTTCGACCGTCTCAAATCATTCTTCGTCTTGACAGTTCGAGTTCATTGCCCTCACCTTGCAGTGACCTGTTATGATACCCACCACTCAGGTTTCGACAAGGACAGCAGCAACTTTGTTCCCTTCTCCGAGAGTATGGGCCAGATTCTTTTGGAGATGCTCCTTCCCCTTTCGTCCAGCCATTTTTGTTGAATTCTCTCTGAGCAGTGTCTATGAATTACATGTAAGAAGTGACACAGGGGTGGTTTTACCGAGTTCTCAACTACAATGATAGCTTATTCGGACCCTAGCCTAGCCAATTCGTCTACGGTCTCGTTGCCTGGAATATTGTTTTGAACAGGAACCCAACAGAGCTTGATGGACAACCCAGTGTTTCCCAAGGCATTTCATATAACTTTGATGGGTTTGAACTCGTTCTGAAAATGAGAAGAATATCAAATAATCCAATTCAATCCAATTTTTTAAAAATTCTATCGCTTGATACCATTCCGAATGGGTGTTCTGAAGCACCAGTCTCCTATGAGCCTTAGTCACGATGTAGACACACGATGTGGCCATTTATAACGAAACGAGGGTTCGCCGAACGAAACGAGGGTTCGACATTCATACACTTCATCTATCGCTATTATCAGCTGGAACCTTATAAATTCGAACGATAAAATATTTATACGATTTCTGTCAGTGTTATTGTCATATTAATTCTTATCAGTTCTTTGTGGCCGTAACTCTGACAGATATGATGAAAATCTTCAAACTTCATCATTTCCATGACAGTTGGGTTTAGAAACCAGGACAACCCGAGTTATATACGACCAGTTGCTATCACCTTTGCCTCTTCCGCAAAATTCCATGGGTCCTATAAGGAAAAAATAATGAAGGAAATTTAAAATTGCTCTGTTGCAGAAACTGCAAGAATCTACTAGTTTTGCAATTTTCTTCGATATCACAAAGGGCAATTGGTTATCGTAGCAAAAACTTTTACATTCTTGCAGTTCTGTAAAGGAACAATTATGTATTCAGAAATAGTGTAACACTGCAGACATTTTTTCATCTGACTGTTAATTTATTCGCAATTAATTTCTAATAAAAAAATTATGTTTTCGTGTCCTTTTTAATTAATCTGATACTCTCCCACAAAAAAAAAAAAAAAAAAAAAAAAAAAAAAAAAAAAAAAAAACTATTACAAATTTTATAATTCTCCTAACTCCTTCTGTATCAAATGTTGATCCTTTTAACCTGATATTCAATATTTTTTGTTTTGGTATTTCCCTATGCGATATTTTTTCAGCCTTCCATTAAAAATGTTGGTTTTTGATTTTTTGGGTGTCACATAAAAGCCATGGAGATTAACTAATTTGTAAATTAATTTCCCATAAAGTATTTTCTATGTATTTTTTTAATGTTGTTGATTCTTTGGGATCCAATAAAGTTTTTGAGAATAAATCTCATTAAATTCAATTAAACTTGGAATTTGTTTTTTTTTTACTTATATTTTACGCACAGGAAAGTAGTTTTTGAAGGCCTTTTGTTAGGTTATGTTCTTTCAATAGTATTTGAGAATTGTAGATTGAAGTAGTTGGAAGAGTTCCTTCCTATATTCTTTTTCCCTAAAGAGAGGATATATATATCATTTTATACGCCAAAACGTTCATCATCGAAATAACGGTTTTAGACCCTATGTCTCTTTGGAACAAATCCGTTTCAGAAAATTTGGAGTCGATCTAGCTACGTTCGTCCGTCCGTATGTCTGTCTGTCTGGCTAGGTGGTGCACACGATAACTCTCGAAGGGAGAAACCGATTTGGTCCAAACTTGGTACATCTTAATATTATTGTCAAACTTAAATAGAGTTGGGAGATGGGCAATATCAGTCTACTCCTTCTGGAACCACCCCCACAAAATGTCAACATTTTCAAAGAAAATAATTTAATGCACAGAAAGAGAAAGGATAATACGATTTTGTTCCAACTTTGCAAATCCTAAAATTTGGATCAGTGCTATGTCAGGTGCGAAAATGGACAATATTGGCCCACTCCATTAAGTATCTCCCCCACAAAGGGCCATTTTGAATAATTATAACTCTTATAAAATGTGTCTTAAGTGTCAGATTGTCTCCAAATTATACATACCGCAAAAGATGGAATGAATCGGTCCACTCCTTCTGGTACATCCCCCAGAAAGGGTCAAAATTTTGAATATACATGACGCCCATATAATACAAAATTAACATCCGATTCCTTTCAGACATGGCACACCACAATATTTCCATAAACAAAAGATCTGTTATAAAGATGGTAGAGATCGGACCATTTCTTCTGGTACCTCCCCCACAAAGGGTCAAAATTTTGAATATTCTTGAAGCTCATAAAACACGAAATTAACATTCGATTCCATTTAGACTTGGCCCATCTCAATATTTCCATCAACATGAGATCTGTTATAAAGGTGACAGAGATCGGACCATTCCTTCTGGTACATCCCTCTCAAAGGGTCAAAGTTTTGAATAACGAAAACGATCTTTAAATCCGAAATATGCATCCGTTTCTCTTTAAATTACACACATCACAATATATTCATAAAACCAAGGTCTGGTGTGAAGATGGAATAAATCGGTCCACTCTTTCTGGTACCTCCCCCCACAAAGGGTCAAAATTTTGAATATTCTGAAGCTCATAAAACGCAAAATTAACACCCGATTCCATTTAGACTTAGCACATCTCAATATTTCCATCAACATGAGATCTGTTATAAAGATGGTAGAGATCGGATCATTCCTCCTGGTACATTTCCCACAAAGGATCAAAGCTTTGAATAACGAAAACGATCATAAAATCCGATATATGCATCCATTTCTCTTCAAATTGCACACATCACAATATTTTTATTAAACCAATGTCTGGTGTAAAGATAGAATATATCGGTCCACTCCTTCAGGTACCTCCCACATAAAGGGTCAATATTTCTAGTATTCATGAAGCTCTTAAAACACGAAATTAACATCTGATTCCATTCAGACTTGGAACTTATCAATATTTTCATAAATAAAATATCTGTTATAAAGATGGTAGATATCGGATCATTCCTCCTAGTACCTCCCCCACAAAGGGTCAAAGTTTTGGAAAACCAAAACGATCATAAAATCCGATCCATCCATCATCCATTTCTCTTCAAGTTACACATATCACATATTTTTATTAAACCAAGGTCTGGTGTGAAATTGGGATATATCGGTCCACTCCTTCAGGGACCTCCCACATAAAGGGTCAATAGCCGATGCTGTTCAAATCTGGAACGTTGCAATATTTTTATCAGTTTTAGGTCAGATACAAATTGGTCAATATTGACCAACTGCTTTGGAACCTCACCTATAAAGGGTCAACAGTTTGAATAATAATTACTCAAGGCTCGGGTTATAAATCTGTCGGCAAAGGAATTCTGACTTCAAAAAATTCAATCCCTTTCCACCCCTGCCACATGCAATTGGGAAGGCTATGATGTCAATTTTCCAACAAAAATAGAGACGAACTTTTGTCACACCCTATACAACCGCCGAACAACTCTTAGGCAATATCAACTATTTACAATACAAAAAAAAAGATCCCAACAACAAATACAAAAAGCCCAAAAATAACACACGTCGACAAGAAATATATCAAAAACAAAAACTTGTGGGCTATTACAACAAACAGAAGACACGTGCTGCAGCAAAAAGCGTGAAGAGAGAGACAGAGGAAAAAAGTGAAAGTAAAAGAAAAATCAAAAACAATTTGTAATTATTTTGCTTTTTTTTCTCTCTTTATGGCAGAAGATTTTTAGTTTCAGTATTAAATTATTTTCCGATTAGAAATTCTGGCTGTTATCATGTAAACGTGACATAATGCGGTATTATTAAATATTTGTTTGCTATCTTTTGTTTGCAGAGCGACATGCATAAATCGACTCAGAATGTGATTCTACTATGCAGATCTTCAAAATGAACTATGGGTCCATCTCGTTTCCTTTTGCCTGTTACAAACAAATGCCCAAAGGCATAATACCCTGACCACCCCAAGGTCCTTTCTTGTTATATTACGGCGGTTATGCCAAAACACGATGAAGTTCTCTAAGCATTGGAAATTTGAAATGGCAAAATGGAAAAGATTATACATCTTGCTTGCGATAAATTTCAAAGGTTTTATGGTTGAAAAAAGTCCCTCGAAATGTTCACCATTTTATTAGGGTTTAGAAAGGCCTCATAGCCTTAAACTGCAAGACAATTAAATGGAATTATCCACAAATTTCATCTGCTCATTCAAATCGTAATTAGGGTATTCATTTATATTAGGTTATAGGAGTTTCCATCATTTAAAATTGTTAAAAATAACACAAACTTGTTTAGAACTCCATGTTCTATTTGATTTTGTGCAATTCAGTGCAAAATTAAAAAAATAATTTTCCTTACCAAAAATAAATAAAATCGTCAAAAAAAAAACAGCCCCGACAATAGAATCATGTTTCTCTGAATTAGATACCTAAACCAACAAGTTGATCGACCTTGACCTCAAAACTGCTGTTTCCACTTCAATGTGAATTTAATAAGCTAAATTTTTTGAAGCACGTGTTGTGAACAAGTCAGCTCACTAAACGTGTTTTTTCGATACTTTTTTAATTGGAATATTTTGAATTGAAAATGCAACAAATAATTATGAGAGGAATAGTTGCCAGAATACGGTTACAAAAAATTAAAAAAAAATTCAAGCGGTCTTCTAGACGGACAGCATCGTCTAAAAAGAAAAAGCTGTCAAGGAGAAGATTACATAGTGGGGAACAAGCTATTCTAACAGCACTTGGGGAGCTGATAAAAGATGGGTCTGCTTACCCCAAAAATTTGTAACAATTGTCGCAAATTTTTACTGGAAGTCGTCTACATATCAACGCAGGAGTTCTGCCAAAGAGCGGTTCGAGAGAGATATTGCGATAGTTCTTTTGCTGAGAGTTTGCAAGTTCTTGCTGGACATATTTCTTCTTTCAATCACCTGCAACTCTTCGTTTCCCTTTTTATTTTGGAAATCGCAACCCTATTTCTTTTTTGATTTTCGACGAATTTTTATTTTTACGAG
Source organism: Musca domestica (assembly GCF_030504385.1). Taxonomy (NCBI): domain Eukaryota; kingdom Metazoa; phylum Arthropoda; class Insecta; order Diptera; family Muscidae; genus Musca; species Musca domestica. Next base: position 11,020,818 of record NW_026712286.1, read on the forward strand.
TTTCATTTTTATTTATGGCGGAATTTTTATACCCTGCACCATAAAGTGGTCAGGGTATTACTTCTTTGTGCATTTGTTTGTAACAGACAAATGGAAGCGAGATAGACCCATAGTTCCTGTTGATGATCTGCCTAGAATCACATTCTGAGTCGATTTATGCATGTCCGTCCGTCTGTCTGTCCATGTACTTTTGTAAACAAATTACAGATCGTATTTATTGCCCGATCCGGATGAAATTTTGTACAAGTCATTTGTTTGACCCAAGGACGAACTCCATTGAAATTTGAGATAATCGGTCAAAATTTAGATATAGGTCCCATATATATCTTCGACCCTCTTGCCCTTAATTATGCATCAAACGTGTAATATCAGCCCAAATAGTATCGAATTTTACATACACGACCAAATAAGTATGCCAAATTTGATCGAAATCGGTTCAGATATGGCTATATATCCCATATATTTTGCCCATTCGATTTGATATGTTTGTCCTCCGCAAGGGTAATATGCACTCTGTAACAACGATATTTGAGGAAATATATCAAATACAGCACAGAAACACATTTCCCAAATTTTATCGAGATCGGTTCAGATTTGAATATAGCTCCCGTCGATCTTCGTCGATTTTCGTCGGTATTTTGATGATTGTAGCCAAATTTTTGTGTAGAATTGTCTGAGAATCCACACCATGTGTTGCTTCTCAATACTTCACCCACTGGAGGAAAATTGTCTATATTGGTCCACGATTCGGTGCGACAGCATTATAAAATATTATCATTGCAATACCATCCTAATCATTAGCTAGTGGATAGGCAACCTCCTTTCAGACACGTAGGGAAAGTCCTTCATGATCTAAAGAAAGAGAGCGAGATTGAGAGAGGTACAGAGGTATAATAGGGAACCTCTAGAACAACAGGCCTATTCACTGCGATGCGGTCACAAAAGTCATTGACCATGTGTCTGCCATCGCAGCTGAAGGGCGAGCGGCCCCGACAAGTACAATTCATGATCTAAAGAAAGAGAGAGAGAGAGAGAGAGAGAGTGAGAGAGATACAGAGGTATAATAGAGGGCCTCTGGATCAACAGGCCTATTCACTCTGATGCGGTCACAAAAGTCATGGACCCCGTCTCTGCCATCGTAGCTGAAGGGCGAGCTGCCCCGACAAGTACAATTCGCTGCACCACTTTAATTGCCCTGCCAAATCTGCCCTACTCACTGCAGAAGATCTATGGTTACCAAATCTGTCCCACTCACTGCAGAAGATCTATGGTTACAGCCCGTAAAATTAGCCGAACTTTTGAACCTGGAGTTAGAACCGGTTTAGCAGAATTCGAAAAAGAAAACTTATAAAGCTGTTACGACAACAACAACAAACCCGATTATTATTGTCACAATGACACGCTGCACCTTTTTCACTGCCCAGCCAACCCTACTCCCCTTAACCCGATTTCGTTATGGACTCAACCTATTGCATCCTTTTTGAGGTTGGACTTAGAAGAAGAATCACAGGATCACAGAATCAGGTTGAGAAGAATCATAATGGACACAGCAGTAGAATCTGCTACAACAACAACAACCATCCGACAAAACCGAGTAGTTTTGTCTCAATTAAGATCCAAAAGGTGTAGCCGCCTCAATTCCCATTGGGCCCGGATTGACAACGATGTGCAGAACATCTGCCCAGCTTGTGGCACATGTCCACATGACACGCTGCACCTATTTCGCTGCCCAGCCAAACCTACTCACCTAACTCCTGTATCGTTTTGGACCCAACCCGTACAGGTTGCATCCATTTTGAGATTGGATTTAGAAGCAGAATCCGATTGAATGGAGTCAGAAAATGGAAACAGAACGAACACATCTGTATGAGATGCTGCAACAACAACAATCAACGGAAATCCCTAGTAGTTTTGACTTAGTTGAGATCCGAATGGTGCAGCCACCTCAATTCCTATTGAGCCCGGATTGACAGCGATGTGCAGAATATCTGCCCAGCTTGTGACACAGGTCCACATGCCAGGCTACACCTATTTCGCTGCCCTGCCAAACCTACTCACCTAACTCCATTATCGTTGTGGACCCAACCCGTACAAGTTGCATACTTTTTGAGACTGGGTTTAGAGGCAGAACCCGATTGAGAAGAGTCAGAAAATGGAAACAAAACGAACACAGCTGTATGAGCTGCTACAACAACAACAAGCAACCGAAAACCCGAGTAGTTTTGGCTCTGTTAAGATCCGGATGGTGCAGCCACCTCAATTCCTATTGGTCCCGGATTGACAGCAATGTGCAGAACATCTGCCCAGCTTGAGGCACAGGTCCACATGACACGCTGCACCTAATTCGCTACCAAGTCAAACCTACTCACCTAACTCCTGTATCGTTGTTTACCCAACCCGTACAGGTTGCATCCTTTTTGAGACTGGGTTTAGAGGCAGAACCAGATTGAATGGAATCAGAAAGGACGCAGCACTATGAGCTGCTATAACAACAACCAACTCGCTGAAATTATTATAATTTTCTGAAGCGTATTTTATTTTTTAATAATTTATCTATTCGGAGGTTATTTTAAATTTTGATTTTTTTTTTAATATTTTGTCCCAAGTACCCTTACAAACCGCTTGTCAACTATCGCAGATAACCTCACAAAAGTAACAATCACATATCTAATCGAAAGGGTCTTCTCTTACCCTAACACCATATGTATCAGAATTATTTTGTCCATTGGTTCTGACTATAAAATAAAAGCTTGTGAGGGTATAAAAGTATCAATCACAGATCTCATCGAATGAAATGGTCTTCTCTTACCCTAACAACATAGGTAGTTTCTAGATTTGTTGGTCAGGAAATTTATACAGGTCTTGTCTAGCGATTCCATTTTTTTCGATGAGCCTCTAGAAAAATTTGATCCAGAATAATTTTCCCTATTCCATTTTTAGACTCCCTAAAATAAAATTGACAATTTTTAAAAATAATACAATTTTATCTCCCAAAAGAATTTATTTCAAGAGAATCACATATTTCTTTATAAATCCTAAATTTCCTTTAGTTAACCTCTCTTCCATTCCCTTCTTTTTGCATTACAGGAAAACAGTACATTACGCAGTGTCATTGATAAACCCCCCATAGGAGGTAAAGAGCTATTGCCTTTAACCTCAGTACAATTAGCTGGTTTCAGATTACATCCCGGACCGGTAAGTGTTATTTGTGGAATACTTTGACAACGTTTGATTGGTTTGGTATTAATTTTCCCTTGTCTCTTGCAGTTACCGGAACAGTATAGAGCCTTCAATACAATCCCCGCACGCAAACATAAAAACAAACATAAAAAACATAAACACAAAGATGGCCAACAGCCGCCCGAAACAAATCTAATGGGTGAGTTGGGGTTTGGGGTGGAGTGCAAAATCTCCCCAATTGCCGCCGGGGCATAATTGAAGTGACAACTATCATATATTTTAATTATTTTTGTTGTTGCTTTGATTTCATTGGAAACCTACTCACTCACACACAATCCTCTTACAGATTCTTCCGGTTTAGAGACTTATGAGAAAAAACACAAAAAACAAAAACGCCACGAGGACGAGAAAGAGCGAAAAAAGCGCAAAAAGGAAAAGAAACGCAAAAAGAAATCTCACAGTCCGGAGCCACCATCGTCGGGCGGGGTGTCGCCCATGCTGGGTGGTGGCTCACAGATTCCGGGTGTTGGCGGTATGATGATGGGCGGTCCATCGTCGATGTCAGCGATGCAGGGTGGTGCCGTTGGCATGGGTAGTAGCCTTCAGGGCCTGGCGACGGGTCCAAACAATCCGCTGGGGCCTGGTTCAGGTGTCACAAATATGTCAGGCCCTGGTGGTATGATGATGCCTCAACATGCTTCTTTATTTTAGTTTAAATTTTTTTTATTTTAATTTTAAACAAATTAAGTCATGTTTTATGATTTTTTTTTAGGTTGAAATTCTATTTTTTTGTTTACCAAAAAAAAAGGAAAACAGAAAAGCAAAAAGAAGAAGAAGAATAACTATTATACAATTGTCAATATATTTACCCAAATCCCCACTTGAATAAGAATTTTTTTAGTTTTCCCCCCTTTTTAATGTTTATCAAATCCCTTACTCCCCACACCTTCGCCCCCTGGTCGTCCCTTCTCAGAGATACTGTGTATGTTAATATGGTATTAAGCTGGAAACACAGTCAATTTGTCATTCCCAAAGTTGTTTAGATTATTTCCTAAATCCCAAAATCTCACTCCAAAAATCCCCCGCCTTCCTTGTGGTTCCCTTTCAACACTTTGCTCCCAAGAATTTTTAGAATACAAATGCTAAACAAAAGAAAAGATCTTCCATCATGTGTTGTTTATTTAGAATTTACTACCTCCCCCACCCCCCTCTTTAACTAATTTAATAGTCTCCCCCTCACATTTAATCAACTGCCTAGTAGTTTTTGTTTTTTTTTTATTAATTTTTATTAGGTTTTTTTTTTCTTTCAATCCTCCCCCAAAAACCTTTTCGCCTGCCTTCCTTGGCTCCTTGTTTTCACAAGTTTTAGTTATCCACTTTTTTTTATTAAATAAAAATTGTAATATTTTTTCTTTTGCTTTCAAAAACTTTAGCAATTAAGGTTTAATAAACACACTTTTTTATGAAAAAAATTTATTATTAAAAAACAAAACAAAAATACAAAAAATATATTATTTAGTTATTTAAGAGTTGTATGCAAAACAAAACAAACAAACAAAAAAAAAAAGAAAATAATGATAATTAGAAATTTAACAGAAGGAAAAGAAAAAACAAGCAAAAAACAAAACAAACAAAAAAAATCAAATAATAAATTAAATTTATAAAAAAAATGCAAAAAAACTGATTTGTTTTTACTGAGGACGTAGCGCAATGCATTCACAACATCTTCCTAGAATGAGCAACATTACCCAAAAAAGAAGCAATCTTTTTATATAACCAATTTGAAATTTATATTTAAAAGTGGTGCACTCGAACCGGTTTTATTAAACCAGTAAATACGGCCTTGGAAAGGTCATATAATAGATTACAGTAATGAGCGATGTGGTCGCTAACAAATAATTTATTTCAGCCAAAAAAGACGAAAATGTTTCAATCAGGAGGGATAATTATATTGTAACTTGCACTCTAGCATTTACCAGATGCCTTGTCGTAATATATTTCTTGGATCCAAATATATTAACCTTAGAACCTTTATATTTCCACCTGTAGTCTTCAATTGAAAACGAACCTAGCATAAACTAAACTCCACAAAAGCCATTCTTTTGAAGAAAATACTCTTCCAGTATTTAGTATAGCTTAAAGTTAAGTAATAAGCAGTTAATTAATATAAATATTCTTCATACAGTTTGATCGTCTCCGGCAATCATCAGGGAATTTTGCATTTAAGAACTTAATGTACTTTGAAAAATGAAAATTAACCAAAATCACTCTCAGAATAATGTTTATATTATTTTGTATTTTATTGAACATTTATTATTATGGTATTTTATTTATATTCTTAATTTTTTGTTATAAATTTGAATTTAAAATTGGCCCTTTAACACAATTTCCATGTCTGCAATGCTAAACGTGGTGTCACTTCCCGGTGAATGCATTGGGGGTTACAGCAATTGAACGAAACTTTCAAAGTACATTTCATTTCATTAAGTTATCAAAATATTTAGCAACATATTATTACATTTTAATATTTAATCAATATGCCATAATTTTTGTTATTAATTTAAATAAAAAATCTTTAAATAAAAAAAATCACTATAACCAACTCTTTCAAACTCTCACCAAGCGAAAAAGTTCTCACAATATTTATTCATAATGATTATATCATTAATTATATTATTATTATATGTATAATATTCTCCAATTTTTATTATTAAATTATATTAAACAATTTATTCAAAATAACAACCAACATGCCGTGCAATAGGGGTTTCAAAAAATAAGAAACTTTCAAAGTTATGCTCTCTTGTGTTTAAAAGTAATCAACATTTTTTCTTTATAGATCAGTTATTATATTAAATTCTGTTTTACAAATTTAATTATTAAGTAAAGCTTAAAACAATCTCTTCATTAATAGCAATCATTTTCCTTCTCCACTGTAAACAATTCTTCCCACCACCCTCCGAACAGCTGTTTTTCACGTCATCATTTCCCAATGAATGCAATGGGGGTTGTAGCAACAAGAAGCAGCTTTGCGATGTTTTCAAGAGAGAAAGAGAAACAATTCTCTTTTTTCATAACCCATTCAACCCATTGACAGTTAGTCCAACTTTTATCCCCCTTTCTAATAGCAATCCACAACAGCTAAATTCTTTATTAATATAATAATAGAAAAACAATCTATTAGTTATTTACTGTAAGTGTTTCCACTTAGTGGTGTGTTAATGTCTGCTGCTGGATTGTTTTAAGTTAGTAAACAGCGAGAATAACATCGAAAAATGTTCAAACAAAGTGCTACTAAACTTTTGGAACTCAACGAGGAGAAGGTGAAGGAATGGCTAGAATCATTCGATGCAGTCATAACAGATTGTGATGGTAATTGTGAATTAAAACATTTCCGAAATGGAAATTTAATTAGCTTATAATTTAATATATTTTTTAGGTAATTGCATAAGTTTAGGGAAGAAGTGTGCAAATTTGTTATGGTTTGTTTTTTTTTTCTCTGGTGTGTACATGAGAAATTGAAAACGTGTGGGAGTATGTGTGAGTGAATGTTGCGTAGCACGAGTATACAGCTGTAAATTTGTTTCATTGTTGCCTGGTTTGATAATGACCTTTAACGTCATTTACACTTGGGACATGCTATAGCCGGCATAGACAACATGAAACAATTACTTTTTCAGAGAAATATTTAAGAAAACAAATAATTCGGCATGGAAATCGATTTGTTAAAAGGTCGTCTTAATTCTAACTGGAAAAACTCTCGGATTTTTTTTTTTTTTTTTGAAAAATTAATTTTTACTAAAAATTTGCTGGAGGTGACTTTGCCGTAGAAAATTAGAAGTGAAATTTATATTCCTATCGACGAGACCAATTTTCTACAGAAATTTTTTTCGAGTTTTCACCTGTTTTTTTTATTATTTTTTTGTTTGTTTTCCAGGCGTCCTTTGGGTCTATGGAGATGTCATACCCGGCTCCGTAGACGTTATGAATCGTTTCAAGGATATTGGCAAAAAGATATTCTTCTGTACCAACAATTCAACGAAAACTCGCAAAGAATTGCTGACAAAATCCAAAAATATGGGCTTCAACATAACCGAAGATGAAGTTATCTCCACAGCCAACTCACTGGCTGCCTACCTCAAGGCTCGCAATTTCAATAAAAAAGCCTATGTTATTGGTTCGGAAGGTATTACCAAAGAATTGGATGCCGTTGGCATTGATCACAATAAAGTGGGACCTGAACATATGCCGGGTTCATTGTTGCAATATCTATCAAATAATTTTGAATTGGAAGAAGATATTGGTGCTGTTCTGGTGGGATTTGATGAGTATTTTTCCTTTCCCAAAATGACAAAGGCGGCCTCATATCTCAGTCGGCCAGAGTGTCTGTTCATTGCCACAAATACAGATGAACGTTTTCCCATGCCAAATATGGTTGTGCCTGGAACGGGAAGTTTTGTGCGGGCCATTGAAACTTGTGCCGAACGTAAGGCCACAGTGATTGGAAAACCAAATGTTGCCATGTGTGATCATCTTATCAATAATGGTACCGTAGTGCCGGAAAGAACTCTCATGATTGGCGATAGGTGAGTAATAGTTTGTTTATTTTCCCAAGTCTCAAAGATTACAAAACGGAGATAATAATTTATTATCTTTTTTATTCATATATTTATAGGTGTAACACGGACATACTGTTGGGCTATAACTGTGGTTTTCAAACTCTGCTGGTCGGCAGTGGTATACATCAGCTAAATGATGTAGATTCGTGGAAAGCATCGAATGATCCGGAATTACATAAATTGATACCGGATGTGTATTTGCCCAAACTAGGAGATTTATTAGCCTACATGTGAAATTATCATTGTTTTAGTTTATCATAGCCATAGACGCATCTATTTTCTATTCATTATTACATCTTTTTCTATTAATTACCTTTAAGTATCATAACATATTCTGTGTAATGCCTATTTATTGGGTTTTCAGGGAAAACCCAGTTCAAAGCTTTTATTAATTTGTAGTTTGTGTTTGTTACAATGAGATTTGAGAAAGAAAAACAAGACAAAGAGAATATTGTAATAAAATTGTAAACACATTGTGAAAAGAAAATGGTAGACTTTTAACTCCACATTCCTGGCAGGCTAATATACACACTTATAAAGTGTTGCTGCATTTTACCATAAAATGCCGCAAAGATCCATATAAAATGAAGTACATGCCATATTTTAAAATTTAAAGTAATAACTTAGCCTGCTGAAGGAATCCTCAAACGGTTTCCCCATCCCATCCTCTTTTTAGCAGTTAAGAAAATTGCACTCACTCGGAAGTAATAACACCAAGTAATGATGTGAAGAAAAACTAAATAGAATTGGTTACTCATTTAAAAAATGTTATTGCCAATTTGTTATAAAATTTTTCAGTGGGTCCCACACTTTTTTTATAAAAAATCGAAATTTTATCCACTTATTATCATAATTTTTAAAATGTAGTCAAGGGCTTCAGCAGTTGGGCAAAGAAACACTCATACAGAATTGATAACACCAAGTGATAAAACAAAGATGAAATTGCTTGTTTTTAAAATACATTGTTGTCAATAAACTGACAGAGCCACCATAAATAAGCCCTCCTTGTATTTGACAGTGGTTCTCACAAACTCTTCATTATTCATCGAAAAATTTCCTCTATTTTAAAAAAAAGAAAAAAAGTATCCGAAACTGTTTAGCAGTTGAGCAGAGTTATACTCACTCGGAATTGATAACAACAGAATAGGCGATGAAGCAATGGAATGATAACTCATATGCTGTGCCTTTTTGATGTGAGGTTTGAGAGAAACACATATTCTTTATATAAAAAAATACTTTTCCTCTACTTTTATAAAAACTTGAAAACGTGCATATAGCTAAAAATCATAAAATGATACTTTGCTACAGATGTTGTTGGGCTGGATTTATGCTTTTTCCTTATTTTGTGTTCTGAGAAAAAGTTTAGCTGAATATGTAAGCGAACAGACCTGCTTTAACAGCTGATCCCAAAAAGCATGTCGGCATTCACCTTGCATTAATAACACAGTGTTTTATTTTAGTTTGGACCGGCATTGCTGTGATACCTTCACGTTTTTGTTTACGGAACATTACAATTGGAGTGAAAAATGCTACCATTATCCCTGCTAAAGGCTGCCCAGAGTCATCCCATGTTGGTGGAACTTAAAAATGGCGAAACCTACAATGGACATTTGGTAAGCTGCGACTCATGGATGAACATCAATCTGCGTGATGTTATTTGCACATCAAAGGATGGCGACCGGTTCTGGCGTATGCCTGAATGCTATATACGAGGTAGCACCATCAAATATCTCCGTATACCGGACGAAGTCATCGATATGGTTAAGGAAGATGCCTTGGCAAAGGTACGAAATCGCACCGAAATGAACAAAGGCCGTGCGGGTGGAGGAGGTCAGGGAAATGTCCAAAATCAGAATCAACGTAATCGTGGAGGAAATCGTAACAACAGCAATAATCGGAATATGCAGGGTTCAGCATCTGCCTCGGGTGGTGTTCGACAATTTTCACAAAACAATCGTTCAGCTATGCAGCAAAATAAACTTGGGAAATAAATTATGGAATTTTTAACAAAATAACTGGATTAATTTATTTACATTTTCATTGGTATTTAGACGCTCGTTGCTCTTAGTCATGGGGACATTTGTCTTCTATCAATTCTATTATTTTATGGACAATTAATTTAACGAGACTTGTAAATTTTTGTTTAACTTCCAAAGCATTTCCTTATTCTCAATCAAGATGTTGAATTGTACATTAAACGTTTAATATTTGTTGTTGTTTTTATGTGAAAGCGGGAATGAGGAAGGGGTAAATTACTTTCCTTTCTCGTTGTCTAGCAAAGATGTAAACAAACCACTCACCTTGCATTAACGACTTTTGACACTAACATTAAGAAGAAGCAATTCTAATTGATAACAGTTTTCTAAACTGATTGTTTGATTGAGAACCCCTTGAACATGACATTGGTCGTACTCTCACTCTCTTCTTAATCTTCCGTATGTGAGAGCTGCGTGTTTATCAAATAAAAACATGATCATGATCATTTAGGAGTCTAAGTGGAAGAAGTGTCATTTTAAACAAAATTTGTAACACAAAAATAGAGGAATATATTTATTAAAATTGCTAACTTTTAGTTGAACAAATTAAACAATGGCAACAATAAATTTAAATCAAATTAACGATAAACAAATACCCAAGAATTGGTTGGATTCCTACGATACCATATTCACGGACTGCGATTGTAAGTAAAGGAATAGGGTTACCAAGTGTCCTTACGATATGGATTTAAAGGGCTTAAATGATAGAATTCCTTTGATTTCAGCTGTTATCTGGCAGGATGACAAGGTTATTGAGGGAACCCCCGAAACCATCAATGATTTGCAGGATATGGGTAAAAAGGTTTATTTTGTTACGAATAATAGCACCAAAACCCGTGCCCAGTTGTGTGAAAAAGCTCGAGGCATGAATTTCAAGGTGGAGGAACATCAAATAATTGCCCCCACCTATTCCATTGCGGAATATTTAAAATTACACTTGAGTCCAGAAGAAAAAGTGTATATAGTTGGTAGCCCCGCCATGGGTAGAGAATTGGATACATTGCATATAAAACATTTTGGTTTGGGTCCAGATGAAGTGGAACCCAATTGGGTTTCCATCCTTCCCGAGGTTGATCAGCAAACCAAAGAGGAGAATATTGCAGCGGTATTAGTGGGTTTCGATGAACATTTTAGTTATAATAAAATGATAAAGGCCTGCAATTATTTGGGTCAAAATGAGAAATGTCTATTTTTGGCAACAAATGCAGATGCAGTTTCGAAGTTCCCCCAGTACAGCATTCCTGGTACGGGCGCTATATTGAGGGCCATTGAGGCTTGCGTGGGACGTGAGGCCGAAGTGATGGGAAAACCAAATCCTTTGGTCTGTGAACATTTGCTGAAATCTGGGCAAGTTGATGCCAAGAGGACACTTATGATTGGTGATTGGTAGGTGGCCAGTTTCTTTCATATTTTTTTTTCAAAACTCTAATATTTTTTTCATTTTTTTGCAGCTACAAAACGGATATCCTGTTTGGCAAGAATTGTGGATTTTCCACACTTCTGGTGGGGACGGGACGTTATAAGTGGTTACACGTTGAAAAAATGCTTAAAGAAGATGGTTCTAAGGATTACCTACCCGACTTTTTTGCATCATCTTTGGCTGATTTAAGGGCTTACCTTTGAGTCGGAATTCAATTGAAAAACAAAATATTTCTAAATAGTACAGTAGCGGTTTTTATTGTTTTTTTTTTTAAATTAATATTAACCTAAATTAATACTTAAAAGAAAGACCAATAACCAATACCACATACCAACAACTACAATTCCAGAAGAAACATTCCAAAACGATGTACTCCTCTTACATACTTGGCCTTCAATTATTTATATTTAAAATATATATTTTTCAATTTTTTAAATTTATATTTGATGTGAAAATATTTTTGATTTTTAGAATTCTATCAGGATTTTTGTTTGCAAGGATACGGATTGGTTAAACAGCTAATCAAGGTCAAAAATAACATAATCTTATGAATATAATTTAAAATTACATATTCCCTTTCCCCGGGAAAAGGATCATCCTCATATTTTAGCGCTGTTTTTGTTAATTTAATGCAAATGCTTTTGGCAATTTAGGTAGAAGAAATCATAATTGTATCACAAATTATTAGCAGAAGCGAAATGATTTTTTTTAATTTGTTACAGTTTTTTTCTTAGTTTCTATCCTCCCCTCATCATTCACTTCCATCTCTCACCATTTAACCAATATTGTTCCCCAACATGAAATTTTGATTTCGATTTATTCCCTTCTGCTTCTTTGTTTTGATTTCTTCTCGCGCTAACGTGTCTAAATTGCCAAAAGGTAACATCAGGTGGTCGAATTACTGTGCGCCAATATCCTGGAGCTGCGCGACAAATAGCCATACCAGTAGAACACATTGATGAGCAGAAATAGAATGGGGAAAACAATGCGAGAGGCTCGATCGATTTTCGACACGGAATTATATTGTGGCGTTCGTTTGCCCTTGCGACGGGCATCCAACTCTTCGCGGCGATAGTAGGACATACGACGGCGGCCGGAATATTTTTTGGGTGTAACATCTGGGAAAGAAAAAAAAACAGAATGAATTGTATAACAGTTTTCAATGAAGAAAGTAAGAGAAAAGTTCTGTATAACAGTTTTCCGTGTTGTATAACAGTTTTCTATATAGGAAAAGCATTGTATAACAGTTTTCCGTGTAGGAAAAGTGTTGTATAACAGTTTTCCGTATAGGAAAAATGTTGTATAACAGTTTTCCGTATAGGAAAAATGTTGTATAACAGTTTTCCGAATAGGAAAAATGTTTTATAACAGTTTTCCGTATGAGAAAAATGTTGTATAACAGTTTTTCGTATAGGAAAAATGTTGTATAACAGTTTTCCGAATAGGAAAAATGTCGTATAACAGTTTTCCGAATAGGAAAAATGTCGTATAACAGTTTTCCGAATAGGAAAAATGTGGTATAACAGTTTTCCGTATAGGAGAAATGTCGTATAACAGTTTTCCGAATAGGAAAAATGTCGTATAACAGTTCTCCGTATAGGAGAAATGTTGTATAACAGTTTTCCGTATAGGAAAAATGTTGTATAACACTTTTCCGTATAGGAAAAATGTTGTATAACAGTTTTCCGTATAGGAAAAATGTTGTATAACACTTTTCCGTACAGGAAAAATGTTGTATAACACTTTTCCGTACAGGAAAAATGTTGTATAACACTTTTCTGTATAGGAAAAATGTTGTATAACACTTTTCCGTATAGGAAAAATGGTGTATAACACTTTTCTGTATAGGAAAAATGTTGTATAACACTTTTCCGTATAGGAAAAATGGTGTATAACACTTTTCCGCATAGGAAAATGTTGTATAACACTTTTCCGCATAGGAAAAATGTTGTATAACACTTTTCCGTATAGGAAAAATGTTGTATAACACTTTTCCGTTTAGGAAAAATGTTGTATAACACTTTTCCAAAATAGGAAACGTTTTGTATAACACTTTTCCGTATAGGAAACGTTTTGTATAACACTTTTCCGTATTGGAATTAATATAGAAAGATATTCCAACTTACCCTCATGTGCCCTCAAGTGAATCTCCTCACCATCTTCATCGGATGAACCAAAATGTGCTTTATGCCTGCCACGCTTCTGGCGGCAACCCAACCATGACTGCACTTGATTCCAACAATTCCACCAGGCCGATTGACGACGATACTTCCTCTCTCGAGATCGTCGATTTTTCATTGATGAACCCCCCTTGGGTATGTTGATGGAACACATCGAAAGCGGTATAACTTCATAGATTTTCGTTTCCGTACTGCTATTGGTATCCTCATATTCAGGAGTCATTCCCAGTTTATGGGTTTGCCGTACTGCACTCTCCGTCTCCGTGTCTGAATCCAATTCTTCGATGATAAAATAACATTCTCCCGAACCGTATTTCGTGAAGTAATGGACAACGGCAAACTGAAGAATTGTGGCAAAGATGAAGGCAAACGAGAGGAAAACAAAGAAATCCAATGCCGTGGGATAGGGAACCTTGGGCAGATCGGTGCGGGCCTCCAGGCCTAGGAAAGTCATGGTGAGCACTGTTGTTATTCCCAGCGATACCCGGTCTGCTGTGGCTTCACGATTTAACCAAAATGATACCCAGGAAAGGACCACCAATAGGCAACATGGTCCATAGACTTGGATGAGGAAATTTCCCATGTGACGCTGCAGATGAAAGTTCACCATCAACATGGAGTATTCGGCTGGAAAAAAGGGAGAAAAACAAAATGTTAAATTACTAAATGATGGCCTGAAAGTATGCTTTAGATTTTTCTTTTTATAATCCACACACACTATGATATCATCGGCGATGCTACATGGAAGCCCAGTAGACCTATCCATTAATCAATTTCTCCAATTAGCCAAATTGATTTCCATAATCACTTTAAGTTGCCAATAACATTTTCACGGCAACACTTCTTTTACCTGTCTGAGCGACCGGCCCCAGTCGTTTATCTATCACTTTTGCCCATGACCATTCTTGCATCGTTGCAGGCATGCATGGATGATAGGCTGTGGTGTGTGTTGGCTTTCGAAGGCAAAGTGAAGAGGTCAGGTGACACATAGTAGTCAACCAATGCCGGCGATGGCTAACCGAACTACCCGTCAACCAAACCAAACCGAACCGAACATCGTAGAATTTAAATGACCTTAATTGATGTGAAAAATCATAATTGTTATAATGATGTTGTGGCGTTAATGATGACGATAATGACAATAAAGAAGGTCCAACAGCCAGCCCAACAGCCAACCGAACAGCCATCGAGCCAACCATTTGTTGGTAAGGATGTGGCCGATTGGTCGTGAACAAAAGTAAAATTGATTTCATGCAAATTTCCTCTCCTAATTATCATGTAAATGGTCATGTCCATGTAATGTCATCGTTGTTGTTCAATTGAACAGAGGACCGGCCCATTGAATACTGAGTATAACACTTAAAGGCAAACAATTGATACATTCGATTTATTGGCCAGGGGTGGGGTATTTATATTCATATTAATGTTTAAAGGCAGTTTGCCACAAGAGGAGCATGGAAATCTTTTCCGTGCATGGTGTAAGACAAAATTTAAAATTTTGAAAACTGTTATACAAGTATTTATATTGCTCGTGAAAACTGTTATACAGTGGATAAGCACAAACTGTAATACGAACTGTTATACAAAACTGTTATACAAAACTGTTATACAAGCTGTTATACAAACGGTTATACAACTGTTATACTAACTGTTATACTAACTGTTATACTAACTGTTATACTAACTGTTATACAAACTGTTATACAAACTGATATACACATACAAGCTGTTATACAACTGTTACGCAAACTGTTATAAAACCGTTATACAACTGTTATACAAACTGTTATACAAAACTGTTACACAAACTGTTATATAACTGTAATACAAAACTGTTATACAAACTGTTATACAAATTGTTATACAAATTGTTATACAAATTGTTATACAAACTGCTATACAAACTGTTATACAAAATATTATACAACTGTTATGCCACTATTAAAAACTGTTATACAAAACTATCATACAACTCTTAACCAAATTTGTATTTACACTGGTATACACCAGTTTAACAACTTCTCTGTTATACAAAAAGTAATATGAACTGTTATACAACTGTTATACAAACTGTTATAAAAACTGTTATAAAAACTGTTATACAACTTTTATACAAACTGTTACACGAACTGTTATGCAAACTGTTATACAACTGTTATACAAACTGTTATACAAAACTGTTGTAAAAACTGTTATACAAACTGTTATGCAAACTGTTATACAAAACTGTTGTAAAAACTGTTATACAAAACTGTTATACAAACAATTATAAAAACTGTTATACAAACTGTTATACAAATTGTTATACAAACTGTCATGCAAACTGTTGTACAAACTGTTACACAAATTGTCATACAAAACTGTTATAAAAACTGTTATACAAACTGTCATGCAAACTGTTATACAAACTGTTATACAAACTGTTATACAAACTGTTACACAAACTGTTATACGACTGTTATACGACTGTTATATAAACGGTTATAACCGTTACACAAACTGTTATACAACTGTTATACAAACAGTTGTAAAAACTCTTATTCAAACTGTTATACAAAAGGTTATAACTGTTACATAAACTGTTATACAAACTGTTATACAAACTATTGTGCAACTCTGAACCAATTTTTTTTATACAATTATTTTAGAAAAGTGTTATACAGCTGGGAAAATTTTTATTATACATCTGCCATACAAACAGTTATATAACAGTTATTCAACTTTTTATAGAAATTGTTATACAACAGCTAGATATATAACATATGGGCTACACAAAAAAAAAAAAACAAAAACTGTTATATAAATTCTTAGTTGTTATAAAACTGTTATATTTCTGAGACACACTCTGTCAACCAAATGTTATGCATACTCTGATTCAATAGCTCTACAAACTACACCGTATAACATAATGCTATTAAGACTGTTATAAAAAGTATCATGGAAATTAAAAAAATCATATAAAAACTGTTATACAACAATTTAACAACTGTTATACAAACGGAATTATTACTGCTATATAAACTGTTATACATTCTTTAAATAAACTCTTATTTAACAGCTGCTTATGGCCTACAACAAAATGTAAAATAAGGTCAACTTTTATACAAACATTTTTGTAACTATCATAAAACTGTTATACTGCTAATTATACTAAAACAACTGTTATAAAAAATGCTATATAAACTGTAATAACAAAACTCTATATAAACTGTTATATCAACTGTTATTCAAACTGTTATACAAACTGTTATACCAACTGTCATACATACTGTTATACAATCTGTTTTATAAACTGTTATACAAACTGTCACACAAACTGTCATACAAACTGTCATAAAAACTGTTATACAAACTATCATAAAAACTGTTATACAAACTGTTATAAAAACTGTTATACAAACTGTTATACAAACTGTTGTACAAACTGTTATACAAACTGTTACACAAACTGTCATACAAACTGTTATACAAACCGTTATACGCACTTTTATACAAACACATTTCTAAGCAAACTGAGAGAAAATCTGTTCATCATTGGTTTGCTATAGAACACGTTGTTATGGATAACAACGATTTGCTATAGAAGAGTTTCCGCATAAAAAAAATTGTTATCGACCTGGCTTTTTTAAAAACATTCTCTATTTTTTTTTATCGGTACCTAAAAGTTTTCAAACAATTCAATTTGGCTAATTTGTTTTCCACCCAAAATCCCCGGCAGCCATTCGCCTCCCAACGGGAGTTAATTTTTGATTGAATTTATTATCGACTTGTTAAGCTTCGAAAACAATATTGTCAATGTATTTGTTGTTTTTGTTATTTTTGAACTTACATGATTGATCCGATTCTAAGCGTATGTGACCACCACCAGCTCCGCCACCCACACCGAAACTGCTGGCCTTATCCAACTGGATGCCAGTACCACGGACATGTTGATTTTTTGCTCCTGGACCGGCAAAAGTTGTTAATGTTTTGTTGCCTCGATTGCTAAACTGGTTGTAGTTGTTGTTGTTGTCATCGTAGTTGTTGTTGTTGTGGTGATGACCATGCTGATGCTGCTCCGTTTGGTGTTGTCGCTGTTGTTTCTGGTGCTGGTGTGTGGAGTGATGTACTTGATGGGTCGTCGTCGTCGTCGTTTGACCACCAAGACCCCCTGCCCCTGCATAGTTTCGGGCATTCTCGTGGTAGGGCGAGGATGCTTTGTAAACAACATCCGTTAAATTACCCGCCGGACAATCAACCAAATCGAATTGTGACAATTTCATATCCTCGGCTATGGCCACAGCGGGGCGTTCTTTGTTCCAGCGATAGATGACATCGGCCGTGGTGTAGCCAACTGCATTAAGGTGGGGTGTGGTGTTATTTGTGTTGGCGGGGTTGGAGATGTTATTCAAATGCAAATCGAGGAAGTTGTACAAACAGCGACCGGCAAAAATGATAAACAAAAATTTGAAAGAGATTAGAGGACAAAAAAGAGGAACATTAAATAATACAAAGAGCGGAGAAGAAAAGCCAACAACAATGGCGCAGCTGAGCTGTAGTATAACACAATTATGTGAAAATTTGAATGGCTAAATTTTAGGTGGGGGAAGGACAAATTTTTTTGGAATCTTCCTGTTTACGGAAAACTGTTATACAACATTTTTCCTATACGGAAAACTGTTATACAACATTTTTCCTATACGGAAAAGTGTTATACAACATTTTTCCTATACGGAAAACTGTTATACAACATTTTTCTTACACGGAAAACTGTTATACAACATTTTTCCTACACGGGAAAGTGTTAAACAAAAATTTTCCTTTACGAAAAAGTGTTATACAACATTTTCCTATACGGAAAACTGTTATACAACATTTTTCCTATACGGAAAACTGTTATACAACATTTTTCCTGCACGGAAAAGTGTTATACAACATTTTTCCTATGCGGAAAACCGTTATACATCATTTCTCCTATACGGAAAACTGTTATACAAGATTTTTCCTGTACGGAAAAGTGTTATACAACATTTTTCCTATACGAAAAAGTGTTATACAACATTTTTCCTATACGGAAAACTGTTATACAACATTTTTCCTATACGGAAAACTGTTATACAACATTTTTTCTATACGGAAAACTGTTATACAACATTTTTTCTATACGGAAAACTGTTATACAACATTTTTCCTATGCGGAAATCTGTTATACAACATTTTTCCTATATGGAAAACTGTTATACAAGATTTTTCCTATGCGGAAAAGTGTTATACAACATTTTTCCTATGCGGAAAAGTGTTATACAACATTTTTCCTATATGGAAAACTGTTATACAAAATTTTTTCTATACGGAAAACTGTTATGCTGCATTTTTCCTATACGGAAACTGTTAAACAACATTTTTCCTGTACGGAAAACTGTTATACAATATTTTTTCTATACGGAAAACTGTTATACAACATTTTTCCTATTCGGAAAACTGTTATACAACATTTTTCCTATTCGGAAAACTGTTATACAACATTTTTCCTATACGGAAACTGTTATACAACATTATTTTTATACGGAAAACTGTTATACAACATTTTTCCTATAGGGAAAACTGTTATACAACATTTTTCCTATTCGGAAAACTGTTATACAACATTTTTCCTATATGGAAAACTGTTATACAACATTTTTCCTATACGGAGAACTGTTATACCACACTTTTTTCATATGGAAAAGTGTTATACAATATTTTTCCCATGCGGAAAACTGTTATACAACATTTTTTCTATGCGGAAAACTGTTATACAACATTTTTCCTATACGGAAAACTGTTATACAACATTTTTCCTATACGGAAAACTGTTATACAACATTTTTCCTATACGGAAAACTGTTATACAACAATTTTCCTGTACGGAAAAGTTTTAATAGGCTCTTCTTAAAAATGATTGCTCTTTAAATCTGTTCTCACAAGATATGTTTACTGAAAATCTTTAGCATACTTTAAGGCTTTGCCCGAAAGTAATTACAAAAGTTTTCACCCCCAAACATTGGCAATGCCATAAATGTTGGGATATTCAACAACTTAATGCAATAACCTTTGCCTAGTTTTAGGCTGTAGTTAAAATGAATATTTTAGGGGTGTGTGTTCAACGTGATGCAATGTCTACAAGAATCAAGGCCCTTGGTTTATATTGCATGTCCTTAAAGGGGATAACAAGGCACAAGGCATAGGCAAATAATTCCAAACACATACGAGTGATTTTGTGTTTTGTGGTTTAGCATAAATTTATTAACAAACCGAAAATAGGAAAATAAAACACGAAACGATAAAAGGACAGCAAAAAATGTACCCCTCCATGCGAATCAATGAATTCTTGGGAAGTGAAAAAATCAAGAAACAACGGCAAGACCACATCATCTCTCAACACATCATCAAAATCTTAACATCGATAACCAGACCATTCAGGCGAAAGAGAAAATCAAAAAAAGAGAAGAGAGAAGGAGAAGAAAGTGCTTGAAATATCCATCGAGGTAAAAATGCACACACACACACCCACACATCGGAATTCATAATCTCATTGATTAGAGACAACTATTATTAAAGACTTAATGGCACATTGATTCCATCTTGGCTGCCATGAAAGCAGGCTCACGCCATAAAATCATCGAGGGACAGTGAATGGCGATGGTGGTGCTGGATGGCTGGCCGACTGGCTGACTGGTGGCGTTTAAATTCGTGACGTTGCTGGGCCATTACCAGCCAGTTGATGAGCCATTTCGCCAAACAGTTAACAGAACTATTGAATAATAAGTAGCCGATGTTAATAGGCCAAGGGAATGGATGGACCATCAGAAAAAATGGCCTTAAAAGTAAAAATCTCAAGAAAATAAATAAAAATCGATGCATGCCTAGAAATTATTGGCAAGGGGGAAAGGCTGATATAATTTAATTAGAATTTTTGACAAAAATATGGAGAATTCTTGAAGAAGAGGCATTCTTCGCCTCGAAGAAGAGTTTTCCTTCTTCCCATAGAAGAAGAGGAGGTCTTCTTCTTCGTCGAGAATAAGAGGTCTTCTTTGCCTGGAAGAAGAGATCTTCTTCGCCTGGAAGAAGAAGTTTTCTTCGCCTGGAAGAAGAGGTCTTCTTCTTCGTCCAGAAGAAGAAGAGGTCTTCTTCGTCTTCGTGTAGAAGAAGAAGAAGAGGTATTCTTTGTCAAGAAAAAGAGGAAGAATAAGAGGTCTTCTCTTCGTCTAGAAAAAGAAGAGATCTTCTTCTTCGTCCAGAAGAAGAAGAGGTCTTCTTCTTCGTCCAGAAGAAGAAGAGGGCTTCTTCTTCGTCCAAAAGAAGAAGAGGTCTTCTTTGTCGAGAAAAAGAGGAAAAATAAGAGGTCTTCTTCTTCGTCTAGAAAAAGAAGAGGTCTTCTTCTTCGTCTAGAAGAGGAAGAGGTCTTCTTCTTCGTCTAGAAGAGGAAGAGGTCTTCTTCTTCGTCTAGAAGAGGAAGAGATCTTCTTCTTCGTCTAGAAGAGGAAGAGGTCTTCTTCTTCGTCTAGAAGAGGAAGAGATCTTCTTTTTCGTCTGGAAAAAGAAGAGGAGGTTTTCTTCTTCGTCTGGAAGAAGAAGAAGAGGTCTTCTTCTTCGTCTGGAAGAAGAAGAATAGATCTTCTTCTTCGTCTAGAAGAAGAAGAGGAGTTCTCCTTCTTCGTCTAGAAGAGGAGGTCTTCTTCTTCCTCTAGAAGAATAAGAAGAGGTCTTCTTCTTCGCCTGGAAGAAGAAGAGGAGGTCTTCTTCTTCGTCTGGAAGAAGAAGAGGAGGTCTCCTTCTTCGTCCAGAAGAAGTAGAGGTCTTCTTCTTCGTCTAGAAGAAGAGGAGGTCTTCTTCTTCGTCTAGAAGAAGTAGAGGTCTTCTTCTTCGTATAGAAGAAGAGGAGATCTTCTTCTTCGTCTGGAAGAAGAAGAGGAGGTCTTCTTCTTCGCCTAGAAGAAGAAGAGGAGGTCTTCTTCTTCGTCTGGAAGAAGAAGAGGAGGTCTTCTTCTTCGTCTGGAAGAAGAAGAGGTCTTCTTCTTCGCCTAGAAGAAGAAGAGGAGGTCTTCTTCTTCGCCTAGAAGAAGAAGAGGAGGTCTTCTTCTTCGCCTAGAAGAAGAAGAGGAGGTCTTCTGCTTCGCCTAGAAGAAGAAGAGGAGGTCTTCTGCTTCGCCTAGAAGAAGAAGAGGAGGTCTTCTTCTTCGCCTAGAAGAAGAGGAGGTCTTCTTCTTCGCCTAGAAGAAGAAGAGGAGGTCTTCTTCTTCGCCTAGAAGAAGAAGAGGAGGTCTTCTTCTTCGCCTAGAAGAAGAAGAAGAGGAGGTCTTCTTCTTCGCCTAGAAGAAGAAGAAGAGGAGGTCTTCTTCTTCGCCTAGAAGAAGAGGAGGTCTTCTTCTTCTTCGCCTGGAAGAAGAGGAGGTCTTCTTCTTCTTCGCCTGGAAGAAGAGGAGGTCTTCTTCTTCGCCTGGAAGAAGAAGAGGAGGTCTTCTTCTTCGTCTGGAAGAAGAGGAGGTCTTCTTCTTCGTCTGGAAGAAGAGGAGGAGGTCTTCTTCTTCGTCTGGAAGAAGGAGAGAAGGTCTTCTTCTTCGTCTGGAAGAAGGAGAGGAGGTCTTCTTCTTCGTTTGGAAGGAGAACAGGTCTTCTTCTCCGCTATTTGGACAATTTTGTCTCTCAAAAAAAGCATTCCTGTAAAGTCCCAATAAAATTGTCACAAATTATAATTGACTCTATCGGTTTTATGACCCCACCCAGGAAAACACATAAATGTCTCTCTTGACATATTGACCAAAAAAAAGTTAACATTTCCATGTTTAACAACAACAATCAAGACGTCAAATACCAGGACATATATTTTTTTTTTGTATAGGCAATGGCACTGACAGATAGAGATAGGGAGGTTTGTTTGGCGCGAAGTCAACATGACAAACTCACAATGCCAATGAAGACTTTTAGGTCAGGGACGTAGTCGCAAATGGATTGGGATACTATTTCCAGGGTAAGGCGGGAGGTCAAGTTAGGAAATGGGATTTAGGTGAATTAAAACGGGGGAAAAATAAAAATATATTATTAAGGGGGTAGGGGAGCCCCCCTTGGCTACGCCTGTACTTTTGTGTACATACATGCACGCATATGTATGTATATCCCTTTATGTGTCCGTAGTCGCCATAAATTGTTGTTCAAGGAAATTGCCAATAATATTGTACGTAATAAAGCACTTGCATGAATGATCATGCCAATGAATGTCGAAATATTTCATACAAAAGATAGCTTAGACCTTGAGGGGGGTGGAGGAAATAATATTCCCCCCTTCCTTGCCTTTTTAAATTGTATGAAAAATATCTATGCAATTTGTATAGAGATGTTAGATGAGGGGAGGATGAGGGAGCTTCCATATTTTGGGGTATCGGGAGACACAACAAAACATATTTACACATTTATGACAGCACAAATGCAAGTCAATTTCCATTCGCCATTCGCGGCGAACATTGAAATGAAATCTGGGGAAGAGAGAGAAAAAAATTGCAGCATTTTTTTTCCTGAACGACAAACCCCCCGAGGACGCATTGGCGAGGTGTAAATTTTGATTGCTGCCGATAAAAAAAAAAGAAGTTTGTCACATTGCAGAACACACATATTCAAGTTAAAAATATTTTCCAACCAAAAAAAAAGAAAACGTTCGCTCATTGATTCAAAGAATGGCATAACTCAAAAAAATCGTATTTTTTATACCCTCAGTCATATGGCCAGAGAGAGGGAGTATATCATTTGACACTTCCAAAACGTGTCTCATCGAAATAACGATCCTGGGTCTCTTTGAACAAAATCCGTTTCAGGACATTTGGAGTCAATTTAGCGATGTCCGTCCGTCCGTCTGTCCGTTAGTCTGCACTGGCTGGTGCACACGATAACTCTCGAAGGGAGTATCCGATTTGATCCAAACTTGGTACATCGTAATATTATTGTCAAACTTAGATCAAGTTCGGAGATGGGCAATATCGGTTCACTCCTTCTGGTACCTCCCCCACAAAAATATCGAAATTTTCAAAAAAATATTTTTTGCACAGAAAGAGAAAGGATAATCCAATTTTGCTTCAACTTTGCAAATCGTAATATTTGCATCAGTGCTAGGCCAGGTGCGAAAATGGACAATATCGGCGCACTCCATCAAGTACCTCCCCCACAAAGGGTCAAAATTTTGAATAATAATAGCTCTTATGAAATGTGCTGTGAGAGTCCGATTGTCTTCAAATTACAAACAGAACAATATTTTTATTAAACCAAGGTCTGGTGTGAAGTTGGAATATATCGGTCGACTCCTTCTGGTACCTCCCCCACAAAAGGGTCAACATTTTCAAAATCCATGAAGCTCATAAAACAAGAAATTAACATTCGATTCCCTTCTGACTTGGCACATCTGAATATTTCCATCAGCACAAGATCTGTTATGAAGATGGTCGAGATCGCACCGCTCCTTCTGGTACCTCCCCCACAAAGGGTCAAAGTTTTGAAAAATCAAAACGATTATAAAATCCGACATAAGCATCCGGTTCTCTTCAAATTCCACAGATGACAATATTTTTACTAACCCAAGGTCTGGTGTGAAGATGGAATATATCGGCCCACTCCTTCTGGTACCTCCCCCACAAAGGGTCGAAATTTTGAATATCCAGGAAGCTCATAAAAGGCGAAAATAATATTCGATTCCATTCAGACTTGTCGAACCTCAATATTTTTATCAACACAAGATCTGTTATAAAGATGTTAGAGATCGGATCATTCCTTCTGGTACCTCCCCCACAAAGGGCCAAAGTTTTGAATATTAACGAAGCTCATAAAACGCGAAATTAACATCTGATTTCCTTCTGACTTGGCACATCTAAATATTTCTACCCACACAAAATCTGTTATAAAGATGGTAGAGGTCGGACCATTCCTTCTGGTACCTACCCCACAAAGGGTCAAAGTTTTGAATAATCAAAACGATTATTAAATCCGAAATAAGCATCCGGTTCTCTTCATATTTTACATATCACTATATTTTTATTAACCAAAGGTCTGGTGTGAAGATGGAATATATCGGTCCACTCCTTCTGGTACCTCCCCCACAAAAGGGTCAACATTTTCAATATCCATGAAGCTCATAAAACGTGAAATTAACATCTGATTTCCTTCTGACTTGGCACATCTGAATATTTCTATCCACACAAAATTTGTTATAAAGATGGTAGAGATCGGACTATTCCTTCTGGTACCTCCCCCACAAAGGGCCAAAATTTTGAATAACCAAAACGATCACAAAATCCGAAATAAGCATCCGATTCTCTTCATATTTTACATTCACTATATTTTTATTAACCAAAGGTCCGGTGTGTAGACGGAATATATCGGTCCATTCGTTCTGGTACCTCCCCCACAAAGGGTCAATATTTTGAGTATTCATGAAGCCTATAAAACAAGAAATTAACATCCGATTCCATTCATACTTGGCACATCTGTATATTTCTATCAGCACAAGATCAGTTATAAAGATGGTAGAGCTCGGACCATTCCTTCTGGTACCTCCCCCATAAAGGGTCAAGATTTTGAATAATCAAAACGATTATGAAATCCGAAATAAGCATCCGGTCCTCTTCATATTTTACACATCACATTATTTATACTAATACAAGATCTGCTGTGAAGATTGTAGAGATCGAACCATTTCTTCCGGTACCTCCCCCACATTGGGTTACAATTTCCAATAATTTAATCTGTCAAAACTTGCAATTTTTATTCAATTTCTATTTTTTTCTACAATTTTTTCTTTATCCATCTATCAAAAGTCTTTAAATACTTCAAACCATGCTTGATCTTGCATAGAAATTTGGCACTGATTTTTGGTGACATATTTCCAAATAATTGTCTACGAAGTTTCAATCGATTTCCTTTTTGGAGTTGTGTCTCTCTTTGAATAAATCAAGCAAATTGCCTGCCTCCCAAACTCTGTCTCTCTCTCTCTCTCTCTCTCTCTCTCTCTCTCTCTCTCTTTACCACTCTTCCCTCCAACACGGCCACCCTTTACAACTGTTCACATTTCCCCCATATTAATCACCATTGAGAACTCATTATGGTTTCCATCGAAAAAACAAAACTGAAGTCTCTTCATTTCCTTTTGCACTTTTAGACATTTCCTACTCTTTCACCTCTCTCTCTCCACGCACTTCCTCTCATTTCCAAGACCGTTAGATGTTTGCCAAACAATATTTCTTTTTTCCAAAAAAAAATGTGCCTCGCAATTTCCCCAACGTTCATTTGCATTTATGTCTATTTTGCAAATTTGCCCCCTCCCTCACATGCTCTCATCCTTCGCCTCTCTCCCGCACTTCTCTCCCAACTTCATTCTCATTGACTGACACATTAAGTACGATTATGATTTTTGCAGTTTGTGCCTTGCCTCCACAATGAATAATCACATTAATGAGTCGTTGTCAGTCGAACATGCTCGTGAAATTAACATCACTTCGTCGTTGTCATGTTAACATCAAGAGTACCAACAGCAGCAGCAGCAGCAGCAACAACAACGATAAACAAACAAACAAACAAACTAGTACCGGTTCAATATGGTCTCGTTCTCAGGCCGGATGATATCTATGTCAGTTTTTGAATAATTTGCATTTAATTATTGGCGCGAGAAAAAATCGAGTTACGATTATAAAATCAATAATGTAAACAATTTAAAAAAGCGCAGGGGAAATATATGACAAATATCATTGCCTACTTTCAGGAGGTTCGTATGAAAATCAATGTTGGGGGAATATATTTAGATGCAGAGACATGATTTGTTTGTAAATTAAAAACAATTTTTTTAGAGAAGGCCTCTAAAAGAGGCTTTTATTTCCTAGGAGGAGTTCGTATATTGTCCATTAAGGATACTCAATGGAAAAGATCATGAAAAAGTTCATTAGCAAGAATATGAATTAACCTTTTTTTTATAAAAAAAAAACACAGAATCCATTTAGGTATCTACTTCCTGGGGACTTCTAAAGAATAGCTCCTCATGAGATCTTCGTAAGAAATATGGATTCTTAGGTGCTCTTCACAATAAGAAACCCTCCTTATGAGCCACTAATTATTGAAGCGAAAAATTAAAAACAAAATACGATTATGAAAAAAAAAAATGTAAACAAAATTACAAAACGCCGCAGGAGAAATATGTGACAAATATCATTGCATACTTTGAGGGGTTTTACAAGGAAATCAATAGGGGAGAATAATTTAAAATGCAGAACTTTTCAAAATATCGTGGATTAAAAAATATATATTTATTTTCAACGAATTCACCAACCGGGATTTTTTAAAAAAATATTTTTTCCAAATATTTACCAAAGTAGATTTTTTAAAAATATATTTTTTCTAAATATTCACCAACGTGGATTTTTTAAAAAATGTTTTTCAAAGTATTCACCTTCGTGGATATTTTAAACAAATATTTTTTTCAAATTATTCAACATATTTTTTTAAGTATTCACTAACGTGGATTTTTAAAAAAAAAAATATTTTTTTTAAATTAATCACCAAAGTGGATTTTTTTAAAAGAATATTTTTTCTAGATATTCACCAACGCGGATTTTATGAAAATATATTTTTTCAAAGTATTCACCAACGCGGTTTTTATGAAAATATATTTTTGAAAGTATCAACAAACGAGGATTTTTATGTAATATTTTTTCAAAGCATTCACCAATGGGGATTTTAAAAAAAAATATTTTTTTTTCAAAGTATTCACCAACTTGGATTTTTTTAAAAATATTTTTTCAAAGTATTCAACAACGTGGATATTTTAAAAAAATATATCTATTTTTTCAAAGTATTTACCAATGTCAAATTTAAAAAATATATATTTTATCAAAGTATTCAATGAGGTGGCCTTTTAAAAATATTTTTTAAAGAATTTACCAAGGTTGATTTAAAAAAAATATTTTTATCAAGGTCGATTTTTTAAGAAATATTTTTTTTAAGTATTTACCGACGAGGATTTTTTAAAAAATATTATTTCAAAATATTTACCAACGAGGATTTTTAAAAAAATATTTTTGTAAGTATTCACCAAAGTGGATTTTGAAAAAATATTTCTTCAAAGTTTTCACCAACGTGGATTTTTAAAAAAAATATTTTTCAAAGTATTTTTTAAACAATATTTTTTTCAAATTATTCACCAACTTGGATTTTAAAAAAATATTTTTTCAAAGTATTCACCAACGTGGAGTTTAAAAAAAATATTTTCCAACGTATTCACCGGCGTTGATTTTTAAAAAAATATTTTTTCAAAGTATTCACCGGCGTTGATTTTTAAAATATATTTTTTCAAAGTTTTCACCAACATGGGTTTTTAAAAAAATATTTTTTCAAGGTATTCACCAACGTAGATTTTTTTAGAAAATATTTTGTTTTTCAAAGTATTCACCGACGTGGATTTTTTAAGAAATATTTTTTTTAAGTATTAACCAACAAGGATTTTTAAAAAAAATATTTTTTCACGGACATATTGAACGTGTTTTTTTAAATATTTTTTGGAAGTATTCACCAATGGGGATTTAAAAAAAATATTTTTTTCAAAGTATTCACCAATGGGGATTTTTTTAAATATTTTTTAGCCTTTTCTAGGACGTGGATTTTTTAAAAAAATATTTTTTTAGCCATTTATAGGACGTGGATTTTTTTTTAAAGTAATTTATCATTAACATTCATAGGACGTGATCTTTTTACAAAATATTTTTTTAACCTTGTATAAGACGTGGATTTTTTTTTAAAAAAAAATATTTTTTTAGCCATTTATAGGACAAGGATTTTTTAAAAAAATATTTTTTAGCCATTTATTGGACGCAGATTTTTTAAAAAATATTTGCTTATTCAAGAAAAATTTTTCCAAGAAATTCACCAGCTTGGACTTTATAAAAATATATTTTTCAAAGTATTTTTTAAAAACATATACATTTTTTCTATTTATTTTTAATTTCCACAAAAAAAAATCAAAACGTAGATATTTTTTTCGACCATTAAAGTTGGTCGATTTTTGAAAAAATTTTCACTATTTTTAGGTCACATTAAAAATTTTGGGTTTTTAGGGTATTTAAAAGCTCCTAGGCTTGTTTTATGTGTGTTTTTATAAGGCTCCCTGGACCTCTTTACATGTACATTTTTAAGGATGTCCTTGGGTCACCTTTAATACAGAATGGCGATTTTCTTTGGCACTCACATTTGTATTTAAAAAAATAGATTTTTAGTACTTTCCATTATTAAACAAAGTTCAACGCCCATGACTGCGTATTAGTATTATTAATAGAAATATGTAGCATATTTTCAGGGATTTAGGTAATTTTCAAATAATTGTTGATTACTTCTCGCTTTTAAGGTTATTAAACTTACACGAACCAAATTTCAGTGGGCATTTTTGTATATCCATGGGAAAATCCTCCAAATTCATCGGGCAGCCAGCCTTTATGGTCAGCCTACAGAAAAAGGGAGGAGAATTAGCAAAAGAAAAAATCCATTTAAAAAATTGAGATAATCTAAGACAAATATTTACAGGATTTGAAAAATTTGTAAACAACAACAAAAATTAGTTAAAAATCTTTTGTAAACAAATTAAAAACACTTGGGCAGAAAATGACAAAAAAACATGAAATTGCTTGTCTCTCCTCCTCACCTGCTCGAATACAATACCCGGCCATTCTGATGGATTCTCACAAATTTATTTGGTGTCGTTATGGTGTGTAAATAGCTTTGTTTGCCGTTATAGAAATAGGTATCTGGTTTCCAGATACGCGCCAACATCGATACACTCAGCGCCAGGGTGGCTTGGGCTCCCTTGAACGCCAGACGTTTGTCCACCCATGATTGACGAAAATAACAATCCATGGAGTAGGTCTGTTGAAACGTGGAAGAGAAGGGAGGGAGATAGGGGAGTGGGAAAACAATTTGAAGTGATAATTAAGATTCATCAAGGATTAATTTTCTTTGTTTTGTTCGCAAATTTATTACCATATCCACTTCGGAAATTGGACCCATGCTTCGTACCATGATATCGACTTCAACGGTGGCAGGTGGACCTGAAATGAGAAGCAATTTAGTTGATGATTTCAAAAATTGTTGAGCTAATATTTGTTTAAAATATTAGAAAATTAATGCCGGGGACCAGTGGGGCGTATTAGTGATGTTAATAGAAATTCCATAGCATACTTTTGGGGTATATTAACAAAAATATTTTGGAAATTAATATTTTATGTGAAACACGGTAGGGTGGTGTATTGATAAGAGGATCTTTTCTATTTAGGAAATTTTTGAAATTTGTATTGCATACTTTTAGGCTGAAATTTTTTTGGATTTTGTATCGTTTTTAGCATTTCTTTCATCACTTCAAAATTGTAAATTTTCGTGTTAAAAAAATCAAAGACTCAATAAATTTGAATTGAATTGAAATTGAAATGCATAATAATATATTGCATACTTTTAGGCTGAAAATATTTTTGATTTTTATGTTTAAAATAAAAAATATCATTCAAAAGCGCATTTCCTTGATAGGCAATCACAAACTTTTGGCAGGAAGAAAACAAAAAACTCCTTTCTCTGCCTGAACTGAAATTAATTTAATTTTTGTTACTCATTTTGAGGGTTATTTTCTGTTCCGCTTGACTTGCTATCATTTTTTGAAATGATAATTTTTTCCAGCACCTCCTCCTCCTTCTCCCTTTCGGTTTCTTTGAAAGGCATCCGAGGGTAATTGTAGTTGTGAGGATGATTGCAAAAAAAATTAATGTACACACACACACATACACACACACACACTAACAAGCTTTTAGTAATACTGGGTTTTTTCTTTTCGCTTCTCTGTTCAACTTATTTTTTGATTCAACCATTCATTCATGTTGGAGGTCTTCTTCGTTTAGTTGGCATTCCTGGGAGACACACCAAACAACCAAACGACCCACAGGCAGCCATTTAGACAGACCGACCGACACTCAAACATACGCACATAAATTACATGACGTTGTTAAACACTTCATTACGCCATTAATGCAGAGACTTTCAATGCAATTGCCTATCAGCGAGAAAGGAGCAAAGGCAAGAAAGATTAAACACTGCAGCGGAACTGAAAGCAAAAAGGGGTGGGGAAGAGAGGGTGCTTGGCATTAGTTTGTGGGCTTTGTGTAAAAAATTACTTGGTATTATCCAACTGTTTGTTATTTCCGCTTAAATGTGATAAAAAGCGGATATTAACATATGTTCAAAGCATACTTTTAGGCGTTGGGATAGATTAATGAGAAAAAATGACATAAAAACAAGAATTTTGTAAAAATTAGGTGACGGGAAGCACAAAATATGTTCACCAACGTGGATTTAAAAAAAAATTTTAAATATTCACCAACGTGGATTTTTTAAAAAATATTTTTTGCAAGTATTCACCAGCGTAGATTTTTTTAAAAATATTTTTGTAAGTATTCGCAAACGTGGATTTTTTAAAAAAAAATATTTTTTGTAAGTGTTCACCAATGGGGATTTTTTTAAGAAATATTTTTTGTAAATATTCACCAACGGAAATTTTTTAAAAAATATTTTTTGTAAATATTCCCCAACGTGGATTTTTTCAAAAATATTTTTTTTTTTAAAAATTCACCAACATGGATTTTTACAAAAATATTTTTTCAAAGTTTCAACCGACGTGGATTTTTTAAAAAAATATTTTTTGTAAATATTTACCAACGTGGATTTTTTAAAATATATTTTTTCAAAGTTTCAACCGACGTGGATTTTTTAAAATATATTTTTTGTAAATATTTACCAACGGGGATTTTTTAAAAGATAGTTTTTAAAAGTATTCACCAATGTGGATTTTTAAAAAAATATTTTGTTCAAAGAATTCATCAACGTAGATTTTTAAAGAAATATTTTTTTCAAAAAATTCACCAACGTGGATTTTTTAAAAATATATTTTTTGTAAGTATTCACCGACGTGGATTTTTTAAAAAATATTTTTTCAAAGTATTCACCAACGTGGATTTTTTAAAAATATTTTTGGTAAGAATTTTCCAACGTGGATTTTTTAAAACATATTTTTGTAAGTATTCACCAACGTGGATTTTTTAAAAAAATATTTTTTGTAGGTATTGACCAACAAGGATTTTTTAAAAAAAATTTTTTTTAAGTATTCACCAATGTGAATTTTTTAAAAAAATATTTTTTGTAAGTTTTAACCAACGTGGATTTTTAAAAAATATTTTTTCTAATGTATTCACAAACGTGGATTTTTTAAAAAATATTTTTTCGAAGTATTCACCAAACGTGAAAATTTTAAAAAATATTTTTTGTAAGTATTCACCAAACGTGGAAATTTTAAAAAATATTTTTTGTAAGTATTCACCAACGTGGACTTTTTAAAAAATATTTTTTTCAAAGTTTCAACCGACGTGGATTTTTTAAAAAATATTTTTTCGAAGTTTCAACCGACGTAGATTTTTTAAAAAATATTTTTTCAAAGTTTCAACCGACGTGGATTTTTTAAAAAATATTTTTTCGAAGTTTCAACCGACGTAGATTTTTTAAAAAATATTTTTTCAAAGTTTCAACCGACGTGGATTTTTTAAAAAAATATTTTTTGTAAGTATTCACCAACGTGGATTTTTTAAAAAATATTTTTTGTGAGTATTCACCAATGAGGATTTTTAAAAATATTTTTTGTCAGTATTTACCAACGAGGATTTTTTACAAAATATTTTTTGTAATTATTCACCAACGTTGATTTTTTAAAAATATTTTTTGCAAGTATGCACCAACGTGGATTTTTTAAAAAATATTTTGTCAAAGTATACATCAACGTGGATTTTTAAAAAATATATTTTTCAAAGTATTCACCAACGTGGATTTTTAAAAAATTAATTTTTCCAAGTATTCACCAACGTGGATTTTCAAAAAATTTATTTTTTGTTAGTATCTACTAACATGGATTTTTTAAAAAATATTTTTTTCAAAGAATTAAGCAACGCGGATTTTTAAAAAACAATTTTTTAGGATTAAAAAAAATATTTTTTGTAAGTATTCACAAACGTGGATTTTTTAAAAAATATTTTTTGTAAGAATTCACCAACGTGGATTTTGTAAAGAAAATTTTTTGTAAGTATTCACCAACGTGTATTTTTTAAAAAATATTTTTTGTAAGTATTCACCAACGTGAATTTTTAAAAAAATATTTTTTTGTGAGTATTCACCAACGTGGATTTTTGAAAAAAATATTTTTTGAAAGTATTCACCAACATGGATTTTTTAAAAAATATTTTTTGAAAGTATTCACCAACGTGGATTTTTTAAAAAATATTTTTTGAAAGTATTCACCAACGTGGATTTTTTAAAAAATATTTTTTGTAAGTATTCACCAACGTGGATTTTTTAAAAAATATTTTATTTCAACGAATTCACCAACGCGGATTTTTTTAAAAAATATTTTTTTGTAAAAATTCCCCAACGTGTATTTTTTTTTAAAATAAATTTTTTGTAAAAATTCCCCAAATTTAAAAATTGGATTTTTGAAAAAAAAAATATTTTTTTCAATGATCCACCAACATTTTCACATCCTTTACTTTTCCCTCCAATTTTCCATTCCACCACCCTTGGCAAATATTTATTTAAAATTTTTTCCAATCAGACGCCTTTGATTGACTAAATATTTGCAAAGCAAAACTTTGTTTTCCTTTGGCGGGCCAAATAAATTTGTTTTGATGCCTATGCAACTTACCTCCGAAATCCGGTCGTATACTGTTGTCATAACCTCGCAATAGATTATCCAATAACTCCGAGATGTTGGCATGATTGTTACGCTGTGTCAGTCGGATGTGTGAGCCCGCCTCTACCAGCGTTAGCTTTGTGGTCGTTAGGCCGTGCCACAACAAGGCGTAGAGTGTTATGAGCCATGTTAGTCCTTTGGACCACCATTGACAACGACGACCACGACAAGTTGTAAGGCCACGAAAGCCACAACAAATGTTGTCGAGCCACCGAAATTGAGGAAACATATGGGCCGAAGTTAATGGTCGTTTGGAATTTATCAGCGACAATATCATCGTTGGCATGGCCGCAGTCATCATCAATTTCATCATCGTCATCATCATCCTCCTTGTCAATGGCATCAGCAGGAGTAGCAGTAACAGCAGCATCAACATTATGGTCATGATTATGAGGCTGAGGACATGTGTTGTTGTTCTAACTGCAATGTTGTTGGACTCAGCTTAAGTTTCCGCCTTTGGCTTTTATGAGCGAGTTTTTACAGCTTCCAAGCCCTGCTGATGTGTCCCAGACTTCGAGGATTGCAGGAAGAATCTGTTGTTGACAAGTTTTAGGCTTTAGCTGTTGTTGTTGTTGTTGTACTTTGTTTTAGTTTTCTCTCATTGTTTTGTTTGTCAATTTACACTCGGTTTGTTAATGTCCTTTTTTCAGTTTGTTTTCACTTTGCTTCTGTTGTCAGGGATTTTCGTTATGTTTTCCGGCATTTTCCGTTGGTTTGGACTTATGCAGATTTTATTAAAATTTATTATCAGATTTCTATTCTAATTGGATGTGGATCAAGAGATTAGAAATGTAGGGAGAAAAAAATGGGGAAATCCTTTTTAAAAGGATTTGGAAAAAATATATATTTTAAGTTTTAAAAAATTTAGATTTTTTTAAAAATTATTTTTTCAAAGTATCAAAAGACGTGAATTTTTAAAAAAATATTTTTTAAAGTATCGATAGACGTGGATTTTAAAAAATGAAATATTTTTTCCGAAGTATTAACAAACATTAAATTTTTAAAAAAATATTTTTTCGAAGTATTAACGAACGTAGATTTTTTATAAATATTTTTCCAAGTATTGACCAACGTCGATTTTTTAAAAAATAATTTTTTTAGGTATCAATAGACCTGTCTTTTTTAAAAAAATATTTTTTAAGGTATCAATAGACGTGGATTTTTTAAAAAAATATTTTTTTGAAGTACCAATAGACAAGGATTTTTTAAAAAATATTTTTAACAGCATCAATAGACGTGGATTTTTTAAAAAATATTTTTTAAAGTATCAATAGACAAGGATTTTTTGAAAAATAATTATTTCAAAATATAAATAGACGTAGATTTAAAAAAAAAAATTTCAATGTATTCACCGACGTGGATTTTTTTTTTAAAATATTTTTTCAAGATATTCAACAACGTGGATTTTTTAAAAAATATTTTTTCAAAGTATTCACCAACGTGGATTTTTTAAAAAATATTTTTTCAAGGTATTCGCCAATGTGGATTTTTTAAAAAAATATTTTTTCACGATATTCACAAACGTGGATTTAAAAAAAATATTTTTCAAGGTTTTCAACAACGTGGATTTTTTAAAAAAAATATTTTTCACGATACTCACCAACGTGAATTTTTAAAAAAAAAAAAAAATTTTCAAAAACAATATTTTTTCTAGGCATTCACCAAGGTGGATTTTTAAAAAAAAATTTTCAAAGTATTAACCAATGTGGATTTAAAAAATATCTTTTCACGGTATTCACCAAGGTAGATTTTTTTAAAAAATATTTTTTAAAGATAGTCACCAACGTGGATTTTTTAAAAAATATTTTTAAGGTATTCATCAACTTGAATTTTTTATAAAAAAAATTTATCAAAATATTCACCAACGTCGAATTTTTAAAAAATATTTTTTCAAGGTATTCGCCCACGAATATTTTTTTAAGGTATTTATTAATTTGAATTTTTTAAAAAATATTTTATCAAAGTATTCACCAACGTAGATTTATTAAAAAAATATTTTTCAAGGTATTCACCAACGTGGATTTTTTAAAAAGTATTTTTTTAAAGTATTCATCAACTTGAATTTTTTATAAAAATATATTTTCAAAGTATGGATAAAAAGTGGATATAAAAAAATATTTTTTTTAAAGCATTCATCAACTTGGATTTTTTAAAAAATATTTTGTCAAGGTATTAATAGATCTGGATTTTTTTTAAAAAATATTTTTTCTAGGTATTCACCAATAAGGATTTTTATAAAAATATGTTTTGTAAGTATTCAACAATGTGGAATTTTATAAAAATATTTTTTTCGAAGTATTTACCAACGGGGATTTTCTAAAAAATATTTTTTGTAAGTGTTCACCAACGGGGATTTTTTAAAAAGTATTTTTTGTAAGTATTCAGCAACGTGGATTTTTTAAAAAATATTTTTTCAAGGTATTCACTAACGTGGATTTTTTTTAAAAATAATTTTAGAAGGTATTCATCAACTTGAATTTTTTATAAAAAAATTTATCAAGGTATTCACCAACGTGGATTTTTTAAAAAAAAAATTTTGTAAGTATTCACCAATGTGGATGCTTTAAAAAACATTTTTTCAAAGTTTTAACCAACGTGGATTTAAAAAAAATATATATTTTTTCAAAGTATTCACCAACGTGGATTAAAAAAAATATTTTTTTCAAGTATCCACCTACGTGGATTAAAAAATATATTTTTTTCAAAGTATCCACCAACGTGGATTAAAAAAAAATATTTTTTTGAAGTATTCACTAACGTGGATTTTTTAAAAAAATATTTCTTTAAATTATTTTTTTCAAATTCAAAAAAAATGAGCTTTAATTTTTTAAAAATTATTTTCAAGGTATTCACCAGCATGGTTTTTTTTTAAATATTTTTCAAGTTATTCACCGACTTTAAGTTTTTTTACAAATATTTTTTCAAAGGATTCACCAAAGTCGACTCTTAAAGAACATATTTTTTCAAAGTATTTAGCAACATGGAAACACATCGTATCTGATATGAATAATACAACGTGCCAGGAACTGGTTGGCGCATTCCATAAATACATAAACGAAGTTTAAAGGAAATCGCAGCAATATTTAAAAAAAAAAATAACCAAAAGAATTCCTTTTTTGATTCGCTGGAAAGTTAAAACTTTCAATCAAAATATTCCTCGAATTTTTATCGGCAATATTGCCAAAGACACGATATACCTAAAATGCACACGGATTTCAAGGAATCTCGAAACAGTAAATTTATTTATTTATATTTATTTTGGTCACCTTTCGATGCCAAACTTTCAAAATGCCGATACAGGTGGCTTCTTTTTGTTGCTCTATTTTCATAATCTGCTGGCCTTTCTTCCTAACTATGGAAAAAAATAAATTTTATCGCACAGTGTAATCGTAAAACACTTAATTTTTTTCCAATATAAATGCTGTATCACTGCATTACAAAAGCTACAAGAAAAAATATTTAAAGAGTAAAAAATATGGGCCTTCTTGAGAGGTTCTCCTTTTTACCAATATTTACTAAACACGCATGGAAATGAGGCAAGAAAAAAAAAACGAAAAATTAATTGCATTTTCTGCAATAGTATAGGGATTGCAGATTTGAATTTTTTTTTTGGGAAAAATTCCCGCCTTTTGATTTCTGAAAAAATATTTTTCAAAAAATCTACGTTAGTTGATACTTCGAAAAAATATTTTTTAAAAAATCCACGTTTGTTAATGCTTCCAAAAATTATTTTTTAAAAATTCCACGTTTGTTAAGACTTCGAAAAAACGTTTTTTAAAAAGTCCTCGTTTGTTAATACTTTGAAAAAATATTTTTTAAAATATCCACGTTAGCGAATACTTCGCAAAAATATTTTTTTTAATAAATCCACGTTAATCCAAAAAAATATTTTTTCAAAGAATCCACGTTTGTTAATACTTTGAAAAAATATTTTTTAAAAAGTCCACGTTAGTTGATGCTTAAAAAAATATTTTTGTAAAAAATCCAAAAAAATATTTTTTTGAAAAAATATTTTTCTAAAAATCCACGCTTGTTAATATTTCGAAAAAAATATTTTTTAAAAATCCACATTTGTTAATATTTGGAAAAATTATTTTTTAAAAATCCACGTTTGTTAAAACTTCGAAAAAATATTTTTTAAAAAATCCACGTTTGTTAAAACTTTGAAAAAATATTGTTTAAAAATCCACGTTTTTAAATACTTTGAAAAAAATATTTTTTAAAAAAACCACGATAGTTAATATTTCGAAAAAATATTTTTTAAAAAATCCGCGTTAGTTGATACTTTGAAATTATTTTTTTTAAAAAATCCACGTTGGTGTATATTTCAAAATAATATTTTTTAAAAGATCCACGTTGGTGTATATATCAAAATAATATTTTTTTAAAAATCCACGTTGGTGTATATATCAAAATAATTTATTTCCACGTTTGTTAATGCTTTAAAAAAATATTTTTTTTAAAAAATCCACGTTTGTTAATGCTTTAAAAAAATATTTTTTAAAAAATCCACGTTTGTTAATATTTCGAAAAATATTTTGTTAAAAAATCCACGTTAGTTAATACTTCAAAAAATATTTTTAAAAAAAAAATCCACGTTAGTTAATACTTCAAAAAATATTTTTCAAAAAATCCACTTTAGTTGATTGTTCGAAAAAATATTTTTCAAAAAATCCACGATTGTTAATAGTTCGAAAAATATTATTTTGAAAAATCCACGTTTGTTAATACTTAGAAAAAATATTTAAAAAAAAAATCCACGTTTGTTAATACTTCAAAAAAATATTTTTTTAAAAATCCACGTTTGTTAATTTGAATACCTTAAAAAAATATTTTTTAAATCATTTTAAAAAACATTTTTTTTTAAATGATGGAATTCCCTATTTCCCATGCTTGCTCACTTCGCCGCCTCTAATGCTGATGGCGCTGGTAATGATGACAATTTAGTGTCATGGGAAGAGAGTGGGTTAAGTGACAAAAAAAAAAAAAAAAAACGAAGCCCTGAGAACCGGTATGAAGAGTACTTCGGGAAACTACAACTTGAGCACGTTCAGTAATATCAGTGTGTCATCAGAGGTTTCTATTTACTAACAATGGAGGAAACCTGCTCAGCATGTGGGAGACCACAACAAAACGTTTATTGTGGCGGCGGTTGAAAAATATTACTTGCATTGTCCTCACACACATCCTTTTAAGGATGTTTAAAAAAAGTTGTGAAAAAATTTAAAATTATTTTTCCATTCCGCAAACGTTTTTTTAAAAATAAATCCATCTGTCTTTCTATTTTTTGAAATCTATTTCAAGGCATGCTGAGATCTCTTTTTTTGCCACGTTGTGTCATTACCGATTTGAAGGCGAATGCCGTCGTGTTTGTACTCCCACCAAGGTGCCATCAAGGTACCGCTTCCACAGATGTTACAGATGTACTTGCCCCGTTAATCTCAGCCACTCTTGCAACCTTGCTTTACCTGCAGACTGTGTCACCACTTCTGAGCCAAGCCAGGAATTGTCGATGTGACAAATGTGTCGTTGCGTTGCGTTTGCCGTCTATTTATGACAATTTGTGGCCTTTGGATGAGACACTTGAGTGCAACAGACGACAATCGTTTCAAGTGACAAGAATGCGAAATGAACTGCTTATTCTTAAATGGTAATGATTTCTTTTTTGTTGTTATTTTTGTAATAACCTTGGAGGAAACCCTTACACATGAATGCCGAATCGATGGCCCTGAAAATGCGTGGGGGATTTCAAAAAATCCTTGGATTAGGAACGACTATCAAAAGAGCCTGACATTATCCTACCATAAAAAAGATCCTGTATCGACAAGCGTGGATTTTTTAAAAAATATTTTTTCAAAGTATTTACTAACGGGATTTAAAAACATATTTTTTCTAATGGTTTTTAATTTTTTAAAAAATATTTTTTTAAAGTATTAATAAATATAGATTTTAAAAATAAATATTATTTCAAAGTATCAACAAACGTGAATTTTTTAAAAAAATAGTTTTTCAAAGTATTCACCATCGGGATTTACAAAAATATTTTTTTAAT
This sequence comes from Musca domestica, assembly GCF_030504385.1. Classification (NCBI taxonomy): domain Eukaryota; kingdom Metazoa; phylum Arthropoda; class Insecta; order Diptera; family Muscidae; genus Musca; species Musca domestica. Next base: position 11,060,112 of record NW_026712286.1, read on the forward strand.
AGGTTTTTTAATTTTTTCTGGACTTTTTAAAAAATATTTTTTTAAAGTGTAAATGTAAATATAGATTTTTTAAAAATTATAAAATAGTAGATTTTTTAAAAAATATATTTTCAAGGTATCAACAATCCTGGATTTTTCAAAAAAAATTTTTTTCGAGGTATCAACTATCCTGGAATTTTTTTAAAAAATATATATATTTTCAAGGTGTCAAAAATCCAGGAGTTCTTAATATATATTTTTTCAAAGTATTAGCAAATATAGATTTTTTAAAAATAATTTTCGAAGATATCAACCTCCGTGGATTTTCAAAAAATATAATTTTTGGATTTTTTAAAAATTATTTTTTCAAAATATTTACGAATTTGGATTTTTTTAAATAATATAGACAACGTGGACTTTTAAAAAGATATATTTTCCAGGTATCACCAATCGTGAGTTTTTTAAAAAAAAAATTTTCAGAAAAGTGGATTTGAAAAAAAATAGGGCTTCTCAGAAAAGTGGATTAAAAAAAAAGAAAATTTAAGACTTCTCAGAAACGTGGATTTTTATAAAAATACATTTTTAAGGCTTCCCAGAAACGTGGATTAAAAAAAAAACTTTTTTAGAGTGTCACGGACTTGGATTTTTTTTAAAATATGTTTTCGAAGTATCAACAAAAGTTCTATCTAATTTGGTGTAGTCTAAGATTGCCTCATTGAAACAGGCCCATGGCTCTTTGAAAAAAGTTACTTTTAAACGTGGATTGTTAAAAGAATACTTTTCAAGGACCCAGACTCAAACAAACGTGGATTTTTAAAAGAATATTTTCCGAGGACCCAAAACACCAGCAAACGTGGATTTTTAAAAGAATAGTTTTCAAGGACCCAGTGTCCAGGAAACGTGGATTTTTAAAAGAATAGTTTTCAAGGACCCAGAGAACAACAAATATGGATTATTGAAACAATTTTTTTCAAGGACTCAAAGACCAGAAAACGTGGGATATTTTCAAGGACCCAGAGACCAGCAAGCGTGGATTTTTAAAAGAATCTTTTTTAAGGACCCAAAATACCAGCAAACGTGGATTTTGGAAAGTATGGTCGTTAACACAAAGTGAAGTATGGTCGTTTACATAAAGTGATGTTTTGGAAAGTATGGTCGTTTACACAAAGTGATATTTTGGAAAGTATGGTCGTTTACACAAAGTGATGTTTTGGAAAGTATCGCCGTTTGCACAAAATGATGTTTTGGAAAGTATGGTCGTTTACACAAAGTGCTGTTTTGGAAACTATGGTCGTTTGCACAAAGTGATGTTTTGGAAAGTATGGTCGTTTACACAAAGTGATGTTTTGGAAAGTATGGTCGTTTACACAAAGTGCTGTTTTGGAAAGTATGGTCGTTTACACAAAGTGATATTTTGGAAAGTATGGTCGATAACACAAAGTGATATTTTGGAAAGTATGGTCGTTAACACAAAGTGATATTTTGGAAAGTATGGTCGTTTGCACAAAGTGATATTTTGGGAAGTATGGTCGTTTACACAAAGTGATATTTTGGAAAGTATGGTCGTTTGCACAAAGTGATGTTTTGACATTAAAAAAATGTGACATTTAAAAAAAATATTTTTAAAAGCATCAGCGAGATGAGCTTTTTAAATAAATAATTTTTCAAACTATTAGCAGATGTAGATTTTAAAAATAATAATTTTTTCGGGGTATTTCTCAACCCACATATACCCTCCACGTTCTTTGAAAATATTTAAAAAATCCACGTTTTTTGAAAAAAAAAATTTTTTAAAGTCCACCTTTTAATAGCTTTGCAGTCTTTGATAATGATGATATTGCCCATAATTACATTATTTTCAAAATTGTAGCATATTTACAGGCGCGTTTAAAAGGCACACATTAATTGCTTGTTTAATTAAATTTAAAATAAATTAAAATATTAATGACTTAAAATATGGCTTTTTTATGAAAAATCCACAGCTATTTTGTAAATAATTTAATAATTTATAATTTAGCAATTATAGATGGCAATTATTTTACAACCATAGGCAAATGGAGTGGAATATACCCTAGAGTACATGGTTAAAAGCTAAATTGAAAGCAAAATGGTTGGAAAGGCGGGGGTGTAAAGATAGGAGAAAGAAAGCGGGTGGATAGGGTAATTGATGATATCAAAAACAATTAAGGAGGAGGAGTAGGAAACCATTTGAAGAGCTGGAATTTTTTTCATAATTTAAAATCGAGGGAGCGAAAAGTTTTTTTTAACCCAAAAAAAAAAACAAAGTCGTTTTAAATTTCACCTAAAATGAAATTTATTTTCCAAAATATTCCACCCCTCCAAAATGTCAATGTGACAATGACAATTTTTATTGCAGATCTGCCTTGGAGATTGTTGGCAAAAATGTCATAATATGTAAATGCTGAACAGAAGTTCGGTAGATAATCTATTTTTATTTTATTTATTTATTTATTTTTTTTGAAAGAAAAGGTGGTAGAGCTTCTAGGGGAGGAATGCCATAGAGGGTTTCCAGTAACATGGCGATAATATCTGTTACTGTTGTCCCAACCAAAATGCAATGCATTTAATGAAATTAATTTTTTTTTTTGGCGAAAGTACACCTGCTTACTAGCCTCTCTCTCCCCCTCTCCCGCCTCTCCACAGCTCTCTCTCTTTCTCCCTTTCCCACTAATCGCATTGTGTTTGTACAGCATAAAAATGGTGAGATAAGATGTCCTATTAACTAAATTACTTAAGGGATTTGAGACCAACTTTTGCCGGTTGTTCGCTTGGCAGGAGTTAGTAATTGAAGCCGAAGCTGAATGAAATCAAAGAGAGAAATGTAATTAAATTTGAAGGTATTTTTTTCATTGCTTAATTATCGATGAAAATGTTAGACATAAAAACACATATTTACGTTTGATTGTTACAGAGTCCCTCGCCTTTTTAGAAAAATTCCCAACTTGCCCTTTCCGACAAATTTTAGTGCTCAGCGTTTTTTTTTTTTGTTTTGATGTCATTTGTTTGGTTGTTTAACTGCCGCCACAACATATGCTACACATTTAATTCATTTAAAATGAACTAAGTTCTGTTAACTGCACCTTTTTAAGCGGATGCACAAATGAGTTTATTTAAATTTAAAGCATACTATTAGGCATTGAGTGTATTCCTGTGGTGTAGCAGCCAAGATAAGTACTTCAATTAAAATAACAAATTGTGTGGAGGGTTAACCATTTTGTGGTAAGTACATTAGGGCAAGAAGACAGGGGCGTGGTCAAGAAATTTAATTTAAAAAATTGCAATTCAGGAATACCAAAAGGTGACTGAAAATGGGGGGGGGGGGGGGGGTCCACCTATAATTGCTAAATTATTAAATTATTTACAAAATGGCTGAGGTTTTTTTTTTCTCATAAAAATTTTATAATTATAATTATTAATATTTTAATTTATCATTTTAAATTGAATTAAACGAGCAATTAATGTATGCTTTTCTACATGCGCCTGTAAATATGCTTCATTTTTTATAAAAAATTAATTATGGTCAATATCATTATCAAACACAGGTAAATGACATGGAAGCACAAAGGAATCAAAAGGTGGACTTAAAAAAAAATTAAAAAAATTTGGATTTTTAAAAATATTTCTGGAAAAAGTGTAGATTGTAAAAAAGTATTGAAAAAAATGGATTTAAAAAGAGTATTAATTTTACTTTGGCCCTAGTATTATTAAAAATTATTTTTAAAAAAACTGACTATCTTGAATATGTTTCTTTAAAAAAATCACATTTTTTTTTTTTAATTTAATTTTTTAATAGCACGTTTCTTGGTCTTTAAATTTTAAATCCACGTTTCTCGGACCATTGGAAAAATATTTTTGAAAAAATGAAAAAAATGTATTTTTTAAATCAACGTTTCTTGGTCTTTTATTTTTTTAAATCCACGTTTCTTGGTCTTTAAATTTTAAATCCAAGTTTCTCGGACCATTGAAAAAATATTTTTAAAAAAATGAAAAAAAATGTATTTTTTTAATCAACGTTTCTTGGTCTTTTATTTTTTTTTAAATCCACGTTTCTTGGTCTTTAAATTTTAAATCCACGTTTCGGGACATTGAAAAAATATTTTTGAAAAAATGAAAAAAATGTTTTTTATTTTTTAATCAACGTTTCTTGGTCTTTTATTTTTTTTAAATCCACGTTTCTTTGTCTTTTTAGAACATATATATTTCTTTAAATCCATGTTTCCTGGCATTTTTTAAAAATATTTTTTTAAATCCACGTTTCTTGGTCCTCTTTAAAAATATATTTTTAAAAAAATAAAAAAATATATATTTTTTTAATTAAAGTTTCTTGGTCTTTTTAAAAAGAATTTTCATTGAATTCACGTTTCTTAGTCCTTTTAAAAAAATATATTTTTTTTAAAATCCACATTTCTCAGTCTTTTTAAAAAATATTAAAAAAATTTACGTTTTGTTGGTCTTTTTAAAAATAATTATTTTTTACAATTTCACGTTTTTATTAACACGTTTCTTAGTCTTTTCAAAAATATTTTTTTTAACAAAACCACGTTTGGCCGTACTTTGAAAAATATTTATATTTTTTAAATTCACGTTATTTGGTATTTAAAAAAAATATTTTTTTTTAATTCCACGTTTGGTCTTACTTTGAAAAATATTTTTTTTTAAACTCACGTTTCTTGGTCTTTTTAAAAAACTATTTTTTTTAAATCCACGTTTCTTGGTATTTTTACAAAATTATTTTTTTTTTTTACAAATCCACGTTTGGTCGTACTTTTTAAAATATATATTTTTTAATTGTACGTTTCTTGGTCTGTTTAAAAAATATTTTTCTTACAAATCAACCTTTCTTGGTCTTTTTAAAAATATTTTTTTCTAAATCCAAAAGTACGACGACCAAATCTTCCTGTGGTCGTACTTTAAAATAAATATATATTTTTACAAATCCACGATTCCTGGTGTTCCTAAAAATAATTTTTTTTTACAAATCCGGGGTTTGTCGAAATTTTAAAAATATTTTTTTGAAAATTTACATTTGGTCGTACTTTGAAAAATATTTTTTTTAAATTCACGTTTCTTGGTTATTTTAAAAAAGGTTTTTTAGAAATCTACGTTTGGTCGTACTCTGAAAAATATATATTTTCACGTTCACGTTTTCACGTTTCTTGGTCTGAAAAATATATATATTTTTTTTAAATCCACGTTTCTTGGTTTTTTTGAAAAATGTTTTTTTACAAATCCACGTTTCTTGGTCTTTTTAAAAATTATTTTTTTTACAAATCCACGTTTCTAGTTTTTTAATTTTTTTAAATCCACGTTTCTTGGTCTTTTAAAATTTTTTTTTTTTACAAATCCACGTTTCTAGTTTTTTAATTTTTTTTAAATCCACGTTTCTTGGTCTTTTAAAAAATTTTTTTTTTACAAATCCACGTTTCTTGGTCTTTTTAAAAATTATTTTTTTTATAAATCCACGTTTCTTGTTTTTTAAGTTTTTTTAAATCCACGTTTCTTGGTCTTTTTAAAAAACATTTGTTTTCAAATCCACGTTTCTTGGTCTTTTTTAAAAGAATATTTTTTTATTTTTCTTGGTCTTTTTAAAAAATATATTTTTTTTTACAAATCCACGTTTGGTCGTAATTTGAAAAATATTTATTTTTAATTCAAGTTTCTTCGTCTTTTTAAAAAATATTTTTATAACAAATCCACGTTTCTTGGTCTTTTTTAAAAATATTTTTTTTTTATAAAAATCTACTTTTCTTGGGCCTTAACGGTCTATTTTTTGGAAAAATAAAATTTTTTTTAATCCACGTTTCTAGGTCTTTTAAAAAAACTATTTTTGAAAAAAAATTAAAAAATAAAAAATATTTTTTTAATCCACGTCTCTTGGTCTTTTAAAAAAATATTTTTTTTTTCAAATCCACCTCTGGTCGCACTTTAAAAAATATTATTTTTTTTAAATACACTTTTTTCTGGTCTTTTAAAAAAACTTTTCGTTTTTGGAAAAATATTTTTTATTTTTTAATTTGTTTAAGAAATAGTTTTTTTTTAAAGACCTAGAAACGTGGATTAAAAAAAGAATTTTTTATTTTTCCAAAAAATGTACCCCAAAAAATATTTTTTTTTTTTAATTTACGTTTCCCGATCTTTTTAAAGAATACTTTCCTTTGGATCAACATTTCTTGTTCGTTTTAAAAAATATTTTTTATTGACACCAAGTTTCTTAGTCTTTTAAAAAAATATATTTTCTTTACAAATCCACATTAGGAGGTATTTTGAAAAAATATTTTTTAATCCAATTTTTTTAAAAAACCTAAGTTTTTGAATTTTTTTTTGATTTTTTTTCTCAAATATATCTTTTTTTCTAAGCTGAATTTTTTAAAGATATGTATTAAAAAATAAATTATTTTTAAATTTAAAAATATATTTTCCCAAAATCCATAATGAACGAGGATTTTAAAACCAATATATATTTAAATTTCCCAAAAAACGTTTGGGAATTTTATAACAAATCTGGTTTTAAAGGTTCCCAGGTTGGCCTTGAAAAAAAAGATATTGAAAAAATCAGGTTTGGCGGCCGCCCAACATGGTCTTGGAAATTTTTAAGGAAATTGCGTAAGGAGATCCCATAGCAATTTTATTACAAAAAAAACTTGATTATTTTCCCTCTAAAAAAATTGCCGAGAAAATTGTTCGAATTTTTTTTCTACGAATTATTTTTAAATAAATTTCGAATTTAATTTTAAATAAATTTGAAATTCAATTTCAATTTGGCAAATCGCTTCCATTGCCTTTATGAGCCTGTTTTTCATTAGCTTTTTGTCTTGTCTTTTATTTTTCTTCCTTTTCACCTTCTTTTCAAACAACTATTTGCTAATAAATTGGGTATATATTTGTACAACTAATTGAATGGAGTATTGCCTGCTTTTAGGCTGACGTTGGATTGTGGATCACAAGGGGAAAGAAAAAAAAATCGATTTTTAAGAAAATAATTGGAATAAGATATTGATTTATTATTAGAATGAACTTGGAGATATTTATGAATAGTTTTCAAATTTATAGGGCTAAAGAGATTTTGGAAACATTTACAAAATCCAGAAATCCATATTTAATTTTAAATTTAAGCTGAAAAATATAAAAAAATTCTACCAAAATATGTTTGGAAATGCCTTAATTTTAAATTTAAACTAAAAATATATAAAAAAAATTACAAAAATATTTTTGGAAATGCCTTGAAAAATATTCCAGAATAAAGTTTTTTTTTTTTTAATCCCGAAAACCCCTTTTGGCCACTTTTAATTAATATTTGTGTCTTTTTAGCAATTATTTACCTTCCCAATGAAAAAAGAACACAAGACAGCCAATAAAAATTATCATCTTCCATTTTGTCTCAGCTAGGAGTACCCGAAACGAGCCTCTTAACAAAGTTTGTCATTCAATGAATGACATTTACCTTTTCATTTCGTTTCAATCTCTCCCTAAAACAAAGCAGCAGAAACTGAATGCAAACACTTTGCCTTCTTTAGATATTTACGAGCTTCCGCAGGATTTTTTTAATGCCTGCATTGGTATTGGTTTATTTGCTCTTGCTTTTCTTGAAATTTGAAAATGCAAATCCAAAAGAAAGAAATGCTTATTTATTTATTTTCATTTAAATAGTAAGCCAAAATACTATGGTACGCCCAAAAATTGCAAGCAAAAGGTAAATAAATAGACAGCCTAAAAGTATATTGCGCAAATTTTCGGTGTGTTTTAGCCGCAGATTTGTTTTTGTTTTATTCACCAAAAAATACTTTTATTTGACTTTTGTGTTCAGCAGTTCCCGCATTTAAGTTTTGTTGTTTTTGTTGTTGCTGCTAGTTTTTCTTTAAACACAAGTTATGATTTTATTAAAAAACATTTCAATGGAACCCGAACATTTTTCAACTGGCGTTTTTGTTTCCTAAGATTAAAATGGTGGATTTTATGGCTAAAAGGATGAAAACGAGTTAGGCTTCGTTTGTCTGTAGTTTAAAAGGCCTAAAGGTATGCAACAATTTTTAAGGTTTCATTGAATTTTCACGCAGAGACACATAATTAAGATTCTAATGTTTTTTTATTTATTTTGAGAGACATCAGTAATGTAAATAAAAAAAATATATATCAAGTCCCTAGCAGACACTTGAATTTTATAAAAAAAAACCTTTTTTTAACGATCAAAAGTCGTGGATTTTTAAAATTATATTTTTTTTTTCAAAATATAAACAAACGTGGATTTTTTTTTAAAGAAATATTTTTTAAAGTAACAAAAAACGTGGATTTTTAATATATATGTTTTTTTAAAATATCAACAAAAGTGCATTTTTTTAGAATAAATATTTTTTAAAAAAAAAAAAAAATATTTGTTAAAAATTCCCTTTGGTGAATTTTTTTAAAAAATATTTTTTTTAAATTCCACGTTATTGAACGCTTTGAAAAAATATTTTTTTAAATTTCAAAGCATTCAATAACGTGGAATTTAAAAAAAATATTTTTTAAAAAAATTCACCAACGGGAATTTTTAACAAATATATATTTTTTTAAATCCACTAACGTGGAATTTTTTAAAAAAATATTTTCCTGAAGAATTCAGTAACGTGAATTTTTTAAATATTTTTTTTTAAGTATAAAAAAATGTGGATTTTTATTTTGAATATTTTTTTACAAGATATTAAAAGACGTGGATTTTTTCAAAAATATTTTTTTCAAATCACTCAATAACGTGGATTTTTTAAAAATGTATATTTTCAAAGCATTCAGTAACGTGGAATTTTTTAGAAAAATATTTTTTAAAAGATACAGCAACGTGGAATTTATTAAAAAATATTTTTTAAAAGATACACCAACGTTACATTTTTTAAAAAATATTTTTTAAAGGATACAACAACGTGATATTTTTTAAAAAATATTTTGTAAAAGATACAACAACGTGGAATTTTAAAAAAAATATATATAGGTATTTTTAAAAAAATCACCAACGGGGAATTTTAACAATTTTTTTTTTTTAATTTCACTAACGTGCATTTTTAAAAAAAATATTTTTCTAAAGAATTCAGCTACGTGAATTTTTTAAATATTTTTTTTGAAAGTATAAACAAATGCGGATTTTTTTTAATATTTTTTACAAAATATTAACAGGCGCGCTTTTTCAATGCATTCACTAACGTGGATTTTTTAAAAAATATTTTCCTAAAGAATTCAACAACGTGGATTTTTTAAAATATGTTCCTAAAGAATTCAACAACGTGGATTTTTTAAAATATTTTTTCAAAGTATAAACAAACGTGTTTTTTTTTTAAATATTTTTTTTTTAAATTTTAACAAACGTGGATTTTTTTTTTTAAATATTTTTTTTTCAAAATTTTAGCAAACGCGGATTTTTTAAAAATATTTTTTTTTTAAATTTAACGGAAGTGGATTTTTTTAAATATTTTTTTTTTTAAATTTTAACAAACGCGGTTTTTTAAAAAATATTTTTTTTTTCCAAAATTTTACCAAACGTGGATTTTTTTAAAAATATTTTTTCAAAGCATTCAATAACGTGGATTTAATTTTTTTAAATATCGACGAACGTGGATTTTTTCACAAATATTTTTTCAAAGTATCCACAAACGCGGAATATCCAAAAATATACTTTTTCATAAAATTTTAAACAAACTTGGATTTAAAAAAAATATTTTTTTACAGAATTCACCAACGTGGATGTCTTAAAAATATTTTTTTTAAAGAATTCACCAACGTGGATGCCTTGAAAATATTTTTTTAAAGAATTCACTAACGTGGGTTGCTTAAAAATATTTTGTAAAGAATTCACCAACGTGGATTTTTTAAAAAAATATTTTAAAGAATTCACCAACGTGGATTTTTTTAAAAAAAATTAAAGAATTTACCAACGTGGATTTTTAAAAAAAAAATTAATGAATTCACCAACGTAGATTAAAAAAAAAAATATTCAAAATATCAACAAACGTGGATTTAGAAGAAAATTTTAATGAATTCACCAACGTAGATTTTTTAAGAAAAAATTTTAATGAATTCACCAACGTAGATTTTTTAAGAAAAAATGTTAATGAATTCACCAACGTAGATTTTTAAAAAAAAAAAAATTTAATGAATTCACCAACGTGGATTTAGAAAAAAATTATTCAAAATATCAACAAAGGTGGATTTAGAAAAAATTATTCAAAATATCAACAAAGGTGGATTTAGAAAAAATATATTCAAAATATCAACAAAGGTGGATTTAGAAAAAATATATTCAAAATATCAACAAACGTGGATTTTTTATTTTTTTTTAAAGAATTCACCAACGTGGTTTTTTTAAAAAAACATTCACCAAAGGGGAATTTTTAACAAATATTTTTTAAGAATTCACTAACGTAGATTTTTAAAAAATATATTTTTTCAAGAATTCAGCAACGTGTATTTAAAAAAAAATTTATATTTTTGTTTAGAATTCGCCAACGTGAATTTTTTAAAAAGTATTTTTTAACTATTCACCAACGTGGATTTTCAAAAAAAAAAAATTTTTTAAGGAATTCAAATAAAAAAAATATATTTTTGTAAATATCAACATACGTTGATTTTTTAAAAAAATATTTTTTCGATTGGAAACAATATTTATTTGTGGCTGATACAGAAAATATTTTTTTCCAATTTTTGGTTTTTTTTTAAATACTTTTCAGGGGTTGCTTAGAAATGTGAATTTTTTAAGAATATATTTTTTTTTAATATAAAAAAAGTGGATTTAAAAAAAATATTTTATTTATTTATTTTTTCCACTCCATATTTGAAACCTGGATTTTTAAAATCATTTTTTGGGACATTTTCAAAACGTAGGTTTTTTAAAAATTACTTTTTTAGGATCTATTAGAAACATGGATTTAAAAAAAAAATTTTTTTTTGTTATTTTTTTTTTTTTCAAATATTTTTATTTTTCCTATTTTTGATTTTTTTTTAGTTTTTATCAATTTTATAATTTTTAAGATTTCCGCTTATTTTCCAAAAAAATCAAAATTCAATATCACATTTCACAGTTGTTAACCCATTGCCGTCGGTATTCCTTAATTCATTACTTTTTTTCAAAATTGAACACAATTTGTATTTTATTTATTTTTTTCGTTTGCTCAAAACCCGTAAACCACGTTTTAACGCGCCAAAAGCGCCTCGAAGACTGAACATGCACCCGATTATTACAGAACCCATAACTGAGCAAATAACTTTGAATAATGACAGCAAAAATAAAGCAAAAAACAAAAAACGCACTGGCGACAGACAAAACAAGACTTGATTTACTTTGGCCATCCCACCCACCCACAGCCACGGTAACACCCTTCAAAATTATTTTCATTCATAAATTGCAAAATTTTTGGCGGGAAATATATTTCACAAAGCGCAAACTCGAAACAAAACATATGATTGGGGGAGGAGAAAAAAGTCATATGGCGCCTAAAAGTATGCCGCATATATACCAACACCTGTTGCCGTTGTTCAAAGGAATGAGGGTGGGATTACCGGCTTTTTAGATATTTATTTTCGGATTCCAAGAATATTTTATTAGCAGAGGTATAGCGGAACGCACATGACAACTTTTACCATTTGATGTCTTCACTTTGTCACAGAATAGAGTCTCAAATGCCGGGAGGCAAACCGCTAGGTTTGATGAGACCAAACCAAATCACATGATTGGGGGGGGGAGAAGAAAAAAAATCATATGGCGCCTAAAAGTATGCCGCATATATTCCAAAACCTGTTGATGTTGTTAAAAGAAAAGTAGGGGGGGGGGGGGGGTGGTGAGGCCATGTATTATCGGCTTTTTGGATATTTATTTTCTGTTGCGGAATATTTTATTAGCAGAGGTCTAGCGGAAGACACATGACAACTTTCACCGTTTGATGGCTTCATTTTTTCACAGAATGCAGTCCCAAATGCCGGTAGGTAATTTGTGACTCATCCAACCGCCAGGTTTGATGGCAACTTAATTATGCTGTCATCGAACTTCGGCTTGGCCAATTTGACCTGTCACAAGGCATTATTTATAAATAAAGTAATAACTGAGAATGATTTTTGGAGGGGTATAAATAGAGAGGTTAAGCCCTAAGAAGATTAAAAATTGTTTTGCGGTTGTTCGAAATTTTTGGAATTTTGTCGGAAATATTTTTAATTTTATTTTTTGGAAAATTTTCAAAATGTTGCATATCCATTTGATAAACATGATTTTATATAATTTTGTGGATTTGAAGTTATCCTGTGTGGTGGTGTTTCAGTGCTGGCCGCAGGAATGTAAGTCACAAGCTCTCGGGAAAAATATTGAAAAAATATGTTTTTTCAAAGGCCTTGAAACAAAAAAAAAAAAAAAAAAATAATAATAATAAATAAATAAGAATATTAAATAAAAATATTAAATAAAAAAATATACAAAAAAATAAAAAATTATAAATTATAAATGAAAAAAAAAAAATAAAAATAAAAAAATAATAAAATAAATAAAAAAAATAAATAAAAAAATAAATAAAAATATTAAATAAAAAAACAAAAAATTTACAAAAAAAAAAAAAAAAAATTAAAAAATTATAAATGAAAAAAAAAAAAAATAAAAACAAATAAAAAAATAAAAAATTCTGAATGAAAAAAAAAGAAAAAAAAAATAAAAATAAAAAATAATAATAAAATAAAAAAATAAAATTAAACAAAAATAAAAATAAAAAATTATAAATGAGGAAAAAGATAAAAATAAAATAAATAAATAAATAAATAAAACAAAATAAAATAAATAAAAAAATATACCAAAAAAATAAATAAAAATATTAAATAAAAAAACAAAAAATTTACAAAAAAATAAAAAATTATAAATGAAAAAAAATTAAAATAAAAAAATAAAAACAAATATAAAAATAAAAAATTCTAAATGAAAAAAAAAGAAAAAAAAATAATAAAAATAAAAAAATAATAATAAAATAAAAAAATAAAATTGAAAATGAATACATAAAAATAAAAAAATATACAAAAAAAAATTAAAAAAATAAAAAAAATTATAAATGAAAAAAAAATAAAAATATACAAAAAATAAAAATAATAAAGAAGCTAAGTTCGTCCGGGCCGAACTTTTAATACCCTCCACCATTTGGAAGGGTCTTGAAAAATTTCATAACAATTCCGAAAACTACCCCACTTAAATGAAAACCATTACATGGGGGCTATACGAAGACGTGGACCTGCTCACGAAATTTTCCGTCATAGGCTGTAGTATCCATTACGAACTTCAAATACCAAATTTGAAACAATTCCGGTGAATAGTGTCGCAAAAATCATCAAAATACCGAATATCGGGAGTTACCGTTATATGGGGGCAATATGAAGACTTGGACCTGCACAGACAATTTTCTGTCACAGGCTGTAGCATCCATTACAAACATCAAATACCAAATTTGAAACAATTCCGTTGAAAAATGTTGCTAAAATCATCAAAATACCGAATATCGGGAGGTACCGCTATATGGGGGCTGTACGAAGACGTGGACCTGCACAGACAATTTTCCGTCATAGGCAGTCGTATACATTACGAATTTCAGATACCAAATTTCAAACAATTCCGCTGAATAATGTCGCTAAAATCATCAAAATATCGAAAATCGGGAGGTAGCGTTATATGGGGGCTATAGGAAGACGTGGATCTGCACATATAATTTTTTGTCGTAGGTTGTATTATCCATTACGAACTTCACATACCAAATTTGAAACAATTCCGTTGAAAAATGTAGCTAGAATCATCTAAATACCGAATATCGGGAGGTAGCGTTCTATGGGGGCTATTTTACATGACCTACATGGCCCATTTTCAATACCAAAAGTCCTGCAGACATACCATAGATTTGAGCAAAATTTTATCAACCTACTTCATTTCGTGCGGAAGCTAGACTGATTTCCACAGAGGTGCAGGCAGATAGACGGTGTTACAAACGGAATGACAAACTTAATATACCCTCCATACTTTGGTGAAGGGTATAAAAATCTCGTTAGCCCAAGGTCCGAGTAGGTATATTTCCTGAAAAATTTACGTTAGTCAAGGGTCTTGGAAAAAAATTAAAAATTCGGAATTTTGAATTGGCAGAGGATTAAGGAAAAATATTTTTCTCTTCCATAAAAATATTCCTCTCTCTCTCTGCCTCTCATTTTGCAGTCCTCTCTCAATTTTCCATGGCTGCCTCCCAACAACACCTCTATGGCCAATATGTAAGCTTGGATGATCCCACAGCCCTTGTGGACATGGCCTATGCCTATTTGCGTTACCGGCGACCCAAAATAGGGGTCTTCCTGGATATGAATTGTAATCAAACGGAGAGGGCTATTGAAAAGGTAACATGAAATTCTCTCTTTCTCTCTCTCCAAAAATCTCAAAAATTATCCTTTCTGCTCCCCTGCAGACCAGCCAAATACGTTTCTTCAATCAGCATCACTACTGGCTGATCTATGACGAGCGTTCGGATATGAGTCGCTTCTATAAATTATTTCAAGACGCCAATCTTTCGGTGGACACACATCTCACTTTTATGGTCCCACGGGAGGATCAAATGGGCATGAGGAATTTGAGCAGATCCTTCTACATGGCCTTCGATGTCTACAACAATGGATGGTTGATTGGTGGAAAATTGAATATTAGCTCCAATTTTGAATTGAGTTGTGGCAAGGAGGGCTGTTATAAATCGAAATTTCTGACGGATTTGCACAAGCGCTCACTCACGGGAAATCGGGAGGCTCTAAGGGATGTGGTCATGAGGGTGGCCGTGGTGGTAAGAGAGGGAAAAACGAAAGAGACTTATAGTATACCGAAAATATTTTTTCAGGTGACCCGATACGATTTAGATGCCCCACCGGAGGAGATAAATAATTTTCTACTGACCCAGGAGGATTTTCACATTGACCCCTTGGCTAGGCTGGGATTTCAGGTGCTGAGGCTGCTACAGGAGTCGCTGTATACCAAGTAAGGAGTCTTGTGAAAACCCGAAAAAAATTATTTCTCTCTCTCTTCTTTCGCTTTCTTCTTTGTGAAAACCCGAAAAAATTGTTCTCTCTCTCTCACTCTCTCTCTCTCTCTCCCTCTCTCTTCTTCCCTCTCTTCCTTCCAGTGTCAGTTACACCTACTACGATCGCTGGACCGATGTGGAGTACACGGGAGGAATTGTGGGTTCCTTGGTCAACGAGACAGCCGATCTGACCTCGGCCCCATTTTTCATGTCAGCCAACCGCTTTCGTTTTCTCTCCTCACTGGCAGCCACTGGGGATTTTCGTTCGGTTTGTATGTTTCGTACCCCGAGAAATTCTGGCATGCATGGTGGGGTATTTTTAGAGCCTTTCAGTACAAAGGTTTGGATTCTATTCGGCTGCATTCTAATATTGGCTGGAGTACTCCTTTGGCTGGCCTTCTTTATGGAATACCATGAAATGGAAAGATATATTCGTACCTATATCCCCTCGCTGCTGACAACTTGTTTGATCAGCTTTGGCTCGGCCTGTGCCCAGAGTAGTTTTCTAATACCCCATTCTTGGGGTGGGAGGATGGCCTTCATTTCGCTGTCGATAATCACCTTCATTATGTATAATTATTATACATCGGTGGTGGTCTCATCGCTCCTGGGATCGCCGGTGAAGTCGAAAATTAGGAGTCTGAGGGAATTGGCTGATTCGGATTTGGAGGTGGGATTGGAACCGTTGCCCTATACCTACACGTATTTGAATGTGAGTGAAAAATGAAAATTCCAGAAAAAAATTATTACAAAAAACCGGTTATTTGACCGAAAACCCGGTTATTTAACCAAATGTAACCGGTTATTCGGAACAAAATTCTTAGAAAATACATATTTTTGTTCGTAGCATTGCTTCAAAGTTATTCTATGAAAAATTTGGAAATTTACAACATTTGGAACCGGGTAACCGAATATATTTTGTTATGGAAAACCCGAATACCAAGCTGGAAGAATTTAGAAGATGGTAAATCTAAATAACATTTCTTAAAAAAAACTATTACTTAACCGAAAAACAGGTTATTTACCCGAATAAAACCGGGTATTCGGATCAAATACCTACATTTATTTGAATGTGAGCGAAAATGAATATTTTCAGAAAAATATTATCACAAAAAAATCGGTTACTTAAACGAAAACCCGGTTATTTACCCGAATGTAACCGGTTATGCGGAACAAAATTCTTAGAAAATACATATTTTTGATCGTTTCATTACTTCAAAGTAATTCTATGACCAAACTTTGGGAAATTGCAACATTTGGAACCGGGTAACCGAATACATTTTTTTGGAAAACCCGAATACAAAACTCGAAGGATTCAGAAGATGGGAAATCTAAATAACGTTTCTCAAAAAAAAAAAACTATTACTTAAACGAAAACCCGGTTATTTAGCCGAATGTAACCGGTTATTCGGTTCAAAATTCTTAGAAAATACATATTTTTGATTGCTTCTTAATCAAATACTATGCTCAAAGGAATCAAAATATTCAAAATTCAAAATAATTTTCCCAAAATAAACGTTTACTTTAACGAAAAACCGGTTATTTAGCCGAATAAAACCGGTGACTCGGATCAAAATTCTTAGAAAATACATATTGATGATTGCTTCTTAATCAAATACTATGCTTACAGGAATCAAAATATTTAAAATCCAAAATAATTTCCCATAATAAATGTTTACTTAAACGAAAAACCGGTTATTTAGCCGAATAAAACCGGTTACAAAAAAGCAAAATTCACATAATAAAATTTATTGAGCGTTTTATTATTGCCAAGAACATCTATGGTTAAATATCCCTAAATTGTAATATTTGAAACCGGATAACCGAATATCGATTCTCAGAAAAAGAAAAAGGATAACCGAATACTAGGCTCATAGAAATCAAAAAATGGAAATTCTAAATAGTCTTTTTCGAAAAAAAAAACGATTTATTAACAGAAACCCTTTTATGTTCCCTGAATAAAACCGGTTATTCGGATCAAAATTCTTAGAATAATACACCTAATTGATTGTTATAACCGAATGCCAAGCTCAAGACATTTAAAAAAAGAGAAATGTAAACAATTTTTCAGAAAAAATTTATAGCCTAATAAAAAAACCGGTTATTTACCCGAATAAAACCGGTTACTCAAAGGAAAATTCACATAATAAAAATTATTAAGAGTTTTATAATTGCCAAGAACATCTATGGTTAAATTTCCTAAAATGTTAATATTTGAAACCGGATAACCGAATATCGATTCTCAGGGAAAAAAGGAAAACCGAATACTAGGCTCATAGAAATCAAAAAAATGGAAATTCTAAATAGCTTTTTGGGAAAAATAAAACAATTTAATTACCAAAACCCGTTTATTTATCTGAATAAAACCGGTTATTCGGATCAGAATTTTTATAAAATACACCTAATTGTTTTGTAACCGAATACCAAGCTCAAGACATTTAGAAAAAGTGAAATGTAAATCATTTTTTCAGAAAAAAAAAAAATGATAGATTAATCAAAAAACCGGTTATTTAGCCGAATAAAACCGGTTACAAAAAAGCAAAATTCACATAATAAAATTTATTGAGCGTTTTATTATTGCCAAGAACATCTATGGTTAAATATCCCTAAATTGTAATATTTGAAACCGGATAACCGAATATCGATTCTCAGAAAAAGAAAAGGATAACCGAATACTAGGCTCATAGAAATCAAAAAATGGAAGATCTAAATAGTTTTTTTTTTTTTTTGAAAATAAAAACGATTTATTAACCGAAACTCGTTAATTCACCTAAATAAAACCGGTTATTCGGATCAAAATTCTTCAAAAATACACCCAATTGATTACTATAACCGAATACCAAGCCCAAAACATTTGGAAAAAGATAAATGTAAACAATTTTTCAGAAAAAAACGATAGTCTAATCAAAAAACCGGTTATTTACCCGAACAAAACCGGTTATTCGGATCAAAATTCTTAGAAAATACATATTGTTGATTGCTTCCTAATCAAATACTATGCTCAAAGGAATCAAAATATTCAAGATCCAAAATAAATTTCCGAAATAAACGAAAAACCGGTTATTTACCCGAATAAAACCGATTACTCAAAGCAAAATTCACATAATAAAACTTATTGAGCGTTTTATAATTACAAAGAACATCTATGTTGAAATATCCCTAAATTGTAATATTTGAAACCGGATAACCGAATATCGATTCTCATGGAAAAAAAGGAAAACCGAATACTAGGCTCATAGAAATCAAAAAATGGAAGATCAAAATAGTTTTTTTTTTTTTTTTTAAAAAAAAAAAAACTATTTAATAACCCAGTCCCATTTATTTACCTGAATAAAACCGGTTATTCGGATCAAAACTCGTATAAAATACACCTAATTGATTGTTATAACCGAATACCAAGCTCAAGACATTTAGAAAAAGAAAAATGTAAACTATTTCTCAGGAAAAAATGATAGCATAATCAAAAAACCGGTTATTTATCCGAATAAAACCGGTTACAAAAGAAGCAAAATTCACATAATAAAATTAATTAAGCGTTTTATTATTGCCAAGAACATCTATGGTTAAATATCCTTAAAATTTAATATTTGGAACCGGATAACCGAATATCGATTCTCAGAAAAAGAAAAAGATAACCGAATACTAGGCTCATAGAAATCAAAAAATTGAAATTCTAAATAGCTTTTTCGAAAAAATACGATTTATTAACCGAAATCTGTTTATTTACTTGAATTTCTTCGAATCAAAAATCTATTAAAATACACATGATTGATTCTTATAACCGAATACCAAGCCCAAGACATTTAGAAAGAGAAAAATGTAAACAATTTTTCAGAAAAAAAAAAACGATAGCCTAATCAAAAAACCGGTTATTTACCCGAACAAAACCGGTTATTCGGATCAAAATTCTTAGAAAATACATATTGTTGATTGCTTCCTAATCAAATACTATGCTCAAAGGAATCAAAATATTCAAGATCCAAAATAAATTTCCGAAATAAACGAAAAACCGGTTATTTACCCGAATAAAACCGGTTACTTGAAGCAAAATTCACATAATAAAATTTATTGAGCGTTCTATAATTGCAAAGAACATCTATGGTTAAATATCCCTAAAATATAATATTTGAAACCGGATAACCGAATAGCGGTTCTCAGAAAAGAAAAGGAAAACCGAATACCAGGCTCATAGAAATCAAAAAAATGGAAATTCTAAATAGCTTTTTGGTAAAAATAAAACGATTTATTAACCGAAACCCGTTTATTTACCTGAATAAAACCGGTTATTCGGACCAAATTCTTATAAAAAACACCTAATTGATAGTTATATCCGAATACCAAGCTCAAGACATTTAGAAAAAGAGAAATGTAAACAATTTTTCAGAAAAAAAAAACGATAGCCTAATCAAAAAACCGGTTATTTACCCGAACAAAACCGGTTATTCGGATCAAAATTCTTAGAAAATACATATTGTTGATTGCTTCCTAATCAAATACTATGCTCAAAGGAATCAAAATATTCAAGATCCAAAATAAATTTCCGAAATAAACGAAAAAACCGGTTATTTACCCGAATAAAACCGGTTACTTGAAGCAAAATTCACATAATAAAATTTATTGAGCGTTCTATAATTGCAAAGAACATCTATGGTTAAATATCCCTAAAATATAATATTTGAAACCGGATAACCGAATAGCGGTTCTCAGAAAAGAAAAGGAAAACCGAATACCAGGCTCATAGAAATCAAAAAAATGGAAATTCTAAATAGCTTTTTGGTAAAAATAAAACGATTTATTAACCGAAACCCGTTTATTTACCTGAATAAAACCGGTTATTCGGACCAAATTCTTATAAAAAACACCTAATTGATAGTTATATCCGAATACCAAGCTCAAGACATTTAGAAAAAGAGAAATGTAAACAATTTTTCAGAAAAAAAAAAACGATAGCCTAATCAAAAAACCGGTTATTTACCCGAACAAAACCGGTTATTCGGATCAAAATTCTTAGAAAATACATATTGTTGATTGCTTCCTAATCAAATACTATGCTCAAAGGAATCACAATATTCAAGATCCAAAATAAATTTCCGAAATAAACGACAAACCGGTTATTTACCCGAATAAAACCGGTTACTCAAAGTTCAAAATTCACATAATAAAAATTATTAAGAGTTTTATAATTGCAAAGAACATCTATGATTCAATATCCCTTAATTGTAATATTTGAAACCGGATAACCGAATATGGATTCTCATGGAAAAAAGGAAAAAACCGAATACCAGGCTCATAGAAATCAAAAAATGGAAATTCTAAATAGCTTTTGGGAAAAATAAAACAATTTATTAACATAAACCCATTTATTTACCTGAATAAACCCGGTTATTCGCATCAAAATTTATAGAAAATACACCTAATTGTTTGTTATAACCGAATACCAAGCTCAAGACAATTAGAAAAAGAGAACTGTAAACAATTTTTCAGAAAAAAATGATAGCTAAATCAAAAAAACCGGGTTTTACCCGAATAAAACCGGTTACTCAAAGCAAAATTCACATAATAAAAATTATTGAGCGTTTTAAAATTGCTAAGAATATCTATGGTTAAATATCCCTAAAATTTAATATTTGGAACCGGATAACCGACTATTGATTCTCAGGAAAAAAGAAAACCCGAATACTACTTGACTCATATAAATCCAAAAATTGAAATTCTAAATAGCTTTTGGGAAAAATAAAACAATTTATTAACATAAACCCATTTATTTACCTGAAAAAAAAACCGGTTATTCGGATCAAAATTCTTAGAATAATACACCTAATTGATTGTTATAACCAAATACCAAGCCTAAGACATTTAGAAAAAGAAAAATGTAAACAATTTTTCAGAAAAAAACGATAGCCTATTAAAAAAAACCGGTTATTTACCCGAATAAAACCGGTTACTCAAAGTTCAAAATTCACATAATAAAAATTATTAAGAGTTTTATAATTGCAAAGAACATCTATGGTTAAATATCCCTGAATTGTAATATTTGAAACCGGATAACCGAATATCGATTCTCAGAAAAAGAAAAGAAAAACCGAATACTAGGCTCATAGAAATCCAAAAATGGAAATTCTAAATAGCTTTTTGAAAAAAATAAAAGGATTTATTAACCGAAACCCGTTTATTTACATTTTTAAACCCGGTTATTCGGATCAAAATTCTTTAAAAATACACCTAATTGATAGCTATAACCGAATACCAAGCTCAAGACATTTAAAAAAGAAAAATGTAAACAATTTTTCAGAAAAAAAAACGATAGCCCATTCAAAAAAACCGGTTATTTACCCGAATAAAACCGGTTACTCAAAGCAAAATTCACATAATAAAACTTATTGAGCGTTTTATAATTGCAAAGAACATCTATGTTGAAATATCCCTTAATTGTAATATTTGAAACCGGATAACCGAATATCGATTCTCATGGAAAAAAGGAAAACCGAATACTAGGCTCATAGAAATCAAAAAATGGAAGATCAAAATAGTTTTTTTTTTTGAAAAAAAAACTATTTAATAACCGAGTCCCATTTATTTACCTGAATAAAACCGGTTATTCGGATCAAAACTCGTATAAAATACACCTAATTGATTGTAATAACCGAATACCAAGCTCAAGACATTTAGAAAAAGAAAAATGTAAACTATTTCTCAGGAAAAAATGATAGCATAATCAAAAAACCGGTTATTTATCCGAATAAAACCGGTTACAAAAGAAGCAAAATTCACATAATAAAAATTATTAAGCGTTTTATAATTACAAAGAACATCTATGGTTAAATATCCCTAAATTTTAATATTTGAAACCGGATAACCGAATATCGATTCTCAGAAAAAGAAAAGGAAAACCGATTACTAGGCTCATAGAAATCAAAAAAATTCTAAATAGCTTTTTCAAAAAAAAAAAAAAAAAAAAAAAAAAAAAAAAAAAACAAAAACGATTTATTAACCGAAACCTTTTTATGTACCTGAATAAAACCGGTTATTCGGATCAAAATTCTTCGAAAATACAAAAATATTTGATTGCTTCTTCATCAAATACAATGCTTGAAGGAATCGAAATATTCAAAATCCAAAATAAATTTCCGAAATAAACGTTTACTTAAACGAAAAACCGGTTATTTACCCGAATAAAACCGGTTACTCGAAGCAAACTCCACATAATAAAATTAATTGAGCGTTTTATTATTGCCAAGAACATCTATGGTTAAATATCCCTAAAATTTAATATTTGGAACCGGATAACCGAATATCGATTCTCAGAAAAAGAAAAGGAAAACCGAATACTAGGCTTATAGAAATAAAAAAATGGAAATTCTAAATAGCTTTTTGGCAAAAATAAAACGATTTAATTACCAAAACCCGTTTATTTTTCCTGAATAAAACCGGTTATTCGGATCGAAATTCTTAAAAAAATACACCCAATTGATTGCTATTACCGAATACCAAGCCCAAGACATTTAGGAAAAGAGAAATGTAAACTATTTTTGAGAAAAAAAAAATATAGCTAAATCAAAAAACCGGTTATTTACCCGAATAAAACCGATTATTCGGATCAAAATTCTTATGAAATACACATAGTTAAAAATGATTATCAAGCTGTGAGAAATCTAAAAATGTTAAATACATATATTTAACAAAAAAAAAAAAATTAGTTAGCCAAGACACGATTATTTACCCGAATGAAACCGGTTACTCAAAGTAAAATTCACATAAAATATATATTATTGAGAGATTTAGAATTGCAAGGTTAAGGTTAAATATCCCTGAATTGTAATATCTGAAAACGGGTAACCGAATATTACATTTAAAATTCTTACATTTGGTTAATTGGGAACCGGTTACTCGAATTTTTTTTTAAAACCTGACTATCCACTTTAAAATAAATTATTGTTATATCACTAAAAATTAAATGTTTTACGGGTTATGACTAAAAACCTTTAAATTTTATCAACTTAGAACCGGTTACTCGTTTCCATATTCTAAGTACCCGGTTCAAAAGGTCGTGATAACGAGTAAAAATGATTTTTTAATATCTAATCAGAAATTTGAGGATTAAAATACTATAATTTTATAAATATAAAACCGGTTACCCGAATAAAATTTTTGGAAAAAGACCGAGTAACCATTTAAAAGTTCATTTTAAATAACTAAAAATTACTACTTTCAACCAAATATAATTGTGATTATCATTTTTTGTTGAAATTTTACCCATTTAGAGCCGGTTACCCGAATAAATATCTCTCTATAAACCGATTTAAAAAGTTATTTCAAGCCCTTAAATTTCTGTTTTAGTGATTTATTTAGCTTTTTGGGATTAAAAACCAATCATTTTGGTACAATAACCGGCTATAAAAACCGGTTACTTTACTTATTCGAAGTTTTATCAACTGATTTAATAACTTTTTCTCTCTTTGTATTTAGTTCTCCTCCCTCCCCGATGTCCAGTATTTCGTTCGCACCAAAATCACCTCGAAGAAGAACAGCGAAAGCCTTTGGTATTCGGCCAGTGATGGAATTATAAAAATGCGCCTCAAACCCGGTTTTGTATTTGTTTTTGAGACTTCAACGGGTTATAATCTGATTGAAAGGATGTATGATGCTCATGAGATATGCGACTTAAATGAGATTCTCTTTCGTTCGGATACCCTGTTGGCCACGCATTTGCATCGGAATTCCAGCTACAAGGAGATTGTGAGGATGAAGTAAGGGGACGTTGGGGGGGGTTTATATGAGGAACTAATTTTATTTTTTTTATTTCTAGAATTATTCGCATTTTGGAAACCGGTGTTCATTCGAAACATCGCCGCCAATGGGTGCGCACCCATTTGAATTGTTTTTCGAATAATTTTGTCATCAACGTGGGTTTGGAATATACGGCCCCGCTATTTTTGATGTTGCTGTGCGGTTATGGTTTGGTATTGATTTTGCTGCTGTTCGAGATTGTATGGAATCGCTGGGAAATGAAGGCGGAAAGGTTATCAAGTTATGAACCGGTTTCATGAGATTGAAATTAATGTTGTTTTTGGAATGGTATGATAGTTGGAAGTTGTGAAACCGGTTACTTTTATTAGCACAGTAGTATGTCACATAAATTAGTAGAAATTCAAAATAAAGTTGGAAATTTAAAAGAAAAAAAATTTCCGTTTTGGCGATTTTTTATAAAAATAGGAGTTTTTTCAGGGAAAATAGGGGTTTTCTACAGTGGCATTACTTTCAAAAAGTCTATCACATAAATTAATAGGAAATCAAAAACATAAAAAAATAACTAACAATATTTTCCATTTTGGCGTTATTAATGAAAATGGCGATTTTTCAGTGGCATTACTTCGCCGAAAAATTAACCGTTTATATCTGTCGCATAAATTAATAAAAATTCAATATTAAGGAAAAAAACATTTATTTTTATTTTGGCGTTTTTATGAAAATGGCGATTTTTTAGTTATTCTACGGAGGCATTACCTTTCCAAACGTTTGTCACATAAATTAATAGAAAATCAAAATGAAAATAAATAAAAAAAACAGCATTTCCATTTTGGCGATTTTAATGAAAAGCATTACTTACGCAAAATTGAACCGAAATTCAAAATTAAGGAAAAATAAAAACATTATTTTTTTATTTTGGCGTTTTTTAGGAAAATGACTATTTTTTAGTTATTCTACAATGACATCACCAAAAAAATATATATATTTTCCATTTTGGCGCTTTTAATGAAAATGGCGATTTTTAATGGCATGACTTCGCCATAAAAATAAACCGGTTATATCTGTCACATAAATTAATATAAATTCAAAATTAAGGAAAAATAAAAACATAATTTTTTTATTTTGGCGTTTTTATAAAAATAGCGATTTTTTAGTTATTCTACAGAGGCATTACCTTTCCAAACGTTTGTCACATAAATTAATAGAAAATCAAAATGAAAATAAATAAAAAACAGCATTTCCATTTGGCGTTTTTAGTGAAAATTGCGATTTTTAGTGGCATTACTTCGCCCAAAATAAAACCGTTATATTTAATAATCTGTTACATAAATTCATAAAAATTATAAAAAAATTAAATTAAAAAATTATTAAAATATTATTTTTTATTTTGGCGTTTTTGATGAAAATGACTTTTTTAATTTATTTTGCAGTGACATTACCATTCCAATCGTCTGTCACATAAATTCGAAGAAAATGAAAAATAATAAACAATATTTTCCATTTTGGCGTTTTTAATGAAAATTGCGATTATTAGTTAGCATTACATTGCCAAAAAAATAAACCGGTTCTTTTTATTAGCACAGTAGCCGATCCTTTAAATAAGTGGAAATTCAAAATAAAGAAAAAACAAAAAGAAAATCATTTTTCATTGGCGTTTTTATGAAAATGTCGATTTTTTGGTTATTCTACAGTAGCATTACTTATATAGTAGAAAATCAAAATAAAGTTGGAAATAAAAAACAATATTTTTTATTTTGGCGATTTTTATCGCCACTATTATTCTACAGTGACATTACTTTTTCTAAAAAGGAACGTTTACAATTTCAAATTTTACTTCATTTTGACGTTTTTTTTGCTTTCGTGCTATGGCATCCCTACTTGACAACAATTTTATCACTCTCTCACTTCCATTTTTTGTTCTCTGTTTTTATTTCCTTACTTTTACCGGCATAAACAAAGAACAGCTGTTATGTCTGGCGCTCTCTACAACTGTGTACAACACAATAGAGTTGCCATTGCGATTTGATTTTTTTGGAAAATCTGTCGAAAATATCAAAATTTTATTTTAGATTTTTAAAAAATGACTTTTCCAAGGAGAACTGAAACATGGATTTTTAAAAGATGTATTTTCAAAGGCCCTTTGAGAAAGTGATATTTAGGAAATATGTTGGATTTTTTATGAATATTTTTTTAAATAGCAACAGAATCCTTAATTTAAAAAAAACAAATTTCCAAGTCGTAAATGAAACCTGGAGGTTTTAAAAATATTTTTTCAAAACCCTAACTAAAGCGTGGATTTTTTTAAAAATATTTTTTCTATGCCCTAAATAAATCGTGGATTTACATTTTTTTCCAACTCTTTAAAGAAACGTTGATTTTTGAAAAATATTTTTCCAACTCTTTAAAGAAACGCGTATTTTTTTAAAATGTTTTTTCCAAGTAGTAAAGGAAACAAGGATTTTTTTAAATATTTTTCCAAGTCTTAAAAGAAACATGGATTTTATTTTTTTTCAAAGTCGTAAAAGATACGTGGAATTTAAAAAAAAAAAAAAAATTCCATGTCTTAAAGGAAACGTGGATTTTTTTTTAAATAATTTTCCCATGTCCAGAATTAAATGTGGACGTTCTTAAAATATTTCAATTCGTAGATGAAACATGGATTTTTGAAAAAAAATTCTTCCAAATCGTAGATAAAAAGTAAAATTTTTCCAAGTCTTGAAAGAAACGTCGATTTTTTCAAAACCCTAACTAAAGCGTGGATTTTTTTAAAATATTTCTTCAAAGCCCTTAAAAGAAACGTGTTTTTAAAATAATTTTTTCTAAGTTTAAAAGAAAGGTGGATTTTTCCAAATAATTTTTTTCAAGTCGTAACTGAAACGTAAATTATTTTAAAACATTTTTCCAAGGCTTAAAAAATCGTGTAATTTTTAAAAATGTTTTTTCAATGCCCTAAAGCATGAATTTTCTAAAAATATTTTTTCAAAGTTGTAAATGAAACGTGGATTTTTTAAAAAAAAATTTTCCAAGTAGTAAAAAAGCGTGAATTTTTTAATAATATTTTTTCCAAGTAGTAAAAGAAACGTGGATTTTTTAAAAATATTTTTTCCAAGTAGTAAAAGGAACGTGGATTTTTTAAAAATATTTTTTTTAAAATAGTAACTAAAGCGTGAATTTATTAAAAAAAAATGTAAAAACCCAAACTAAAGCTTGAGAATTTCCTCTATAGCGCCTAAAACAAAAAGTGGCACCCAATTTCTAATTTGATTTTACTTTAAAGTAGTTGTTCCAAACTTTTTGTAAAATAACTTTAAATGCAAATGTGTTAAATTCAGTGTTTATATCCTTGATGAATCCCGAAAAGATTGACCGATCGGATTTTCGAAGGGGATTTTACTCTGTAGCGCTTAAGGCAATAAGTGGCGCCCAACTTGTAATTTAATTTTTCTCGGAAGGAGTTGTTCCAAACTCTTTGTAAAATATTATTGATCGTACGAAGCAATAAGTGGTGCCTAACTTATAATTTAACTTTTCTTAAAGGGAGGTGTTCCAAACGTTTTGTAAAATAACTTTAAATGCAAATATGTTAAGTTCAGTTTCCGCTTTAGCACCTAAGGCAAATAGTGGCGCCCAACGTGCAATTTAACTTTCTTAAGAAATGAGGTATACTTTTTAAAAAATTAATTTAGATGCAAACATAAAAATAAACGTGGATTTTTTAAAAATATTTATTCAAAGCCCTAACTAAAGCGTGGATTTTTCAAAAATATTTTTTCAAAGCCCTAACTAAAGCGTGGATTTTTTAAAAATATATTTTCAAAGCCCTAACTAAAGCGTGGATTTTTTAAAAATATTTTTTCAAAGCCCTAACTAAAGCGTGGAATTCTTGGAACTATTTTTTCAAAGCCCTAATTAAAGCGTGGATTTTTTAAAAATATTTTTTCAAAGCCTTAGCTAAAGCGTGGACTTTTCAAAAATTTTTTTCAAAGCCTTAGCTAAAGCGTGGATTTTTTAAAAATATTTTTTCAAAGCCCCAACTAAAGCGTGCACTTTTTAAAAATATTTTTTCAAAGCCCTAACTAAAGCGTGGATTTTTTAAAAATATTTTTTCAAAGCCCTAACTAAAGCGTGGATTTTTTAAAAATATATTTTCAAAGCCCTAACTAAAGCGTGGATTTTTTAAAAATATTTTTTCAAAGCCCTAACTAAAGCGTGGAATTCTTGGAACTATTTTTTCAAAGCCCTAATTAAAGCGTGGATTTTTTAAAAATATTTTTTCAAAGCCTTAGCTAAAGCGTGGACTTTTCAAAAATTTTTTTCAAAGCCTTAGCTAAAGCGTGGATTTTTTAAAAATATTTTTTCAAAGCCCCAACTAAAGCGTGCACTTTTTAAAAATATTTTTTCAAAGCCCTAACTAAAGCGTGGATTTTTTAAAAATATTTTTTCAAAGCCCTAACTAAAGTGTGGATTTTTAAAATTATTTTTTCAAAGCCCTAACTAAAGTGTGGATTTTTTAAAAATATTTTTTCAAAGCCTTAGCTAAAGCTTGGATTTTTTAAAAATATTTTTTCAAAGCCTTAGCTAAAGAGTGGATTTTTTAAAAATATTTTTTCAAAGCCTTAGCTAAAGCGTGGATTTTTTAAAAATATTTTTTCAAAGCCTTAGCTAAAGCGTGGATTTTTTAAAAATATTTTTTCAAAGCCTTAGCTAAAGCGTGGATTTTTTAAAAATATTTTTTCAAAGCCTTAGCTAAAGCGTGGATTTTTTAAAAATATTTTTTCAAAGCCTTAGCTAAAGCGTGGATTTTTTAAAAATATTTTTCAAAGCCTTAGCTAAAGCGTGGATTTTTTAAAAATATTTTTTCAAAGCCCTAACTAAAGCGTGGATTTTTTAAAAATATTTTTTCAAAGCCCCAACTAAAGCGTGGATTTTTTAAAAATATTTTTTCAAAGCCCTAACTAAAGCGTGGATTTTTTAAAAATATTTTTTCAAAGCCCTAACTAAAACACGGATTTTTTAAAAGTTTTTTTCATGCTTTAACTAAAGTTAAGATTTCAAGGTCCTTCCCAAAACTGAATAATTTTTTATATTATCCCAAAATTTCTCTTCGAAAATGGCAACTCTGGTTAGGTATTTTCTACTTTCGACCACCTGTTATTTGATTTTTTGGCAACCTCCTCAATTTTAAAGGGGGGAATGAAATGTGCATTTGCGTGTGTTGATATAGGAAGTAAGTGGAGGAGGTCAGATGCTCATGGGCAAGAGTTCTGTTATTGTAGTTGTTGTGTATTTAAAACGTTAAAGACTTAAATCAAGTGAATTTGTAAATGGCACTATGTGACGTATACGTGGTGTCATGTATCATACGCTCCATTAGCAGAGGTGGAATAAATGGTCTTATTACGAGTTTTTAAAGTCTTTATCAAAAGATTTAAAGAAATATTATTTTCACTCTGATATATATTCGCTTCGAAGAAATTCAGCTTTTCTATTTTCCCTTCTGTATTTTAAAAATTATTTTGGAGCCTCACTGTCCCACCAATTGCCAAATTATCGCTTTTTAAAAATTCAAATGTTTACTTAGCCTGTCAACGCATCCTTGACAGGTTGTCAGCAATTTGTCAAATCCTTAAAACAAATATTGGCTTTAACAGCTCACTTAAGCATTGTTTGTTCAAGGAGCCCAAAAAGGCCATAGATTTGTTGCTCCACAAATAGTCTGTATTTTAAGGCTCAGGATATCACAGGGTGTCCTTGCGACCATCGCATCGAAAAAAATGGTAAATTTGTCATTACTAAATTTCGTGTTATATAATTTTTTGGCCAACCGCTTGAAATGGGTATTGATTTTCAATTGCTGGAATGGGAATGGTAAGTGAGAGGTTGTCCTGAGGGATTTTTTTTTTTTTTTTTCAAAAAAAAAGAATGATATTTTTAAGGAAATCCTGAATCTCTTTTCCATGTAGCCCAAGTTAAGCTCTCCGATTTGTTACTGAAGGAAAATATCTATGCCCAATTTTGGAAAATCAACGATGTCCAAGAAAGTGAGGTTATGGCGGAATCCTATTTTAAACATCTATCACCTTTGGTGGGGGTGTATTTCGATTTCAATTGCCTGAAGTCTGAGGAGTTTTTGAGGAAGGTAAGTGGGAGGATTTTTTTTTGGAAAAAATATTTTCCTTGATTTTGTGGGAAGATATTCGAATCCCACTATCCATAGGCCTTTAGTATTTTTTACCCTCTTTCCTCCCATTCCCATTTTTATTTCTCCCACCACTTCTACCCCAGGTCAGCGAGCAGAAACTTTTCCGCCAACATTTCCACTGGCTAATCTATGATGAGAAATCGGATTTTGCGAAATTTCATAGCCTTTTCGAAAATTTCAATATGGCTGTGGATGCCGATGTGACCTATGCCTTTCCGAACCCTGCAATTGTCAATGGCCCCCAAAATATGAGCTATCTCACCTATGATGTCTATAACAATGGCCTTTATTTGGGTGGCAAATTAAATATGACCGGTGACGAGGAGGTCAATTGCTCTCCGAAGGGGTGTGAGCGTAAACGTTATCTCTCCACTTTACATGAGAAGACACGGAATGAGAATCGTTGGCTATTGGGGGATATTACAATGAGAGTTGCCACGGTGGTAGGTTATGGAGGGGAGTAAATAAAGTGGGAGTAAAATAATCAAAAAATTTCTTCCAGACCACCTATTTGCCCCTTACAACTCCTCCCGGGAAAATTTTAGATTTCTTGGCCAGCGATGATAATAAGAACCGGGATGCCATTGCCCGTTTTGGATATGCCTATATTATGATACTCAAGGATAACATGGGATGCCAGTGAGTATTTGGAATATATGTTTTTTTTTAAATTTTTTCATTTGAAAATTTTCAGGTATACCCACAACTACACCAATACCTGGAGCGTTACCGAGGCCACGGGCGGCGTAGTCGGACAACTGGGCATGGACCAGTCGGCCGATATCTCCTCTTCCCCGTTTTTGATATCGAAACTCCGTTTGCATTATGTCAAACCAACAATGCCCCTGGGCAATTTTCGTCAGGTTTGCATTTTTCGTACACCCCGCAATGCTGGCATAAGGGGTGAGGTATATTTGGAACCATTTTCCGGCAGAGTTTGGTTAATTTTCAGTGGCATAATTCTGCTAATTGGCTTTGTTTTGTGGATCACATTTGTGGTGGAATATCATCAATTGCGTTTATATTTAAATTTCCTACCCTCTTTGCTGAGCAGTTGTTTGCTGGCCTTGGG
The DNA here is from genome assembly GCF_030504385.1 of Musca domestica. Lineage (NCBI taxonomy): Eukaryota > Metazoa > Arthropoda > Insecta > Diptera > Muscidae > Musca > Musca domestica. The sequence continues at coordinate 11,091,163 of NW_026712286.1, forward strand.
TTCGGCCTGTTGCCAGGGTAGCTTCTTGGTACCCAAGTCCACGGGGGGCAGGATGACATTTTTCTCGCTCTCCTTGCTGACTTTTATTATTTATAATTATTATACATCGATTGTGGTTGCCATACTGTTGGGTTCCCCCGTCAAGTCGAACATTAAGAGCTTGGCTCAGCTGGCCGAGAGCAATTTGGATATGGCCCTGGAGCCAATACCCTATACGAAGGCGTATTTGAATGTAAGTATAGCCAATTGTTTTATGAATAATATTTTAGGAAGTTTCGAAAGGAATATTTCCGCATTGCGCCTAAGGCAATAAGTGGCGCCCAAGCGTTTTGTAAAATAACTTCAAATGCAAATATGTTAAAATCAGCGTGGATTTTTTAAAAATATTTTTTCAAAGCCCTAACTAAAGCGTGGATTTTTTAAAAATATTTTTTCAAATCCCTAACTAAAGCGTGGATTTTTTAAAAATATTTTTTCAAAGCCCTAACTAAAGCGTGGATTTTTTAAAAATATTTTTTCAAACCCTAACTAAAGCGTGGATTTTTTAAAAATATTTTTTTCAGAGCCCTAACTAATGCTTGGATTTTTTAAAAATATTTTTTCAAAGCCCTAACTATAGCGTGGATTTTTTAAAAATATTTTTTCAAAGCCCTAACTAAAGCGTGGATTTTTCAAAAATATTTTTTCAAAGCCCTAACTAAAGCGTAAACTTTTCAAAAATATTTTTTCAAAGCCCTAACTAAAGCGTGGATTTTTTAAAAATATTTTTTCAAAGCCCTAACTAAAGCGTGGATTTTTTAAAAATATTTTTTCAAAGCCCTAACTAAAGCGTGGATTTTTTAAAAATATTTTTTCAAAGCCCTAACTAAAGCGTGGATTTTTTAAAAATATTTTTTCAAAACCCTAACTAAAGCGTGGATTTTTTAAAAATATTTTTTCAAAGCCCTAACTAAAGCGTGGATTTTTTAAAAATATTTTTTCAAAGCCCTAACTAAAGCGTGGATTTTTTAAAAATATTTTTTCAAAGCCCTAACTAAAGCGTGGATTTTTTAAAAATATTTTTTCAAAGCCCTAACTAAAGCGTGGATTTTTTAAAAATATTTTTTCAAAGCCCTAACTAAAGCGTGGATTTTTTAAAAATATTTTTTCAAAGCCCTAACTAAAGCGTGGATTTTTTAAAAATATTTTTTCAAAGCCCTAACTAAAGCGTGGATTTTTTAAAAATATTTTTTCAAAGCCCTAACTAAAGCGTGGATTTTTTAAAAATATTTTTTCAAAGCCCTAACTAAAGCGTGGATTTTTTAAAATTATTTTTTCAAAGCCCTAATTATAGCGTGGATTTTTTAAAAATATTTTTTTCAGAGCCCTAACTAAAGCGTGGATTTTAAGGATAAGGCAATAAGTGGCGCCCAAGTGTTTTGTGAAATAACTTTAAATGCAAATATGTTGAATTCAGTGTTTATGTCCTCCATGATCGTTCGGATTTTCGTAGGGAATTTTCCTCTTTATCGCCTAAAGCAATAAGTGGCGCCCAACTTATAATTTTAACATTTATTTAAAGGAAAACTCTTTGTAAAATAACGTTAAATGCAAATATATTAAATATGTTTATATCCTCAAAAAATCAGGCAGATTGATCGTTTGGATATTCGAAGGGGTTTATCCTCTACAGAGCCTATAGCAACAAGTGGTGCCCAACTTGTAATTTAAGCATTCTTAAAGGGAGCTCTTCCAAAATAACTTTAAATGCAAATATGTTAAGTTCAGTGTTTATATCCTTGGTGAATCCGGAAAAGATTGATGGTTCGGATTTTTTAAAGAGAATTTCCTCTATGGCGCCTAGCAATAAGTGGCGGCCAACTTGTAATTTAACTTTTCTTCAAAGGAGTTGTTCCCATTTTTTTTTATAAAATAACTTTAAATGCAAATATGTTAAATTCTGGGGTTGATCGACGGGCCACAAAAAGTATACCAGCAGCCATTGGCAAGTTTCCTGAAAAGAGAAATAGAAAAATGTTAGAAATTTCAAATTATTTGGAAAATTGAGGAGGGAATATTGATTGATTTCTCTCGGAGGTTTCGAGGCTAGTTTTGTTTTTCTTTTTTAATTTTCGATTTTTTTTTTCCTTCTACGTTTCCAGTTTTCAAAACTCCCCGAAATTCGCTCCTTGGTACGAAATAAAATCCAAACGAAAAAGGATCCCAAAAGCATTTGGCTACCCATAACAGATGGTGTGCGTCGGGTACGCGATGAGCCGGGATTTGTGTATGTCACCGAATCCTATTCCAGTTATAGTCTAATTGAAAACACCTATACGGCCAAGGAAATATGCGATCTCAATGAAATTCTGTTTCGTCCACAAGAGATTTTGCATGAGCATGTTAATCGGAACTCAAGCTATATTGAGTTTATCAGATATAAGTAAGAGAGGGGAAAAGGATAAATTATTTTTTAAATAATTAAACCTTCTTTTTTTCAGGCAAGTTCGCATCTTTGAATCCGGTGTACATCGCCGCTTGCAAGGCATTTGGGTGAGGACCCGTTTACCCTGTTATCTATCAAGTGGTGCCTTGGTCCAGGTCGGCTTGGAGTATACAGCTCCGTTATTTATAATGCTGGCCTGTGTTTATGGTCTGGTTTTTATGCTACTCGTCTTGGAGGTACTATGGCATAAATATTTGGATAATATGGGATTAATGGCAAGAATCAGAGGAGCCGCCATGGGAAATGAGTAATTTGGTATGGAGTATTTCCCTGGACCTTGGAAATATAAATTTCTTTGAAATAGCTGCACCCCAAAGCACCAACATTTTTTGTCTTAGAGAGCACCTGGTTCTTTGAATGAGAGCACTTGAAAATAAACGTTTTGAAAAATGTAGGGGCTATGACTAGCATAGCTCAATGGAAAATGATTCTTATTTTGTGGATAGAGGAAGTTGCCTCCAAACTTTTTTTTGGTAGAGGTCGACAAACGGGGTTTGAATATGGAAGGTTTGATTATTTTAGAAGGGGTCTTAAGGTGTCACCAGCTCAAGATCTATTGACGACGAGCCCTTTTTTGCCAGTTCATCGGCTGACCTTTTCATTTCCTTGAATATTTCTAATGACCAGTTTCCAAACCTAAAAACCCTAATAGGTTCGCTTAAATTCACGAGCCACTGTGGCAAAAATTTGGAAATCATATTTCAAAAAATTTCACACCTGAAGTGCCATGAAATCCAAATCGTGCCTAATTTTAAGATAAGACCCCAAATACTTTAGGCAAGTGGTATAAATCTTAATGATCGCTTTAAAAAGATTAACCGAATAAATTGATAAGCATATTTTTTGTTAAATTAAGAAGATAGCATTGATTTATGGCGCATAAACCAGTTCCAGGAAAACCTAACAATAAAAACAAACAAAATATGCCATACAAACTGATGGCATTTAAAGTGGTTTCTTTTTCGCCAGCCCCTGCAACAATTTATTCATAATTTTTGGCGGCATATCCTTTTTGCACTTTCCACAAAAAAAAGGTGTTGCCTTTCCTCTACCAAAACATAAAAATTCACCCAATGACCCCCCTCTCTCACCTCTGCGAAAAAGGACTCCAATGTGTTATCCTTCCGCAACAGCATTAATGCGAAAAAATGCAAAGCAGAACTTTGCGAATAAAACACATTTCCATGGAAATTGTAATCTAGAGTTTGAATGGGGAGGAAGCTACAATAACCAAAGGTATTAGTGCCAGCTTTACCAAAAAAAAAAAAATGAAAGAAATTGCTAAACGGAAAACCGAAATCAAATGTAAAACATTTGTTCGTTTCGCAACAAATGACCAATGAAATGGAGAAAAAGGATCATCGTCCACCGCAAAAACCATTAACACAATCCCAAGGTGATATTTGCAATTAAAATGAGAGACACCGAATTCGAATGCGATTTGATAACAACCAGATTTCTGGGTTCAATTTGTGGGGGATATTTTTTAAAGCCGAAAAATAAATACAATATTCTGGCTAGCCACAAGGAGAGAATAAATTGGTAAATGTATTTCAGATTTTTAAATTTCTGATTTTTAACACCTTTTTTTATTTTACAGGTCATCTCATGTAGGAACTTAAGGAATTTGGGAGCCTACGGAAAATTGGAATTTAACATATTTGCATTTAAAGTTAACTTTTTAATAATTCATCAAAAATAGGAACTTTAGTTGTAATCTCAGCAGATTCTAGAATGAGTGCCTAAACAGGTTTTAATACCATCAGCCACAAGACTAGGGCAAAACGTGCCTCATTGAAATTAGTATTTTAGCCCCTAGGTCTCTTTGGACCAAATCCGTTCCAAGACATTTGGAATCGATCTAGCGATGTCCGTCCTTTGGTCCGTCTGTTTTTGCTGGCTGATGCGCACGATAACTCTTAAAGGGAGTATTTTGGCTGGCCACAAGGAGAGAATATATTGGTAAATATATTTCAAATTTTTAAATTTCTGATTTTTAACTCTTTTTTATTTACAGGTCATCTCATGGAGGAGCTTAAGGATTTCGGGTGACTATCGAAAATTGGAATTTAACATATTTGCATTTAAAGTTAATTTCTAATAATTCATCAAAAATAGGAACTTTAGTTGTAATCTCAGCAGATTCTGGAATGGGTGCCCAATGAGGTTTTTTATACCCTCAGCCATATGACTAGAGAGGGTATATATAATTTGATGCGGCCAAAACGTGCCTCGTCGTAATAACGGATTTAGGTCCTAGGTCTCTTTGGATCAAATCCGTTTGAAGACATTTGGAGTCGATCTAGCAATGTTCGTCAGTCCGTCGGTCTGTCTGTTCGACTGGCTCATGCGCACGATAACTCTTAAAGTGAGTAACCGATTTGATCCAAACTTGGTGTCTAAACAGGTTTTAATAGCCTCAGCCATATGACTAGGGCAAAATGTGTCTCATCGAAGTAACGTTCTTTGACCAAAGGTTTCTTTGGACCAAATCCGTTTCAGGTCATGTGGAGTTCATCTAGCGATGTCCCTCCGTCTGTCTTTCTGCCTGAGGTGCACGATAACTCTCGAAGGGAGTATCCGATTTGATCCAAACTATGTACATCGTAATGTTATTGTCAAACTTACATCGAGTTCGGAGATGGGCAATATCGGTCCACTCCTTCTGGTACCTCCCCCACAAAATTTCAACATTTTCAAAGAAATTAATTTACTGCACAGAAAGAGAACGGATCATCCGATTTGGCTCCAACTTTGCACATCTTAATATTTGCATCAGTGCTAGGTCAGGTGCGAAAATTGACAATATCGGTGCACTCCATCAAGTACCTCCCCCACACAGGGGCAAAATTTTGAATAGTTATAGCTGTTATAAAATGTGATGTAAGAATCCGATTGTCTTAAAATTTCACACATCTCAATATTTTTATAAATCCAAGGTCTGGTGTGAAGATAGACAATATCGGTCAACTCCTTCTGGTACCTGCCCCACAAAGGGTGAAAATTTTGAATATTCATGAAGCTCATAAAATCCGAAATAAACATCCGATTCCATTCAGGCTTGATACATCTCAATATTTCTATCAACACAAGATTTGATATAAAGATGGTAGACATCGGACCATTCCTTCTGGTACCTCCCCCACAAAGGGCCAGAATTTTAAATAACCAAAACGATCATAAAATCCGAAATAAGCGTCCTGTACTCCTCATACTTCACACATCACATTATTTCTGCTAACACAAGATCTGCTGGGAAGATGGGTTCAATCGGTCCACTCCTTCTGGTACCTGCCCCACAAAGGGTCAGACTTTAATATTTTCCAAAAAATTATCACATATCTCCTATAAAGTGAGGCAAGTAGTCGATATAGCCCAAACCTGGCACGTCGCAATATTTATATCATATTTATTTAGGTCCGATATGTAATGGACAATATTGGGCCATTCCTTCGAAACCTACTCCGAAGAGGGCCAGTCGTTTGAGTAATCATAAAAGATGTCAAAAGGTATTTAAACAAACGAACATTGCCTGAGGGTATACACCTGTTGGCAAAACCGACTGATACTTTTCAACTTGTTTTCAGAGAATTTTGATAACATAGCTGGAAGCGGACCAGTCTAAAGCCCAGCTCAAAAAAGTGCTTTCCAGTGACGATAATCAAAAGTAAGTTCATATTTCGAGTCCTACTCTGAACGCCGTGAATATTGATTTACAAATAGGGGTTTTCTTTTTTAAATAATTGGCTTTTACTTCAGGGAATCTTCTTATTTCCAGTGTATTACAATTTTGGCACATCTCGTGACTGTTTCCCAAAACTTAGGCACGTTTTTCCAGCATTTGTTATTGTTCATTTTTTTTCTTATTTTTATAAAAATAATTGAAAGCTATTGCGTTCTCTGTGGCACCAATTGAAATATGAATGTGTGATGATATAAATCATTTGGTTGTTAATTGAAATTAAGATTGTCATTCTCAGTCGGTTGGCATGCATGCATTCTTCAGCATTCATTTTTTGAATTAATTGAATGAATTGATTTAAAAAATAAGAAATATTACAAATAAAAATGTCTCAAGGTTCGGCGACAGCGAAATTTTACTATGCTATGCCCTGAGAAGAGCTCGACATGGTCTTTGGAACTATAAAATTCCATTTATTTTGATTCTCTCATTTTTTTTAATTTTATTTATAATTTTTTTTTTTTTTACCAAAAGAAAAATTAAATGAAGAAAATTTCCCCGAAATTTAAAAAAATCACCTTCGTCTCAATTGAATTCTCTTAAATATTAAAATATCTATTCATTCGATCTCAGCAAAATTCATCTCGAATTTTCAAACAGATCTAGAAATTTGATACCCTTTCCATTCTTTGGTGTAGGGTATCGAATCATGTGTATCGTTCAATGGTTCATTGGCATAGTCCCCCATATAAGGGAACACACCTCTTATGGAGGCATGTGTGCCTTATCGAACCACACATTCTGCGATACAAAGACATACGTCATTGTTGGTGGGGGAAAAACAATAAATAAAACAATTCAACATAAAAATCTTAGTTGTAACTAAGTGAGACGCCGGAGATATAATTGTTGATAACTATTGGAAAATTCCAAAAACAAACAAAATTTTTAACGTGCAATGATTACACCAAAGGAAACTATAACTTTAAATGCAAATATGTTAAAATTGTTGAGGAAACTGCTACCAATCGAGATGGACAAAAAAGTGTCATACAAATATGAGGAAATGTTTATTTTATTAGGCATATAATTGTTCCTGCTACGTTTATATAGGAAATATGGATCACATTAGAAAAGTCAAATATCTGACCTTCAAAACTTGGCAAATTTCATTGATCTAACTCGAAAAATAGCAGAGATATAGCCACCTGTAAGCTGGTTTCTAAATCTGACCAATTTCTAGCATTTTTTGGGTAATCGCCTTCCAGGGAACATAATCTCTAAAGTAATTAGAATATCTGCATAATACTGCTTAAACTTGAAAGTGTGGCCAAAGATTTTTTTCAAAAATATATAAAATTGCAACGTTTCCTTCAAAAAGTTGCTTAAAAATGAAAAGATAATGCCTTAACTGGGTGATTTTTGCCATACCACATGTATACAAATATGGTCCCATTTATAGGGCCATATCTTTGGATCCAGGCTGAGTATCACTTAGAAAAGACTATTATCTTAAAATAGAAGGTCCTCCCATTACATATAGAAAGGTACATCAATGCGGCTCAATTAATACCAGAGATATAGAACATCGAAAATGAGCAGGTTTTCAAAAGTGTCTAAGTTCTAGCAATTTTTGGGTAATCGCTTTCCAGGGAACATAACTTCGGAAGTATTTGAAATATTTCCATTATATTGGTATTTGAATTGGAATTTGAAAGTGTAGGTTTCGCTTCTTACCCTTGATATAATATATTGCTGAGGATTCTCTTAAAAGTTCACCAAAAACGAAAAACAATTGCCCTAAATGGACGATTTTTCCAATACCACATGTATGCAAATATGGTACCAGTTATGGGCCAATTACTTTGGATCCTGACGGAGTATCATTCAAAAAAGACTATTATCTGAGAATAGAAGGTCCTCCAAATACATATTGAAAGGTAGATGAATGTGGCTCGTAAAATATCAGAGATATAGCAAATAGTAAACCTATACCCAAAAAATGAGCAGGTTTTCAAATGTGTCTAATTTCTAGAAATTTTTGGGTAATAACATTTCAGAGATCATAACTTCGAAAGTATTTGGTATAATATTGGTAGAATTGTAGGCTCCGTTTCTTTCCTTTGATATAATATATTGCAGAGGATTCTCTTAAAAGTTCTCAAAAAAAACGAAAAACAAATGTCTTAAATGGACGATTTTTGCCATACCAAATTTTTTCAATAACAGTTGCACTCACGGGATCATATCATAGGATCCTGATAGAGTATCAATTTAAAAAGATCACTCATTGAGAGTGGATAGTCTCACCTTCAAATCGAGAAAATATACGTAAATGTGTCTCCCAAAATAACAGAGATATAGCACATTGAAAACATATACCCAAATTGGCCTAATTTTGGACATTTTTGGGTAACCATTTTCAAATCCCATAAAGTGGAAACTAATTGACATACCTTCATGAAATGAATTAATTAAGAGACTACGGACTCTAATTAGCGCCTAGTATGCATTTCGTGGTGGAAACTCTAACTATATACCAGAGATATAGTACATTAAAGACCTTTACGCCAAAGGTCTTAATATTAGTCATTTTTGGGTAACTATCTTTCGGATCCTATAACTTGGTAACAAATCGGCATTGTTGTATAAAATGAATTGATTTTGAAACTATGGACCCTCTCTCTTTTCAGTGATGCATTATTTCGCGGAAAGTCTAACTATATATGTGAGATATAGCACATAAAGGACCTATACGCAAAAGGGTTTTATTTTCGTAATTTTTGTGTAACCATATTTTAGATACTACAACTTCGAAACAAATCGACATACTTGAATGATACGAATTGATTTGGAAAGTTTGGACTCTAACCCTTGTCTATGATCCATAATAGTGTGTGATCTCCACCTAAATACCCGAGATATAGCCCATTGAAAACATATACCCAAAATGACATAATTTTAGAAATTTTTAGGTAACCATCTATCAGATCCCATAACAGGGAAACTAATCGACATATCTGTATGATATGAACTAATTTCGAAGCTATGGACCTTCTGTCGTTACAGTGAACCATAATACTGTGGGGACTATATTTATATACCAGAGATATGGCACATTGAACATATAAACCATATATAGACTAATTTCATACATTTATAAGTAATCATTTTTCCGATTCCATAATAGGGAAACTATTTGACATATCTGCATGAATTGAATTGATTTTCAATCTATGGACTTTAACCCTGGTCTATGATTCATAATATTGTGCGGACTCCACCTAAATACCAGAGATATAGCCCATTGAAAACATATACCCAAAATGACATAATTTTAGACATTTTTGGGTAACCACATTTCCGATCTCACAACGTAAAAACTAATCGGCATATCAGCATGAAATGAATTGATTTTAAGATCCTCTTTCCAGAGATACATAATATTGTGGGAATTCTATCTATATACCAGAAATACAGTACATGAAAGACCTATACGCAAAAGGGCTCAATTTTAGCAAGTTTTGGGTAACTATTTTTCAGATACCACAACTTCGAAACAAATCGACATGTCTGTATTAAGAGAATTGATTTCGAAACGATGGACTCTCCCTCTTTCAAGTGATGTATAATATTATGGAGATTCTATCTATATACCAGAGGTATAAAACATTAAAGATCTATACGTAAAGTGGTGTAATTTTAGTAATTTTTTGGTAACCACCTTTCCGATCCCATAACGTGGAAACTAATCGAACTACATATATGAAATGGGTTGATTTTGAAAGTAAGGACTCCCTCTCGTTTCATTGATACATAATAATGTGGGGGCCCCACCTAAATACGAGAGATATAGCACGATGGAAACGAATACCTAAAAGGACCTAATTCTTGACTCGTGTAGGTAAGCATCTTTCAGTTTCCATAACTGGAAAACTAATCGACATATCTGCATGAAATTAAATGATTATAAAACTATGGACTCTCCTTCTTTCCAGTGATGCATAATATTATGGAGACTACACCTATATACCCGAGATGTGGCACAGGGAAAAATATATACCCTGAAAAACGTAATTTTAGAAATTTATAGATAACCATCATTTAACTCCAATAACTTGGAAACTAATCGGCATATCCACATGAAATAAACTGATTTCGAAACTATAGACTTCCTCTCTAGACAGTGATCCATAACAATGTGGGGATTCATTTAAAAATTTCTTAGAAAATTAATTTTGTCAATTTTTTCATATCATTTCAATAGGGCAGGTTACCGCTTTGAAAGGTCTATATTTCTAATAATTTTTTATTATAAATTTTTTTACAACATTTTTCAAATCCCCATAATCGTCCAGGTTTTTTAACTTTAAATGCAAATATATTAAATTAAAATTCTAATATAAAATTTTTGACAAATTTTCAGGCTATATTTTTTATTTAATTTCAAATCTCCTCGTACAATCAGTTCATTCACATGTCACATCACCGCCGCAAAAAACAGCACTTGAATGATAAAATACAATATAATCAGCTACTTAGCTATAAAATATTGAACATTTTATAAATTATTAATTTATGTGCGTTCCCGTCCCAACATTTGCCCAGAGGGGGCATGTACATTTCTCCACACGTTATCGTAATATACGACATGCAACGATAATTATGTGCGTCGATTGTGACAATTTCGAAAAAAAGAAAAACAAAATGTTGGCATTGATCATTTTTAAATGTTTTTTTCAAAAACAAGCAGTCTCTTGCTCCAGAAAAAATTTGCTACGCAATTATCTTGAATTTTGTACGTTTGGGAATTTGAAAAGAAAGAAAAACAACGAAAACAATATTTTAAAGATAGAAAAAAAGATAATACACACACCTCCAAAGATTACTTTGTTTCCAGCAATTATTGTCAACATGCAGGTAGCTGCTGTTTGAACCTCAACCGATCAGGTACCTAACTACCAGTGTGGTAATCGTCCCAGATTTACTTGTCTCGGTTACAGTGAGTGAGCGGCTTTCTGAGAAAGTGTATTTATTACGGAACATCATTACCTATTTACATTTGGTAATTTCCATTTTCAAAGAAGGCGAGAGAGGGAGAGTCGCTGTTACTCTCCCTCGAGCTCTCTGTTAATTCAATGTCATGATCAGCCAGAGGATTGACCCCTTAAATGAGCAGAAAATGACCAATCACAGTTAATTATAATAATTACTCTCTCTATATCTCTGAGAGTTGGGTTAGCATCAGTTTGAGAGGTAATTGAAAGCAGAGAGCATAAGAAATGCTAAGAGTTGCCATCATATAATTCAGCACAAATAAAAAATGGAAGAAGTGATTTGAACTGACTTTAAAATATATATATTTGTTTCAACAAACTGACCGTGTTTTTTTAATTTTTCTAAAGGACGAAAACAATAGATTTTAAAGGAAATTTTTAAGAGCCAAAAAAATTAGGAATATTTTTTATCGCAGGACTAATTTAGTTCCCAGACGAGATCTAAAAAAAAATAAATATTTTTTAGTAGCTAAGCTAATATTTTTCGAAAATCTGGCATTGGAATTAAAAAATGAAATTTCATATGCCAAACTGAAAAGCTAGAAAATCAGAGTTATGAGAATATTTTTCGAAAAACTGAAAAGCCAGAAAATCGGAGTTATGAGAATATTTTTGCGAAAAATTGGATTTGGAATTATGAAATCAAATTTCTTGTGCCAAATGGAAAAGCAAGAAGAGGGGAATTGTGAAAATTGGCGGATCAAGATGTGTACTTATCCATTGCAGAAAGTGGAGAATTTGCAGCAGGGGGGATACAATACTTGGCCCATCGAGGCAAAATACGGAGACAGAAATGTTAATGTTGGAAGTGTCAAAAGGTTCTTGCAACAACTTATTTAAGTGTGAAACCATCTCAGTTGAATGTTATCAATAATTGAAATAAATGCTTAGGAGACATGGGCAAAACTGCAAGAAGTTAAAAAATCTCCAATCTAAATGCTTGGCTTGTAAATGGAGGATAATGGTGCAACATATTCATGAATTCGTGGAAATATCGGAGAATCTAACCGAAATCGAGATACAGATTCAGAAGTAGCTTTTATTATTTTATTGACTAGTCTTTCGAGAGAATATGAACATTTTAAGACCAGGAATAAATTGCCAAGTTTTTCATCGCTTTAAAAAAAACCTACTGGAAGGGTAGGGAGAAAAAAGTTTTTTTTATGCAAAATCGAATAGGCGTCGAACAAAGTTTAAAGAAACTGCAGAATATACGTAAAGACATTAATTTGTTGAAATATCGAAGAAGCAAACAGAAATAAAGATACAGATTCATAAGGAGCTATTAAAAAATATTTTATTGACTAGTCTTTCGTGAGATTATGAGACAAGGGACAAATTGCCAAGTTTTTCATTGCTTAAACAAAAAACGGCTGGAAGAGGTAGAAAGAAAAAATCCAATGAAGAAGGTTGAATGTATTATGTGCCGGAAAACGAAGTTTTTGTTACAAAATCGACCAAGCTTCGAGCAAAGTTCAAAGGAGCTAGGGAAATAAAATTCAAGGTAAAGATAACAAAAAGGAAATGTTTAAAGGAATGGGTTTTTTGTGTGGCCAAATTGGTCACTATGCCAGGAAATGCGATTTTAATCAGAACCAGCATAAATCTTATGATTTATGTTAATAGCTGTTGCAGATGCAAGTAAGCTCAATAACTAGATGTTGCATTTACATGGCGGGTGAACGTTTTGTATTCTCCAGAGTTACAGGCAAACTTCATGTCTGCCATTTCTGTTAAGGCAGTGAATCAGGGACTCAATACCGCGTTTACCAAGTCGAGTGCGGTCATTATAACGGAATATATTAACAATATTCTGAAAGTATTGGAGTATTGAAAATTAATGCCATGTATTTCTCCAAAATCGCCAAGAAAGAGCATTTGTGATGACAGAAAAAGAAAATCCATATACCACCGTTCCTAAAAAACATCTTCAGCGAACGATCAATTTAATGAGCAATTTTGCTGGTTTTAACGTATTTGCATTTAAAGTTATTTATTCTTCAAGGATCCGATGGAGCCATTCAATTGGAGGTTTTAGAAGTATTTTCCTTTCGAAATTTCAATCTCATTTTTTTTTGTGAAGCCACCCTACTTGCATTTATAAAGACGTTTTTTCTTATAAGTCTCTACAGAGGAAAATTCTTTTACAAAAAAAAAAAAAAAAAAATAATAATAATAAGGCAAAAACTCAAAAATAATAATAGTTTTTTCCATATTAAATAGAGTCAAAAACATTTTTTCTAAGATCAAATGGAGTCACGAAATGTGGATCTATTTAAAAAATATTTTTTTTTTTTGAATCTCCAATAGAGGTAAAATATTACTTTTCAAGGAAGACCTAATTTTGATTTAAGACAAAATTAAAGGATCCGTGATTTCGTTGGAAATAAATGTTGCAATAGATCCAAGAGTATTTTAGCCACGGTGTCATAGAGCACTGGAATGTGGATCTTTTCTTAAAAAACATGTAGTTGAATGCCTAACAGAGCCGAGAAAATTATTTATTTATAAAGGGCCAAACATATTTTTTTGAGGATCCAATCCAGCCCAGACCATTTTTTTCGAAACATCATCCCATAGAGTCACTTAATGTGATTCTTTAAAAACAAATATTTTTTCGAAGATTCAACAGAGCAAGATAAATATTTTTTCGAAAAGGCTTAGTGAACAGAGTGATGAAATTTGGTAGGCTTCCAGATTCCGCATAAAAGGAACATTTTCTTTTTCAGCTCTGCCACACAGGATGTTTACGGCTTCAATGGAGGATGTGCGCTTAAATGGAGACTCTCTTTCCAAGATCGTCCCATCGGCACAGTAGTTGAAACAATGAACTGTCAAACTAATTTTGAAATTGAAAATTTTGAATCAAAAATCATTTATATTTGTAAAATGTTTTAAATATCTTAACAACCTAATACCTCGTATAAGAAACCTAATAGGCCTCGTATAAGAAAACATATACAAATCTACTTATTTTTTAAAATCATTTAAAAAATCTTGACATATCAATGTTCCCAAGGGTTTATGCATCTACTTGTATTCTTCTACCCTGGATCGCCTGTAAGGAAAGATCCCAGGTTCTGTCTGGAATCAGATTGCCTAAAACACATTCTCTAGGGCTCAGCTCGTATTTTTTTCACTTTTCGACGGACATGGTAACCCATATTTTTATTAATTTTAAAAAACAGTTGTTTTTCTCAATTTTTTTTTATTAAATAAATATTTTTTAAATAAATAAATCTTTTATAAACTTTGAGAAAATCTTTGTTAAACAATTATTTGTTTTTTTTTTTAATTTCTAAATAAATTGTTTTATTTCTTATCTCTGCTTGAATGTATGAGAGCCAGAGAGTGACTGTCTCATTTATTAACTTTGGCCTCTCTCTCTCACTCTGAGCATTAAAAATCTCAGCAACCGCTATCTTTGTTTCCTCTTCACTGTTTACTTTGTGATCTTGCCAGTGGCGGCATTGTTAGCTCAGTTACATTTTGTGACTCGCCATTGACGGTTGTTTTTTTGACGGGCAATTTGTGACGAATTTATTTTCTTCTTTGGTTTCGAGTGAATCGCCAGTGACCCATTGATCTCGTGCGGTTTAAAAAAAATATAAAAATCACAATGACAAAAAATTAATAAAAAAAATAATAAACAAAAGAAAAGAAACAAAGTCTCGTGATAATTAAAGAAAAAAAAGAAACGTTTGATAAAAAAACAAAGAAATTTTGTTCTTAAAAATATAAAAAAAAAAATAAATAAAAACCCATATTTACCCAGAAACGTGAGTGTTATTAATAATGAATGACGGACTGAATGCCTAGCAGACAAGTGACATATTTTCATTCAATGATAAAAATAAGAAAGAAAAAAAAAAATAAAAATATTTCTGTTTTTGGATAAGCATATGCAGTGCATTTTGGGTATCAATAGGGGTGTTCGGCTATGGGTGGGGGGAGAGGTCACTGACATGGAGAAGAAATATTTGAAAAACAAATAAAACAAGAAAACATTACCATTGAAATTTCAAAGGAAAAATCCCAAAATAATAAAAAGTTTAATAAAAAAAATATTTTAAAAACATAAAAAAAAATATTCTGAAAAAAATATTTAAAAAAATATTAAAAAAAAATATTTGAAAAAAACATATAACAAAAAATCCACCTTTTATAAGGGGTTGACATTAAAAAATAATGCAAAAAAATCCAATTCAAAAAATAATCTGAAAAAAATTTAAAAAAAAATACAATTGCATCGTATTATTACAAGAAAAATAATAATAATAATAATAATAATAATAATAATAATAATAATAATAATAATAATAATAATAATAATAATAATAATAATAATAATAATAATAATAATAATAATAATAATAATTACAAAAAATGTATGTTATAAGGGGTTAACATTAAAAAAGAATACAAAAACATCCAATTCCAAAAAAAAAAAAGATTTGAAAATTATCTCCTTATCTTGTTTGGAGGAGATATAATAGCACTGGAATTAGAATAGCACTGGAAATTTCTAGCTCAAAAAATTGTAAAGAAAAATCGCTAAAAAACAAATTAAAAAAATACAATTAAGCCAAGTAAAAAAGCTGTAAGTAAGGCCGGGCCGAACTTTGAATACCCTCCACCATTTGGAACGAATTTTGCAATTCTCAAAAACAATAAAATCCGTTAAAAATTCTGTTAAAATCTTAAAAATACCGAATATAGCCGTTATATTAGGACCTGCATAGGTACACGGTATGTACACGGACCTGCATAGCTAACTTTTGTCATAAGCCATTACAATATTCAAATGCGAACCTTAAAAAAAATCGGTGAATCCGGATATCGGGAGGTACCGTTATATGGGGGCTATACGAAGACTTGGACCTGCACAGACAATTTTCTGTCATAGGCTGCAGCATCCATTACGAACTTCAAATACCAAATTTGAAACAATTCCGGTAAATAATGTCGCTAAAATCATGAAAATACCGAATATCTGGAGGTACCCTTATATGGGGGCTTTACGAAGAGGTGGACCTGCACAGACAATTTTCTGTCATAGGCTGTAGTAACCATTACGAACTTCAAACACCAAATTTGAAACATTTTCGGTGAATAATATCGGCAAAATCATCAAAATGCCGAATATCGGGAGGTACTGTTATATGGGGGCTATATGAAGACCTGGACCTGCACAGACAATTTTCTGTCCTAAGCTGTAGTATTCATTACGAACTTCAAATACCAAATTTGAAACAATTTCGGTGAATAATGTCGGTAAAATCATCAAAATACCGAATATTGGGAGGTACTGTTATATGGGGGCCATACGAAGACTTGGACCTGCACAGACAATTTTCTGTCATAGGCTGCAGCATCCATTACGAACTTCAAATACCAAATTTGAAACAATTTTGGTAAAAAAATGTCCATAAAATCATTAAAATACCGAATATTAGGAGGTACTGTTATATGGGGGCCATACGAAGACTTGGACCTGCACAGACAATTTTCTGTCTTAGGCTGTATCATCCATTACGAACTTCAAATACCAAATTTGGTGAAAAATGGATCTTAAATCTTCAAAATACCGAATATCGGGAGGTACCGTTATATGGGGGCTTTACTAAAACGTGGACCTATATGGCCCATTTTCAATACCAAAAGTTCTGCAGACATAACATACATTTGAGTGAAATTTTATCAACCTACTTCATTTCGTTCGGAAGCTAGAGTGATTTCCACAGACGGACGGACATAGAATTGTATGCTGATCAAGAATGTATATACTTTGTGGAGTCTAAAATGTATATTTCGAGGTGTTACAAACGGATTGACAAACTTAATATACCCTCCATGCTATGGTTGGGGGTATAAAAATATTTTGGATTTATGTTCTTTATTACCTGAGGATGGGGAAATAGCTGAAATAAAATTAAACTCAAAACAATAGCAATTATTTAGGCAAATGCGAAAAGCAAGAAAGATGCTAATATTAAAAAAATATATAAATAATTTTTATTTCCTTTTAATTATTTTATATTTCAAAATACACATCTTTTTCAATTATATATATTAAAAAATAGATAATAAAAATTTTGGTATTAAAATTTCAAAACTATTAAAAATATGCATTATTTAAACTATTTTTAATTTTTATTTCCTTTTTTATTTTTTTATATTATATATTATATTTCAAAATAAATATTTTTTTTAAATATTTTGAAATTGTATATATATTATATGAAATATTTAATACAAAATTAAAAAAAAAAAAATATTTTATTTAATCTTTTATTAATTTTTATTTCCTTTTTGTAATTTTATATTTCAAAATACATATTTTTTAAATTTTTTCAAACATTATACAAATTTTTAATTAAAAAAAAATAAAATAAAAATGTTGGTATAAATTTTTTTAAAATTTTTATTTTGAAATATATAATTACAATAAGGAAATAAAAATTAATAATCGTTTTATTTTGTTTATTTTCTTTTTATTATTTTATATTTCAAAATACATATTTTTTTAAATATTTTGAAATTGTATATATATTATATGAAATATTTAATTTTGAAAAAGTAAATTAAAATTAATTAACGTTCAAAATTAAAAAAAGGTTATTTAATTTTTTTACTAATTTTTATTTCCTTTTTGTAATTTCATATTTCAAAATACATATTTTTAAAAATTTTCAAACATTATATGAAATATTTAATTAAAAAAAAATAAATTAAAATAAATAAAAATTTCGGCATTAAAATTTTTAAAAAATATGTATTTTGAAATATAAAGAATTACAAAAAGGAAATGAAAATTAATAATTGTTTTTTTTTTGTTTTTTTTTTAACTATAGCCTTTCTTTAGCTTGAAGAATAAACAGAAACACATTCTTAAGATAAGATATAATTAGTGCTATCTGAGGACGATTTTTTATACTTCTTATTGCTCTGCTTCACAAAAAAATTGAAAATAAAAAAAAAAAAAAAAATAAAATAAAGAGAACATTCATTGTCTTTCGAAAACCCTCCAGTTTGAGTGAAGTAATGTAATCCCCTCTCATAAACGGCTATGCATATAATTTCAACACGTTTCTAGATAAGCTGTGGCATAATAACTACACCAGAACGTGCCGTATATGAAATATTAAATATTTTACATTTTAAATAATTTTAAATTATTTTTTAATTCAAAGGGGATGAGCTCTTTTTCGAATATAAATCCACGTGTCTCTGATAAAAAAAAAACACTTCGAAATAAATAAAAACAAAAAATAATAAAAAAAAATAAAAACTGAAATAAAAAAAAACAAATAAATAAATAAATAAAAAAAAAAAACAAAAAAATAAAAAAAGAAAAATTGAAATAATACAAAAAAAGAATAAAAATAAATAAAAATTTTAAGTAGTTGCAAAATAGTTAGACTTAATCCCATTATTGTTGTTTTTATAAAAACAACACTTGTTTATTAGTGGAGAAAGGTGGTAATGTTTACCAGGGGGTAAGGCAGGGAATATGGGACCATTATGCTATGGTTTTACTAATATCCTCCTGGGTTAACTTCAAAATGAAAGATTTTGAAGACTCTTGTGGTGTACAATATAAAAATATTTTCCAATATTTTTTTCGAAAAAGTAAATATTTAAAAGAAATATATAACGTTGGAAGTCTGAAAATTTAGTACGAGGTATGAAATTTTTATATAAAAAAATTTGACAAACTCCGAACAAATTGTGTGATAATTTTGAGTTCTAAAAAGGCCTAACAGGCATTTTTGAAACGAGTCTAAAATTTTAAGGCGGACTTTTCTCTAACAAAGAATCGGGCACTTGCTGGTTATCTATAATTCTATTTGAAAGTTTACTTTCAAAATATTCAAACTTTTGGCTCTGATCGAATTCTAACAAACCCTTAGATATGATTTCTTTGCATTCACCACATATCCGTTCAAGTTAATTAATTTTTATTTGTATTTTGTTGTTGCTGCTATTGATTCCATAAAAAGAAAGTAATTTTATTTTCCGACGTGTTGTATCATCAACACATTCCGCTTATATAAAAAGCAACTTTAAACTGGTTTAAAAGCCAACAACAAAAGCAGTATTAAGGGAATTTTATTCAAATTAGAATGTTGTTATAATTTATTTTAAGCTTTCGAGATGAGTTCAGAATAAAGTGAGAATTTTTATTTATGTTTTTAAATTTTTTAAAGTATCATTTTTAAGAAAAATAAGAAATACCTAAAAATATATTTTTCTTACTTTTTTTTAAAATAAAAATTTATAAATCAAGGGGTTAAGGTATGGAACCTAAATTCCCTAACCAAGTAGCCCAATGAGTTCAGAATTTTGAAAACTAGACATTTTCCATTAAATTAGCAAAAAAATGTGTTCTTGGTAAAAATTTGTTTTCATTATTTTTATATAAATTTGAAAATTCATATCAGAAAATCATTTCCGAATTTAGAAAACTATTCAAAGTTGACTGTTGTTATAATTTATTTTAAACTTTTGAAATGAGTTCAGAATTAAGTGAGAATTTTTAAAAAGTAAATATTTTTTTTGAAAAAAAAAATTATATCACTTAAAAACATATTTTTCTTAAAGTTTTTTTTTTTTAATAAAAAATTAAAAATCGATGGGTTAAGGTATGAAACCTAAATTCCCCCCTCAATAAACCAATGAGTTCATTTTTATAAAAAATTATACGTTTTAGGTTTTAGATATGCACCCTGAAAGTTCTGTCAGATATACAACTTGAAAGTTCGTATCAGAAAATGACTTCCAAATTCAGAAAACTATACATTTTCGTAAAGAAAATATTTTTTTGGATATTGAAATTACCAAAAATAAATGTTAAAACCATTTTTTTTGGTAAAATTTGTTTATTTATTATTTTTTTTTTATAAAAATTTGTTTTATTTTTTTTTTAAATTTATTTTATTTTTTTTAAAAACTTGTAAAAATTTGTTTTATTTTTTTTTTAATTTGTAAATTTTCTTGTTATAATATTGAATCTGAAATTTTCGATTATTTTTTTTTTTTTTTGGAAAAACTTGTTTACTTTTTTATTTTCTTTTCTAAATTTTTTTTTTTATTTTTTCATAATTTTCTTTTTAAAACTTTTTTAATTTTTTCATAAAAATTTGTCTTAATTTTTTAAATTCTCGTCCCCTTGTTGATCGTTGTTAACATTTATTTTTTTTAAATTGTTTTAATTTTTTTTTTATAAAAATATATTTTAATTTTTTTTATATATTTATTTTTTTGGAAAAACCTTTTTTTTGAAGAACTTGTTTTTTTTTTTGTATTTGCAAAACTTGTTTTATTTATTTATTTATTCATTTTTTTTTTTTTGAAAAACTTATTTTATTTTTTTTTGTAAAAATTTCGTTTACAATTTTTTATAAAAATTCATTTTATTTGTTTTATAAAAAAATATTTTTTTTGGAAAAGCTTGTTTTACTTATTTATTTTTTTTAAACTTGTTTTTTTTGTAAAAAATTGTTTTCTTTTTTTATGAAAATTTGTTTTAATTTTTTTTTTCAAAAATATGTTTAGTAATGTAACAGTAAATAATTGTAAACCAATTTTTTTTGGTAAAAATTTGTTTTATTTGCTTTTAATTTGTTTTATTTTGGGTTTAAAAAAAAAATTGATAATTATTTTATTTTTTTGCAAAATATGTTTTATTTTTTTCCAAAAATTTGTTTTAATTTTTTTTCCAAAAATTTGTTTTAATTTTTTTTTTTTCAAAAATTTGGTTTAATTTTTTTTATAAAAAATTTATAAATTTGAATCGGATTTTTTAGTCCCCTTGTTGATCGTTAGAAAATATAAAATTTATTAAATCGATAATTGTACTGTCGTGACATGCAATTCCGCCTACCCTATTAAATTTAATTTCATTTGCTTGATTTATCGCCTCTATCTCTCGTGATTCCCCTGTGATAAACGTTTAAAGTGTTAATTGTTTAATTGTGTGAGGCAATCCACTTATTTTCATATTTACCTGGTTAAATATTATTTTATTTACAATTGTTATTATTATTATTAACATTTTCTTTTGTTTGATAAGACGTCATAAGGTTTGTTTAAGTTAGAATTGCAAATTGCCAAACGATCCAGAGAGCCTACGTTCGCTTAGTACGGACCGTAGAGAGATGCATTCTTGGGCTAAAAGGTTGCCTGCTACTTCCCCTTGGAGCCTACGTTCGCTTGGCTCGGACCGTAGGGAGAAAGCCTTCCTAGTCTGAAGATTTTCCCTACAACTCTCCTTGGGGCCTACGTTCGCACAGCTCGGACCGTAGGCAGCTTTTCCAAGTCATTTCTCTACAACTCTCTCTGGGTACTCTCTCAGCCCGTGTTGCTGTTAGAGATTTCCTGGAAGCATCGGTGCTTCCAGCCACCTCGATGCATTGCGACTTGGCATTCATAGTAACTCTCGTTTTAACTTCGGAGCTCACCGCATCACAAAGGTAATCTGTCAACTCGGGTTGACCATTTTCCAAAATCCTCAATAAACGGATATTTATTATTTATATTTAATACTAATACACCTTGGTTTTATTTATTTTTTATCTTTTTATTTCTATACGGTCACGGTTTGTATGCCTGAGAGAACATCAACGTCTCATACGGAGAGAAACATTTGGTCCAATCGAGCCGGATTTCTCATCAGTGCCTTTCCCTTTGCTTTCTCCAGGCATTACGTACGGAAAATCATCCCCCCGCATCCTCATACAGTCCACACAACATACATAAAACCATCATCTTCATCAATTATCAACAAAATAACAGGTACGTGAAATCATTTTCTAAAAGTGAGCGAAAAGGAAAAAATAGAATAAACGAAAGGAAAAAAGTCGCGAGTGCATATTCGGAACATAATTGTATTAAACACATATGTGCTGGTCGTCCATCTATCACCCTAATCTCGGCATTAACGGCAATATACGTATTTGGTTAGCATTGTGTTTCTTTTTTATAATCCCCATGCATTGAAGTCCCTTCCAAGAAGTGTTAACAATTTAATATTTGTTAAAGTTTGAATTCGGACAGACATACTTCTCTATAAGCATCATTTATTGTCGTTTAAAAAAAAAAAAAAAAAAAAAAGAGCATTGGTTTATGCAGTAGTGAATTTGCCTTTCGTTTTGATCATTCACTTACAGCATACCTACTTCGCCAAATGATCTAGTTGTTTGTTGTTATTGTTATGCCTATTCGCCGCCTCTCATTGCATTGAAAAAAATAACAATAACAACATATCGATATTCCAACCACTGGTCGCATGCCGAAAAAAACTATTTGGTTGTTCGCTCCGTTGTTGTGAGAGCTTGCATTTACTTCTTTATTTTTTCTAACAACAACACACTCAGTTGTTGCTGCTCTGCCGCTTGACCGCTTTCTTATGCACCACCACAGGCACGTTGACTACGCTGTCGACGTCGCTTGTGTTTTATTTCGTTTTGTCTGCTTTCGTTATTTCGCTGCACAGTGGGTCGCAGGTGAAAAATTCATAATTTATTTTTAATAAATTTATTAAAACAGAAAATTGGCGTATTTTCTCAAATTAATTAATTTTTTGCTACCAACGGGTTTTTGGATGTTGTGCACGCTACAACCAACCACATATGTACAAATAAATATTTTTTGTCGGCTAAGAATAGTTTTGATTTATTTGTATAAAAATATTTATTTGGGTTCTTTTTGCAAATATTATTATCTGTTTTTCATTGAACTTCAGTTTTATTTTCTTGCGTACCCTACATTCGGTCATATACGCCAAAAATAACAAAATTGTTTATTTCTCTTGGAAAATTGAACGAGATTTTCAGATTGTTTTTATATTTTCTTACATTAAATATCAGCTGTGTAGTATTTCTCGGAATTTTACTTTTTCTCTAAACGCACACCCTACGGACAGCCCCATTGAAATTTTGAAAATATAATAGGTGAAATTATTTTTTTGCAGATTTCAAGCATAATTTCGTAGGAAATCAATATTTTTAGAGATTTAACCTATCTAGTGCTCGTTGTTTGCCTTTAACTTGATAAATCGTAGATCTTATTGAGTATATATTTTTTCCGCTGCAATTTTAAGTATTTTTCTGGTTTCTTATTCACCATGCCATTTACCCCATTGGACATGTTCATTAGAGCTTCGGATGCTCTTATTAGATTTGATGCACACTTCAATTTGGTACGCGATGAGGATATGGATGAGTTTGAACTAGAGGTTCGCTGCGCAGAAATCGAGAAATTGTGGGCAAAAGTTCAGGAAATGTTTGATAAATGCCTGGACTATTTGATGTCTTCAGTAGATTCTCAAAAAGAGGACATCGATTCAGTTGACAGCAAATATGAGGTTTCACATCAGACATATATTAAATGTCTTTCGAGTATTAAGCGGAGACTTACCAAATATCGGCAACTCCCACCATCACCTTCTAACTCTGATGGAAATGGTTCCATTGTGTCACTAGTTGAAGCTCCTGAAAACGCGGTTCCCAATTTAAGTTCGTCCACCCAGGCATCTAAGGATATTGGCACGCAAGTCGAAACTATTACTCCTGAAGTAGATTCTATGCAGAGTGATAGAAACAACGTCTCAGGTTGGTTCCCTTCGGATAATGTTCACAATCTTGCACTTCCTCCTTGTGATATTGAAGTTTTTAAAGGAGATTTTCTTTCGTGGCCCACTTTTCGGGATTTATTTTCCACGGTTTACATAAACAATGCCCGCTTAAGTGATATTGAGAAACTGTGCCATTTAGTGCAGAAAACGTCCGGGGAAGCTAGGGAAATAGTAAACAAATTTCCACTCACCCATCGTAGTTTCACATTAGCTTGGGCCGCTTTAAAAAACACATATGACAATAAACGAGTCATTGTAAATAGTCATCTGAAGATTTTATTTGACCTTCCCGCTGTAGATCGAGAATCTAGTTCCAATTTAAAAATAATTCAACGGGGCATAAACACTTGTTTGTCGGCTATGGCTGTTTACGATATTCCAACGGATCAATGGGATCCTATTTTAGTCTTTTTGTGCATTCAACGTTTGCCTAGGTTAACGGTCACCTTGTGGGAGCAAAGTATACGGGATAAATCAGCATTATCTTTGTGGTCAGATTTAGATGCATTTTTGACAGAGAGAATTCAGACTCTTGATTGTTTACGGGACATTAAGGGACCTGATTCACATTCCAGATCTAATCAGGCCAGGGTTCAGCCTCACTTTACTAGCGCTTCGGTGAATGTTCACGCCAAATCCACTTCGGAATTCTTTTGTTCCCTCTGCCCTAGACAAAACCATTCTCTTCGGTCATGTCCAAAATTCCGAACATTGTCGATAGGTAAGAAATTGTCTGTTGTCCAAACACAGGGATGTTGTTGGAACTGTCTGTCTAGGGGACATTCAGTTGAAGAATGTAAAAGTTCTAATCGGTGTAGTATTTGCAAAGGCACTCATCACTCTTTAATTCATCGTCCAAGCAGTAATACTCGGGTATCAAATAGCTCATCCTCTTCATCCTCGCACTCGGTTGCCCTATCAAATCCTAACGTCCCATCCACTTCTACTGGTTCTAGTCCCACTATCACCAATACGCAAGTTTTTCACACTTCGCAGAGTAGAAATGTCTTACTGGGTACAGCTATGGTAAATATCCTTCATCAGGGTATATCTTATCCAGTTCGGGCTCTAATTGATCCTGGGTCTGAGGCGTCCTTCATTACTGATCGCATTCAAAAGCAACTAAACCTACCAGTACGTTCGGTAGTTGCTACGGTTTCTGGTGTCAACGGATCCGTCTCTGCCACATCTAGGAAAAGTTGTTCACTTTGTCTTGGATCTCGGCACCATTCTTCGGTTCAAATTGAAACGGTTGCTTTCGTTCTACCTCAGATTTCGGAAAACTTGCCTTCATTTGCTGTTCGGTCTAATCTTTTTGATCAATTGCCCAAGCTACCATTAGCTGATCCTCACCTCTTTGACAGTCGTCCGGTAGATTTGTTGATAGGTGCTGATTTGTATCCCCAGATAGTGTTAGAGGGAGCTCATCAAAAGGTTCTAGGGTCACTTGTAGCTCAAAATACGGTATTCGGTTGGATCCTAATGGGTCCATTGTTAGCAAAACATATGCAAGTTTTTAATTCTAGGCTGCATTTCGAAAAAAAGGAAAATCTTTTAGGCGATTCAATATTGTCTCCTCCGATTAAAAGATTTCGCAGAGGTTCAGCTGTACCTCAATCGTTTTGTAATAGAAAACGGGAAGAAAACTCACAAAATTTGGCTTGGAGGCTAGATCGAGTTGTTAAGGTTCACCCTGGCGGTAATGGAATGGTTCGGCTAATTAACGTAAAGACATCACAAGGGCCAATAACAAAGCGCGTCGTTCTCGCCAATTAAATTATGCTACTTTCTCTTGGGTTTCTTATTTATGTCACAATATACGGTTCGGATGGATTATTTTAAACTCATGCACTCGTTATCAATTTACAAATGAATTAATAAACAAAATATGAAATACGCTCACTAGAAACTGATCTCACGTCTTCTTACTATTAAGTTACTTTGATTAAGTTCTTAACTTGTTGATTCCATTTAATTTATGGTCAAAGGGATCTCGGGATCCGTCGAATTACATTGCTTGCTACCATAAATTAAATGGCCAATACGAATTATATTGATTCCACGCAATTTGGTACAAACGAATTCAAGAATAATTAATATTGCAAACTAATTTATATATATAATTATTGTAACATTGTCCAATGTTTCAAGGTGGGCGGCAATGTTTAAGTTAGAATTGCAAATTGCCAAACGATCCAGAGAGCCTACGTTCGCTTAGTACGGACCGTAGAGAGATGCATTCTTGGGCTAAAAGGTTGCCTGCTACTTCCCCTTGGAGCCTACGTTCGCTTGGCTCGGACCGTAGGGAGAAAGCCTTCCTAGTCTGAAGATTTTCCCTACAACTCTCCTTGGGGCCTACGTTCGCACAGCTCGGACCGTAGGCAGCTTTTCCAAGTCATTTCTCTACAACTCTCTCTGGGTACTCTCTCAGCCCGTGTTGCTGTTAGAGATTTCCTGGAAGCATCGGTGCTTCCAGCCACCTCGATGCATTGCGACTTGGCATTCATAGTAACTCTCGTTTTAACTTCGGAGCTCACCGCATCACAAAGGTAATCTGTCAACTCGGGTTGACCATTTTCCAAAATCCTCAATAAACGGATATTTATTATTTATATTTAATACTAATACACCTTGGTTTTATTTATTTTTTATCTTTTTATTTCTATACGGTCACGGTTTGTATGCCTGAGAGAACATCAACGTCTCATACGGAGAGAAACAAGGTTGTTACGCTGGCTATTATGGGATTAAACTAACACGACTACGATTTGCGAGAAAAAAAGTAAACATAAAAGAATGACCAATAGGAATAGGATTTTTAAAATAAAAAATCTAAAAAAAATTTTAAAATAATTCCATTTTTTATTGATTTATATTAAAATTAATTTTTTTTATAAAATTTTAAAGAATTTTTGAAAAAAATATTCAAATTTGTTTTATTAGTTTATTAATTTATACATTTTTTTAATTAAAAAAAATTTAAGATTTTTTAAGAAATATAAATTTTTTATTAATTTATATATTATTTTATTAAAATTAAATTAAATATAAATTTGTAATAATTTTAAACGAATTAATTAAAATAAATTAAAAAATTTAATAAATAAATATAAATTAAATTGAGTTAAAATAAAAAAAAAAATAATAAATTCAATTAAATTAAAATTATGGATTTTTTATTTTTTTGAAGAATTTTTTAAACATATTCAATTTTGTTATTGATTTATATTGATTTTTTTTAATTAAACAACTATTTTTTTAATTAAAAAATGTTTAAGAATTTTTAATAAATTAAATATTATTTTATCAAAATTAAACTAATTAAATATAAATTATTAATTAATTTTAAATTAATAATTAAAATTAATTAAAGAATTAAAAAAATAATAAATAAATATAAATTATTATAAATTAAATTAAAAAAATAATAACAGATGAAATTAAAATTATATATTTTTTGATTTTTTTGTTAATTAAAAAAAATTTTGAAGAATTTAAAAAAAAATATTCAGTTTTTTTATTAATTTATACAATTTTTTTAAATTAAACAACTGGTTTTTTTAATTAAAAAATGGTTAATATTCATTTTTTTAATTTAAATTTTATTTTATTAAAATAAAATTAAATAAATATAAATTGTTAATTAATTTTAAATTAATAATTAAAATTAATTAATTATATAATTTTAAACTAATAATTAAAATTAATTAAAGAATTAAAAAATAATTACAAATATATTAAAAAATATTCAATATTTTTTATTAATTTAAATATTATTATGTTATTAAATATTTTTAATTTTAAATTAATAATTAATTAATTAATTGATTTTAATTTAATAATTAAAATTAATTAAAGGATTAAAAAAAAAATTAATAAATATTCAATATTTTTATTAATTTAAATATTATTTTATTAAAATTAAATTAAATAAATATAAATTATTACTTAAGTTTAAATTAATAATTAAAATTAATTAATTAATTAAGTTTAAATTAATAATTAAAATTAATTCAAGAATTAAAAAAATAATTAAAAAATAATTAATAAATATAAATTATTATAAATTAAATTAAATAAATAAATGATCAATAAAAGTAAATTAAAATCATGGATTTTTTTATTTTTTGTTAATTAAAAAATTTTGAAGAATTAAAAAAATATTCAGTTTTTTTTATTAAAAAAATAATATAAATTTAATATTTTTAATTAACCAACTAATTTCTAACATTTCACTTTGCTTTCACATAACTTTAAAAAATCTACAATGGGAAATTTATTTTTGAAATTTAAAAATAATTTTTCAAAATTAAAAGAAAATGTTATTGTTATTTAAAATTCTTTTTAATATCTTTAAACATTTTTGAAGAATTTTTAAAAAATATACAATTTTTTTATTAATTAATTAATTATTTTTTGGTTTTATCTAATTTTAAAAATCCACAAAGGAAATCTCTATGCTATTGTTGAATATTAAAAACAATTTTTGAATATTTATTGAAATATTAGAAGAAAATGTTATTAACATTTAAAGTCATTATTAATATTCTAAAATTCTCAAAAATTCCCCATTTTCACAATACTTTGCTTCGAATTTCTCATTGAAATTCATTGAGAATATAAAACCAACCTTTGGGGCGTGATCTGTATTTTTCTAATCTAATATTCAAATTTCGTTTCACATATTCGATGATTTGACATATTTATGTTTTTGTTTTTAATTCAAAAATTATTGATTTCTGAGAAATCTTCAAAAACCCCCAAGAAACAACTTTTCAAACGACCTTCAGATTGCCGGTGTGGGGGTTTTTGCTAAACCTGAGTGGAATATTGAAATTAAAAAATGGCACATTTGTTTTAAACTTTATTATTATTTTTTTGAAATATTTTAACGAAGAAAAAAAATTGTCTAAAGAAAAACAGTTGTAAACAAAACAATAAAAGCCGGCCATAAACAAACACCACTAATTGCTGCCATAAAATGTAAATGCGTTTTGCTTCGATTTTTTGTTTTTGCTTTTCTCATCAACTAAACGAAAAGTTAATTGTCGATTTTAATGTCAACGAAATAAAAAACGGAAGTCATCAATGATTGTCAATAGCCGATAGCCGGCAATTGTTGGCTAGAAAATATTTTTTGGGCACTAAGGTTATTTCGGCTGGCGGGTGTTTAGAATTTGTAATTAGAATTAACTCTTCCTATTGTTGTTAGTGTTTTTTATTTATTATAGAAAATTTGAAATACGATTTTATTTGGGTTATGGGTGTTCTACAAATTATTTGACAAAAATGGCAGTTAGAAATCAGGGCTACTTTAAAGGGGCAAGGTTGAAAAAAATGAAAAATATTAGTCAATATTAAAAAATCATCGATAACGATTTTTTTTGAAAAATATTGGGAAACAAAATTTTTCGCAAAAATAAAAAAAATCGATAAATTTGTTTTTGGAAAAAATTATCGATAAAAATTTATTTTTTTTAAAATATCGATAAATATTTTTTTGAAAAGAAAAATATCGATATATAGAAAAAAGTTATCGATAAAAATTTTAAAAAATATCGATATTTTTTTTAAATTATCGTTAAAAATGTTTTGAAAAAAATTATCGATAAATGTTAGTTTATAAAAAAATTATCGATAATATATTTTCAATAAAAATTAATTATCGATAAAAATTTAAAATAAATTACCAATAAATTGTTTTTTGAAAAAAAAATATCAATATATTTAAAAAAAAATATTGATAAAATTTTTTTTGAAAAATATAAATAAATAAATTGATAAATTTAACATTTTTTTAAATTAAAATTATCGATAAAAAATTTTTTGAATGAAAGATATCGATAAACATTTTAGTTTATAAAAAAATTATCGATAATATATTTTCAATAAAAATTAATTATCGATAAAAATTTAAAATAAATATCAATAAATTGTTTTTAAAAAAAAAAAATATCAATAATTTTTTTTTGAAAAAAATATAGATAATTTTTTTTTTTGAAAAAATGTAATAAAAATATTGGTCAATATTAAAAAATCATCGATAACGATTTTTTCTTTGAAAAATTAAAGAAAACAACATTTTTTGCAAAAATAAAAAAAATCGATAACATTTTTTTTGAAAAAAAAAAATAAAATAACGATAAATATTTTTTGAAAAAAGTATAGATAAATTTTTTTTGAAAAAATTATCGATAACTTTTTTAATTAAAATTATCGATAACATTTTTTTGAAGAAAAAAATTATTGATAAAAATTTTAGTTTTTAAAAGAAAATTATCGATAATATATTTACAATAAAAATTAATTATCGATAAAAATTTAAAATAAATTATCGATACAATTTTTTTTGAAAAAAATATCAATTTTTCTTTTTTGAAAAATATATCGATAACAATTTTTTTGAAAAAAAAAATTATAGATAATTTTTTTTTGTATAAAATTATCGATAAAAAATTTTAGTTAAAAAAAATTATTAAAAATATTAAAAAAAAAATTTTTTTTTTTGGAAAAAAATATGGATAATTTTTTTTTTTAAATATCAATAAATATTTTTTTAAAAAAATGTATCGATAACATTTTTTTTATTAAAATGATCGATAAACATTTTTTAAAAAAATAATAATGATAAAAATTTTAGTTTATAAAAAAATTATCGATAATATATTTTCAATAAAAATTAATTATATATAAAAATTTAAAATAAATTATTGATAATTTTTTTTTTTTTTTTTGAAAAAAATATAAATTTTTTTCCATAAAAAAATTATCGAAAATATATTATCCCTTCCTCTTCCCGCATTTTCTAGTAACAAAAAATATCAATAATTATTTTTATTCAAAAAAATTATCTATAATTTTTTTTTGAATGACATTACCGATAAAAATTTTTTAATACAATTATCGATAATTTTTTTTTAAATTATCGATAACAAAATTTTAGTTTATAAAAAAAATCATCGATACTATATTTTCCCTTCCTCTTCTCGCATTTTCTAGTAACAAAAACCCACCATGACTTCTCCATCCACCACCAAGGAGGTAGTTGTGGCCCCGCCCGTGGAACCCCACAATCTGCGCAAGGACAAAAGTTTATGGCGTGACTTGACTTCGTATTGGATATTGGGTCTCTGCAACAACTATGGCTATGTTGTGATGTTGAGTGCGGCCCATGATATTATTGGGCAATTTCATGAGGTAAGTAATGGAAACTGGAAGCACTAATTATTTTAAAATATAAAATTAATTGCACACTTTTAGGATGTCCCATCGAATGATGATACTGGTGGCAAAGGACGAGAATGTCACATTGTCTCAACGGGAGCTATTCTCTTGGCCGACATCCTACCCTCGTTGTTTGTGAAAATCATAATGCCCTTCTTTCCGTTTTGGGTGCAGTAAGTCCGAAGAAAATGGCGCCCAAATTGGATTTAAAAAAATAAATATTTTTAACATTCCAGTTTTCGTATTGCCTTGGCTGTGCTGTTTTCTGCTGCCGGTTTCCTTTTGGTTGGCTTTGCCTCGGCCGAATGGATGGCCTTGTTTGGTGTCATTATAACTTCAGCCAGTTCGGGTATTGGAGAGACAACATTCTTGGCGTATTCATCGAATTTTAATAAGTGAGTAGAAATGGGACAGAATTTTCAATTACACAATGTTCGATAACACCTGTTTTAAAAGGAAAATTTTATTTTCTACACAAAAGTTGATCGATAAGAAGATTTTCGAGAGAAAACCAGTTCGATAACCATAATTTTTACGTGAAACTTTTCCGATAACAATACGAAAGTTGATCGATAACAACATTGTATATACAAACCCAGTTCGATAACAACATTTTGCACAAAAAAGTGGATCGATAGAAACTTTTTTATACAAACAATTGATCGATAACGACATCTTCTACAAAATACCATTTCGATAACAACATTTTCTATTGAAAAATATATCGATAACAATATTTTCTGTAGAAAAGTCAATCGATAACAACATTTTCTATAAAAAAATTCAATCGATAACAACATTTTCTGCACAAAAGTTGATCGATGAAAACATTTTCTATAGAAAACTAATTCGATAACAACATTTTCTAAAGAAAACTTATTCGATAACAACATTTTCTATAGAAAAATGGGTCGATAACAACATTTTCTAAAGAAAAATGGGTCGATAACAACATTTTCTATAGAAAAATGGGTCGATAACAACATTTTCTATAGAAAAGTTGTCCGATAACAACATTTTCTATAGAAAAGTTGTCCGATAACACAATTTTCTATAGAAAAGTTGCCCGATAACAACATTTTCTATAGAAAAGTTGTTCGATAACAACATTTTCTATAGAAAAGTTGTTCGATAACAACATTTTCTATAGAAAAGGTGTTCGAAAACAACATTTTCTCTAGAAAACTGGTTCGATAACAACATTTTCTATAGAAAAGTAGCCCGATAACAACATTTTCTATAGAAAAGTTGTCCGATAACAATATTTTCTATTGAAAAGTTGTCCGATATCAACATTTTTTATAGAAAAGTTGCCCGATGTGTTCGATAACAACATTTTCTATAGAAAAGTGTTTCCATAACACAATTTTCTATAGAAAAGTTGCCCGATAACAACATTTTCTATAGAAAAGTTGTTCGATAACAACATTTTCTATAGAAAAGTTGTTCGATAACAACATTTTCTATAGAAAAGGTGTTCGAAAACAACATTTTCTCTAGAAAACTGGTTCGATAACAACATTTTCTATAGAAAAGTAGCCCGATAACAACATTTTCTATAGAAAAGTTGTCCGATAACAATATTTTCTATTGAAAAGTTGTCCGATATCAACATTTTTTATAGAAAAGTTGCCCGATGTGTTCGATAACAACATTTTCTATAGAAAAGTGTTTCCATAACAAAATTTTCTATAGAAAAGTCGTCCGATAACAACATTTTCTATAGAAAAGTTGTCCGATAACAACATTTTCTATAGAAAAGTTGTCCGATAACAACATTTTCTATAGAAAAGTTGTCCGATATCAACATTTTCTATAGAAAAGTTGTCCGATAACAACATTTTCTATAGAAAAGTTGTCCGATAACAACATTTTCGATAGAAAAGTTGTCCGATAAGAAGATTTTCTGTAGAAGACTTGTTCGATAACAACATTTTCTATAGAAAAGTTGTCCGATATCAAAATTTTCTATAGAAAAGTTGTTCGATAACAATATTTTCTATAGAAAAGTTGTCCGATAGCAATATTTTCTATAGAAAAGTTGTCCGATAGCAATATTTTCTAGAGAAAAGTTGTTCGATAACAGCATTTTCTATAGAAAAGTTTGTCGATAGCATCATTTCGTAGAGAAAAGTTATTCGATAACATATTTTTCTCTAGAAAAGTTGTTCGATAACAACATTTTCTGTAAGAAACGTGTTCGATAACATCATTTTTTATAGAAAAATCGATCGATAATAACATATTCCATAGAAATAATGTTCGATAACAACATTTTCTATAGAAAAGTTGTTCGATATCCACATTTCCAGTGAAATTTTTTTCGATAACAAAGTTTTCTATGCAAAATATTTCCGATAACATGTTTTCGATAACACCTTCTTTAATTATGAAACATCTAAAATTAACATATTAACCCTCCTTTCCCCTTCTCTCTTCCAGAAATGTTGTTTCCACCTGGTCCTCAGGTACGGGTGGTGCCGGTGTCATTGGTTCTTTATCCTATGCCACGCTACGCTCCCTAAACGTCAGTCCCCGTGACACGATGTTAATTATGTTGGTATTCCCCTTCATTGAAGCCTTGGCCTTTTGGGTTCTGTTGCGCAAGCCCACCGCAGTGTTGCCCGTCACCAATGTCGAATCGACCGAAGAACTCATTGTCGATGATCGTCCGTTGGAGGGTTTCAAGGAAAAACTGATTTACATCAAGCAGCTGGTGAAATATATGGTGCCCTTGGCCTTGGTCTACTTCTTTGAGTATTTCATAAATCAGGGATTGGTGAGTTGATTGAAATTATTTTCGAAATAGTTTTGAAATTAATTTTGAATTTTTCAATTTTTACAGTTCGAATTGGTCTACTTCCAAGACACCTTCCTGGACAAGGCAGCCCAATATCGTTGGCTGAATGTGGACTATCAAATTGGTGTTTTCATATCCCGTTCCTCGGTCAATGTCTTCCAGCTGAACAAGATTTGGCTAATGTCCGTCTTCCAGTTTGTCAATGTGGTGTACTTCCTGACGGAGGTCATTTATTTCTATACGCCCAGTATTTGGATAACATTTGTCATTGTGCTGTGGGAAGGTTTGCTGGGTGGTGGTGCTTATGTCAATACCTTCTATAGAATGTCGAAGGAGATACCTCCGGGCCGTCGTCAATTTGCCATGGCCATGGTGGTGCAGTCGGATTCCTATGGCATTGCCTTGGCCGGTTTCCTTTCGATACCCGTGCACAATGCCATCTGTTCCCTGCCGGCAGCAGTGAGAAGTTTGACGTGGTAACCTAGTTTCTCTCCCCTCTCTCTCCCTCTCTCTCTCTCGATCTTTCTTTCTGAGTGGGAGTTATGATCCCTGAAAATAGTCAATAATTTTAAATCGATTTTAAGTCTTCCACATCTTGTTTTTTTGTTGTATTACGCACCACCACAATTCTGTGTAGAAGTATTTTTTGTTGTATTTTTTTTGTTTAGTTATTAGTTAATGTACAAAAAAGAATTTAAGTTTTGAATTTAGTAGTTGTTTAAGTATCGAAAGCATTATTTTAATTATTATTATCGAGATTAAGGTATCTAAAATTATTCCTAGAGAGAATAGTGCGAAAAAGACAAGTTAAATATACGATAAATATTATTAAAGAAAAAAAAATATTTTTTTTTGAAAAAAAAAAAAAAATATAGAAATTAAAAACCATTTAAAAAGTATCAGTCGATTTTGCCAACAGATGTATACCCTCAGCCTATGTTCGATTATTTAACTTTATTTTGACCTCAGTTATGAGTATTCAAATTGTTGACGATTTTGTGGGGAAGGTACCAGAAGGAAGGGTCCGATCTCTACCATATTTACAACTGATCTTGTGTTGAGGGAAATACTGAGATGTACCAAATCTGAATGGAATCGGATGTTAATTTCACTTTTTATAAGGTTCATGGATATTCAAAATTTTGACCCTTTTGTGGGGGAGGTACCAGAAGGAGTGGACCGATATATTCCATCTTCACAGCAGATCTTGTATTAGTAGAAATAATGATATGTGTGAAATTTGAAGAGAGTTGGATGCTTATTTCGGATTTGATAAACGTTTTGGTTATTCGAAATTTTGACCCTTTGTGGGGGAGGTACCAGAAGTAATAGTCCGATCTCCACCATCTTTACAACAGATCCTGTGTTGATGTAAATATTGAGATGTGCCAAGTTTGAATGAAATCGGAGGTTAATTTCGCGTTTTATGAGCTTCATGGATATTCAAAATTTTGACCCCTTTGTGGGGGAGGTACCAGAAGGAGTCGTCCGATCTCTACCATATTTTCAACAGATCTTGTGTTGAGGGAAATATTGAGATGTGCCGAATGGATGGAATCGGATGTTATTTTCGCGATTTATGAGCTTCTTAGATATTCAAAATTTTAACACTTTTGTGGGGGAGGTACCAAAAGGAATGGACCGATATATTCCATCTTCACACCAGACTTTGTGTTAGTAAAAGTAATGACACGTGTGAAATTTGAAGAGAATCGGATGCTTATTTCGGATTTTATAATCGTTTTGGTTATTCAAAATTTTGACCCTTTTGTGAGGGAGGTACCAGAGGGAATGGTCCGATCTCTACCACCTTCACAGCATATTTTGTGTTGATGGAAATATTGAGATGTACCAAGTCTGAATGGAATCGGATGTGAGTTTCTCGTTCTATGAGCTTCGTGGGTATTCAAAATTTTGACCCTTTTGTGGGGGAGGTACCAGAAGGAGTGGGCCGATACATACCATCTTCACTCCAGATCTTGTGTTAGTAGAAATAATTGGATGTGGGAAATATGAAGAGAATCGGATGCTTATTTCGGATTTTATTATCGTTTTGGTTATTCAAAATTTTGACCCCTTTGTGGGGGAGGTACCAGAAGGAATGGTCCAATCTCTACCATCTTTACAACAGATCTTGTGTTGAGGGAAATATTGAGATGTACCAAGTCTGAATGAAATCGGATGTTAATTTCGAGATTTATGAGCTTCATAGATATTCAAAAATTTAACGCTTTTATGGGGGAGGTACCAGCAGGAGTGGACCGATATATCCCATCTTCACACCAGATCTTGGGTTAATAGAAATTATGGGATATCTGTAATTTGAAGACAATCGGACTCATACATCACATTTTATAAGAGCTATAATTATTCGAAATTTTGACCCTTTTGTGGGGAAGGTACCAGAATAAATGGTCCGATCTCTACCATCTTTACAACAGATCTTGTGTTGAGGGAAATATTGAGATGTACCAAGTCTGAATGAAAACGGATGATAATTTCGGGTTTTATAAGCTTCATAGATATTCGGAATTTTAACACTTTTGTGGGGGAGGTACCAGAAGGAGTGGACCGATATATTCCATCTTCACAGCAGATCTTGTGTTAGTAAAAATAATGGTATGTGTAAAATATGAAGAGAAACGGATGAGTATTTCGAATTTTATAATCGTTTTGGTTATTCAAAATTTTGAACCTTTTGTGGGGAAGGTACCAATTGGAATTCTCCGATCTCTACCATATTCACATCATATTTTATGTTCATGGAAATATTGAGATGTGTCAAGTTTGAATGAAATCGGTTGTTAATTTCGTGTTTTATGAGCTTCGTGGATATTCAAAATTTTGAACCTCTTGTGGGGGAGGTACCAGAAGGAGTGGGCCGATACATACCATCTTCACTCCAGATCTTGGATTAATAAAAATAATGGGATGTGTGAAATTTGAAGACAATCGGACTCTTACATCACATTTTATAAGAGTTATAAATATTCCAAATTTTAACCCTTTGTGGGGGAGGTACCAGAAGAACTCGTCCGATCTCTACCATCTTTACAACCAATCTAGTGTTGATGAAAATATTGAGATGTGCCAAGTCTGAATGGAATCGGATGTTAATTTTTGCGTTTTATGAGCTTCATGGATATTCGGAATTTTGACACTTTTGTGGGGGAGGTACCAGAAGGAGTGGACCGATATATTCCATCTTCACAGCATATCTTGTATTAGTGGAAATAATGACATGTGTGAAGTTTGAATAGAGTTGGATGCTTATATCGGATTTTATAATCGTTTTGGTTATTCAAAATTTTGACCGCTTTGTGGGGAAGGTACCAGAAGGAATGGTCCGATTTCTACCAACTTTACAGCAAATCTCGTGTCTATGAAAATATTGAGATGCGCCAAGTTTAAATGGAATCGGATGAACATTTGGCGTTTTATGAGCTTCATGGATATTCAAAATTTTGACCCTTTTGTGGGGGAGGTACCAGAAGGAGTGGACCGATATATCTAATCTTCACACCAGACCTTGGGTTAATAAAAATATTGTAATGTGTGAAATTTGAAGACAATCGGACCCTTACATTAAATTTTAAAAGAGTTATGATTATTCCAAATTTTGACCCTTTGTGTGGGAGGTACTTGATGGAGTCTACCGATATTGTTCATTTTCTCAACTGGCCTAGCACTGATGCATATATTAAGATTCGCAAAGTTGGAGCAAAATCGGATTATCCTTTCTCTTTCTGTGCAAAAAAGTATTGTCTTTGAAAATATTGACATTTAGTGTGGGAGGTACTGGAAGTAGTGGATCGATATTGCCCATCTCCAAACTCGATCTAAGTTTGATAAAAATATTACGATGCACCAAGTTTGGAGCAAATCGAATACTCCCTTCGAGAGTTATCGTGCGCAGCAGCCAGACATATGGATGGACGGACATCGCTAGATCGACTCAAAATATCCTGAAATGGATTTGTTCCAAAGAGACCTGGGGTCTAAAATCGTTATTTCTATGATTTCTATGATATTTTGGCCTTATCGAATGATATATACCCTCTCCATATGGCTAGGCTGAGGATATAAAAAAATGGATTGAAAATTGTCCAATATTCCGCTTTTCCTACCACTATTGCTCTGATGCAGAACCTGCCAGAATCGACTATTTTTGCAATTTTTTTCCGATGCCCAAAAATGGAAAAGACCAAATATTGGCTGAAAAGTCATTTATTGCCATCTCTTGTTAAATGTCTGAGAAATGTGGGCAACTTTCAATTATTGGCGCCTAAGAGTATGCTTTGGTATTTGCACACCATTTAATAGAAAGTCAGTGGCTTTTGCTGTTACCTTTCGCTGCTTTAATTTACACCCATCCATCCATTTGTTGACAATGCTGGTCAATGGCAAATGCAGGCTAAATAAATATTTATCAGAAATAACTGTAGTTTGTTAAATAATTTATAAAAAATGATTAACATTTATGGGAAATGATTAAAAAATATTCCATTCAGTTGCTGTATTGCAGCCGTAGCTATAAGTCAATGAGAGAGAGAGACAGGTTAAATGTGGTTATTATTACTTTTATTGTTGGCTTTTTCCCTGAGGGCCATGTCCGCTAGGGTCCAGGAGGAGGATTCATCGGCTGTTCCACCAAATATTATCATAATTTTGGCTGATGATTTGGTAGGCTTGGCAAAAGGAAAATCTCTATTTTTCAAAAAAAAAAAAAAAAAAAAAAATTTTCTGAGGTACGAATATTTTTAAAATTACCAAATATTTTCACAAATCCCTCCAGGGTTTTGATGATGTCAGCTTTCGCGGCAACAATGTATTTTGACACCCAACATCGATGCCTTGGCCTATCATGGCAAGATATTGCAACGGCACTATGCCCCAGCCATGTGTACACCATCAAGGGCGGCCTTGCTGACGGGATTATATCCCATACATACGGGTAAGGAGGCAGAGGGATTCTACTGACTAAAAACATGATTAAAACCTACAAATTCCTCTATCCCCCTCAGGAAGCCAACATTTTGTGCTCATCAACGAGGAACCCTGGGGAATTTTGAAAAATCACACCACCATGGCGGGGGTATTTCAGGCGCATGGTTATTCCACAAATTTGGTGGGTAAATGGCATTTGGGCATGGGTCGCAAAGAGTATACGCCCACCTTCAACGGG
Organism: Musca domestica; assembly: GCF_030504385.1. NCBI lineage: Eukaryota > Metazoa > Arthropoda > Insecta > Diptera > Muscidae > Musca > Musca domestica. The sequence continues at coordinate 11,130,233 of NW_026712286.1, forward strand.
TTCGATCAACACTATGGCTATTGGGGAGCCTTTGTAGACTACTACAGGAAAATGAGTAAAATGCCGGTAAGTTTTGAATTTTGGGATTTTTTACATTTGGTTGTAATGTCTTTACTTCCAAGACCAATTTCAGTTTGGGTTATGATTTTCAAAGGAATATGGATTTGGAATGTCCCCCCGAGGGTTCATATGTAACCGATTTGCTAACCCAGGAGGCAGAGGATATTATTTTGAGAAATTCCGGTACAAAGCCTTTATTTTTGCTGGTCTCCCATTTGGCCACCCATGCCGGCAATGATGATAATCCCTTGCAGGCTCCCTTGGAGGAGATTGAGAAGTTTTCCTATATTTCGGATGTGAAGAGGAGAACCTATGCAGGTGAGGATACAAATTTTCATTTTGAGAGAAGTCTTCCATAAAAGACGGCCTCAGATGAGGTCTTCCATAAAAGACGGCCTTAGATCTGGTCTTTTATAAAAGACGGCCTCAGATGAGGTCTTCCATAAAAGACAACCTCAGATGAAGTCTTCCATAAAAGGAGGCTGCAGATGAGGTCTTCCATAAAAGACGGCCTCAGATGAGGTCTTTCATAAAAGACGGCATCGGATGAGTTCTTCCATAAAAAACGGCCTCAGATGAGGTCTTCCATAAAAACGGCCTCAGATGAGGTCTTCCACAAAAGGCGGCCTCAGATGAAGTCTTCCATAAAAGACGGCATCGGATGAGTTCCTCCATAAAAAAACGGCCTCAGATGAGGTCTTTCACAAAAGGCGGCCTCAGATGAAGTCTTCCATAAAAGGAGGCCTCAGATGAGGTCTTTCATAAAATACGGCCTTAGATGAGTTCCTCCATAAAAAACGGCCTAAAATGAGTTCCTCCATAAAATACGGTCTCAGATGAGGTCTTCCACAAAAGACGGTCTCAGATAAGGTCTCCAAAAAATACGGTCTCAGATGAGTTCCTGAATAAAATACGGCCTTAGATAAGTTCCTCCATAAAATACGGCCTCAAATGAGTTCCTCCATAAAAAACGGCCTAAAATGAGTTCCTCCATAAAAAACGGACTCTATAAAAAATGGCCTCAGATGAGATCATCTGCAAAACACGCCCTCTTTTGAGGCCTTCCTGAAAAGTTCTTCTTTCTTCTTAGCCATGGCTTCCAAGTTGGATGAAAGTGTGGGTCGCATTATTCAGGCTCTGGATAAAGCTCAAATGCTAAGCAACTCCATTATTTTATTCCTCTCCGATAATGGAGCCCCCTCGGTGGGTCTGTACAGCAACACTGGCTCCAATTGGCCATTGAAGGGGGTAAGTTATCTCATCGAATTCCAAATTATAATCTCAGAACCATTTTCTCCTCTCAGCAAAAAAATTCTCCCTGGGAGGGTGGCCTACGCGTTCCTGGTGTCATTTGGAGTCCTTTGTTGAAAAATCCTGGATCGATTTTTCATCCGCCCATATATATGGCGGATTGGTTGCCCACATTGGCGGCGGCAGCCGAAATTGAATTGAATCTCCCCCTGGATGGCTTAAATCTATGGCCTGATTTGGTGGATGGTGTTGAATTATTCGACCCATTTGAACGGCAACGTGAAATCGTTCATATACTGGATGAGATTTGGAACGTAACCAGCTATATGAGGGGTCAGTGGAAATATATTCGAGGAACAACCATAAATGGCGAATACGATCGGCTGCTGATGCAAAGAGACCGAAATACCACAGATCCCAGATCCTTGGTCTATGAAAAGGCGATTCAATCTTCCATGGTCTCCCTAAGTCTTCGAAAATATGATTGCATACCGTTGTCAAAAAAGAAGATCCAAAAATTTCGTTCCGGCGCCGAAATCCATTGTGATCATGAGGAGAAGGAGGCAACACCCTGTGATGCCACCCGCGAAGAATGTCTCTATGATCTAGCCAAAGATCCTTGTGAGCAACACAATTTAGCCTCTCAGCCAGGATATGAAAGTATTTTACAAGAATTCCGAGAGAGAGTGGAGAGTCTCAGATCCACAGCAGTGCCTCCGAAGACCGGTGGTAGCCTGCTGAACTATGATCCATCCTATCATTATTGTGTGTGGTCGAATTTTGTGGAAGAGGAGATGACAATTTGTAGGTTTGCTGTCAATTTTTAAGGGAAACAACTTTTAAAGCTCCCCTTTCTCTCTCGTTTTCAGATAGACGGCAATGCACCTATGAGTCGGGACCTTGTCGAAAAATTCTACCAAATTCATGGCATTCTTTTTATTCTATGAAATATCCTTGTGTATTTTGCTTCTATTATCATTTCGAATCATTGCAAAATGTAGGCGGCGTAAGAATACTGAAAATGTAGACGTAGTACCGGATAGAGAGCATTTGCAGGATTTGTTATCGGCACATGTCTAGATTCGATTCCATAAAAATTTCGAGGAAAAAAAATTAGAATAAATTTTAATATTTTTAAAACTAAAATAAAACAAAACATTTCCGATAACTACATTTCCTACAGAAGAAGTTGTTCGATAACAACATTTTCTATAGAAATGTTGTTCGATAACAACATTTTCTATAGAAATGTTGTTCGATAACAACATTTTCTATAGAAATGTTGTTCGATAACAACTATTTCTACAGAAAAGTTGTTCGATAACAACATTTTCTATAGAAAAGTTGTTCGATAACAACCATTTCTATCGAAAATGTGTTCGATAACAACATTTTCTATAGAAAATGTATTCGATAACAACATTTTCTATAGAAAAGTTGTCCGATAACAACATTTTCTATAGAAAATGTGTTCGATAACAACATTTTCTATAGAAAATGTGTTCGATAACAACATTTTCTATAGAAAATGTGTTCGATAACAACATTTTCTATAGAAATGTTGTTCGATAACAACATTTTCTATAGAAAATGTGTTCGATAACAACTATTTCTACAGAAAAGTTGTTCGATAACAACATTTTCTATAGAAAAGTTGTTCGATAACAACATTTTCTTTAGAAAAGTTGTTCGATAACAACATTTTCTATAGAAAAGTTGTTCGATAACAACATTTTCTATAGAAAAGTTGTTCGATAACAACATTTTCTATAGAAAAGTTGTTCGATAACAACCTTTTCTATAGAAAAGTTGTTCGATAACAACCTTTTCTATAGAAAAGTGGTCCGATAACAACATTTTCTATAGAAAAGTTTTTCGATAACAACATTTTCTATAGAAATGTTTTTCGATAACAACATTTTCTATAGAAAATGTGTTCGATAACAACATTTTCTATAGAAAATGTGTTCGATAACAACGTTGTCTATAGAAAATGTGTTCGATAACAACGTTGTCTATAGAAAAGTTATTCGATAACAACTGTTTCTATAGAAAAGTTGTTCGATAACAACTATTTTTATAGAAAAGTTGTTCGATAACAACTATTTCTATAGAAAAGTTGTTCGATAACAACATTTTCTATAGAAAAGTTGTTCGATAACATTATTTCCTATAAAAACGTTGTTCGATAACAACATTTTCTATAGAAATGTTGTTCGATAACAACATTTTCCATTGAAAAGTTGTTCGATAACAACATTTTCTATAGAAAAGTTGTTCGATAACAACTATTTCTATAGAAAAGCTGTTCGATAACAACTATTTCTATTGAAAAGTTGTTCGATAACAACTATTTCTATGGAAAAGTTGTTCGATAACAACATTTTCTATAGAAATGTTTTTCGATAACAACATTTTCTATAGAAATGTTGTTCGATAACAACTATTTCTATAGAAAAAGTTGTTCGATAACAACTGTTTCTATGGAAAAGTTGTTCGATAACAGCTATTTCTACAGAAAAGTTGTTCGATAACAACATTTTATATAGAAATTTCTATAGAAATGTTGTTCGATAACAACTATTTCTATAGAAAAGTTGTTCGATAACAACTATTTCTATAGAAAAGTTGTTCGATAACAACTATTTCTATAGAAAAGTTGTTCGATAACAACATTTTCAATAGAAAAGTTGTTCGATAACAATTATTTTTATAGCAAAGTTTTTCGATAACAACATTTTCCAAAGAAATTTTGACCGATAACAATACATTCCATGGAAATGATGTTCGATAACGACATTTTTGTCATAATATGGCCCGATAACTTTTGTTCTTAATCGGAAATAATGAATTGGCGCCATCTCTTAAAAATAGCTAGAGGCCAAGCTACTATAGCTGAGCAAATATGTTTTGCCTGAAAGTATGCTTTGAATTGCGCCTGTTTAGCCCAAATAAAATAAAAATATTTTGCATGAGATTTCGGTACATATTTTTAGTTTTAATTTGCATTTTAAATCCAAAATAAATATTACGGGTTCCGCTGTAAGGATTCTATCAGGTATCCTGGATTTTCTTTCTTTTAAAATTATTTTTTATTCCTGTAAAAGCCAAATTAATTTGCTGTGATTATCAGCCTTGACAGGGTGTGGACTCATAGCTGCACTGCAAAACATCTACAAGAGAGAGAATAGAGAGGGAGAATGAGAAAGGGGGGAGGGAGAGAGAGAGGAGGAGATGTATAATAAAATCTAAAATCCTTCACTGAGTAACACTTACAGTCCGTGGGCTCATCCTCCACAAAATTCGACCAAACACAATCATGATAGGAAGGATCATAGGGTAATAAACTCCCACCGGTCTTCGGAGGCACTGCTGTGGATCTGAGACTTTCCACTCTCTCTCGCATTTCTTGTAAAATACTTTCATATCCGGGCTGAGAGGCCAAATTGTTTTGCTCACAAGGATCTTTGGATAGATCATAGAGACATTCTTCGCGGGTGGCATCACAGGGTGTTGCCTCCTCCTCCTCATATCCACACTGGATTTGGGCGCTGGAACGAAATTCTTGGATCTTCTTCTTTGACAACGGTATGCGATCATATTTTCGCAGACTGAGGGATGCCATGGAAGATTTGATGGATTTTTCATAGTCCAAGGATCTGGGATCTGTGGTATTCGCATCCCTTTGCACCAGCACCCGGTCGTATTGTCCATCTATAGTTGTCCCTTGAATATATTTCCACTGACCCCTCATATAGCTTGTTATGTTCCATATCTCATCCAGCATATGGACAATTTCACGTTGCCGTTGAAATGGGTCGGATAATTCAACACCACCCACCAAATCTGGCCATAGATTTAAGCCATCCAGAGGGAGATCCAATTCAATTTGGATGCCGCAGCCAGTGTGGGCAACCAATCCGCCATATATATGGGCGGTGAAAAATCGATCCACGATTCTTCAACAAAGGACTCCAAATGACACCAGGAACCCGTAGACCACCCTCCCAGGGAGAATTTTTTTGCTAAGGGAAGAAAAGGGTTATGAGATTTGTAATTTGGATTGGCTGAGGTAACTTACCCCCTTCAATGGCCAATTGGAGCCCGTGTTGCTGTACAGACCCACCGAGGGGGCTCCATTATCGGAGAGGAATAAAATAATGGAGTTGCTTAGCATTCGGGCTTTATCCAGGGCCTGGATAATGCGACCCACACTTTCATCCAATTTGGAAGCCATGGCTAAGAAGAAAGAATAACTCTTCAGGAAGGTCTCATGTGAGGCTGTATTTTATGGCAGACCTCGTCTGAGGCCGCCTTTTAGAAGACCTCATCTGAGGTCGACTTTTTAGAAGACCTCCTCTAAGGCCGTCTTTTGTGAAAGACCTCATATAGGCCCGTCTTTTGTGGAAGACCTCATTAGGCCCGTCTTTTGTGGAAGACCTCTCCCAAGGCTGTATTTTATGGAAGACCTCTTCTAAGGCCTCTTTTATAGAAGACCTCATCTGAGGGCCGTCTTTAGTGGAAGACCTCATCTTAGCCATCTTTATGGAAGACCTCTTCTAAGGCCGTCTTTTATGGAAGACCTTACCTTAGGTAGCCTTTTATGGAAGACCTCATCTGGGGCCGTCCTTTTATGAACGACCTCATCTAGGCCCGTCTTTTGTGGAAGACCTTATCTGAGGCCGTCATTTATGAAAGACCTCATCTGAGGCCGTCTTTTATGGGAGACCTCATTTGAGGTCGTCTTTTATGAAAGACCTCATCTAGGCCCGTCTTTTGTGGAAGACCTTATCTGAGGCCGTTGTTTATAGAAGACCTCATCTAAGGCCGTCTTTTATGGAAGACCTCATTGAGTCCGTTTTTTGTGGAAGACCTTATCTGAGGCCGTTTTTATAGAAGACCTCATCTAAGGCCGTCCTTTTATGGATGACCTCATCTGAGGTTATCTTTTATGGAAGACCTCATCTGAGGTTGTCTTTTATGAAAGACTTCATCTGAGGCCGTCTTTTATGGAAGACCTCACCTAAGGCCATCTTTTATGAAAGACCTCAAGAGATGCCGTCTTTCATGGAGAGAGCTCATATGAGGGCCGTTTTTATGGTATACCTTATCTTAGGCCGCCTTTTATGGAAGACCTCATCTGAGGCCGTATTTTATGGGAGATTTTGTTTTAAGCCGTCTTTTGTGAAAGACGCCATTTTAGGCCGGCCTTTAAAGGAGACCTCATCTATGGCTGTTTTATTTTTTGGAAGACCTCGTCTGAGGCCATTTTTTACCGAAGACCTCATCTGAGGCCGTCTTTTATGGAAAACCTCATTTGAGGCTGTCTTTTGTGAAAGACCTTATATGAGGTCGTCTTTTATGGAGGACCTCATCTAATGCCATTTTTTATGGAAGACCTCATCTCAGGACGTCTTTTATGGAAGACCTCATCTAAGGCCGATTTTTGTGGAAGTCCTCATCTGACGCCGTCTTTTATGGAAGACCTCATCTGAGGCCGTCTTTCATGGAAGACCACATCTTAGGCCGTTTTTATGGAATACCTTATTTGAAGCCGTCTTTTATGAAAGACCCCATCTCAGGCCGTCTTTTATGGAAGACCTCATTTGAGGCCGTCTTTTATGATAGACCTCATATGAGGCCATCTTATATGAACGCCGAATTGAAAATTTGTATCCTCACCTGCATAGGTTCTCCTCTTCACATCCGAGATATAGGAGAACTTCTCCATCTCCTCCAAGGGAGCCTGCAAGGGATCATCATCATTGCTGGCATGGGTGGCCAAATGAGAGACCAGCAAAAATAACGGCTCTGTACCGGATTTTCTCAAAATAATATCCTCCGCTTCCTGGGTTAGCAAATTGGTTACATATGAACCCTCGGGAGGATATTCCAACTCCATATTCCTTCGAAAATCATAACCCAACTGAAATGGTCTGGGAAGATGAGGCATTAGACCCAAATATAAAAAATCCCAAAATTCAAAACTTACCGGCATTTTACTCATTCGCCGATAGTAATCCACAAAGGCCCCCCAATATCCATAGTGTTGATCGAACCCGTTGAAGGTGGGCGTATACTCTCTGCGACCCATGCCCATGTGCCATTTACCCACCAAATTTGTGGAATAACCATGCGCCTGAAATACCTCCGCCATGGTGGTGTGATTTTTCAAAATTCCCCAGGGTTCCTCGTTGAGCAGGACAAATGTTGGGTTCCTGGTGGATATGAAATTAAAATTTGAAATCAGTTGTTTTTCCTCTTTAAAAATCCTCTACCTTCTTACCCGTGTGTATGGGATATAATCCCGTCAGCAATGTCGCCCTTGATGGTGTACACACTGCTGGGGTATAATGACGTTGTAATATCCTGCCATGATAGGCCAAGGCATCGATGTTGGTGTCAAAATTCATTGTTGCCGCGAAAGCTGATGTCATCAAAACCCTGCGGGGGGATGGAAAAATTCGCAAAATTTGAATATTTTCGTATCGAGATTTTGGAAAAATTTATGACTTTTTAAAATTTTGGAGGCCTACCAAATCATCCGCCAAATTATGACCATATTTGGCGGCACCGACACCTGTTTGGGCCTGGCTTTTGACCAGAATCCAGCCACTAGGCCTATTTTTAATATTAGCCACAATATTCGCATATTTAATTTTCGAAAGCACCTTTTCGAACTGCAAGTTTGCGGATGATTGACAAAAAATAATTTTAAATTCATTTTTTCGAATAATTTTTATGATTTCTGATAAAAAAAATATTCGTTTATAACCTGCAATTTTTTATGGGCTCTTTTGTCTGCCAGAAGGTTATATTAACTTGGCGATAAGATATCACCTTTGTTGTTGTTGTTGCAGCAGTTCTACAACCGTATTCAAATTTAAAGATGCAGTAATCTGTTACCAGCTGTAGCCACAAATTCGCGTTACAATGTTGCAAAGATTTGGCAGGACATTTACCATTCTACAAAGTGGCGCCCAATATGAATTAAGGCAACAGCACCAACCTATAATGACGTGGAGGACTTTTCTGGTTGTTGCTGCTGTTGTTGTAGCAGTAATACATGCAGATTTTTGGATTCTGCTAATCTGGTTCGAGCTCCAGGTCTATAAATTCGGCTAACTTAATGGGCTATAACCGGAGATCTTCTGGAGTGAGTTGGATAGGTTGACAGTGCAATTAAATTGTGCGGGCCTGTATCACACGCCGGGCAGACGTCATGCACATCTTCGTCAATTCGTGGCCAATACGAATTGAGAGACGACTGCACCATCCTGAACGTAATTGCGCCAAAACCACCCTATGGAAGATCTAATCTGAGGCCATTTTTTATGGAAGGCCTCATCTAAGCCAATCTTTTATGGAAGGCCTCATCTGATGCTGTCTTTTATGGAAGACCTCTTCTAAGGCCTTCTTTTATGGAAGACCTCTTCTAAGGCCGTCTTTTGTGGAAGACCAGATATGAGGCCGTCTCTTAGTGGAAAACCTCATCTGAGACCGTCTTTTATGAAAGACCTCATCTGAGGTGGTCTTTTATGGAAGAGCTCATCTGAGGCCTTCTTTTATGGAAGAACTCATTTAAAGTCGTTTTTTTTTTTGAAGACCCCATCTGAGGCCGTTTTTTATGAAGATCTCAAGTTATGTATTTTATGGAAGACCTCATCTAAGGCCTTATCTAAGGTCGTATTTTGTGAAGATCTTATCTGAGGCCGTCTTTAATGGAAGACTTCATCTATCGCCGTCTTTTATGGATCACCTCATTTGAGTCATATTTTATGGAAGGCCTCGTCTGACGCCGTCTTTTATGGAAGACCTCTTCTAAGGAAGAGCTCATCTGAGGCCTTCTTTAATGGCCTGCACACCATCCTGAACGTAATTGCGCCAAAACCACCCTGGCTGACGTTCCTCAGCTGCCTACAAATCAGGGACACTGCACCGTGTGCCGTCATTTCTCAAGTGTGGTTGCTTATTATTTCCATAAATATATCCTCTTGCCCAGCATCGGGCCGTCTTCCATTAAACAACACATAAAATATTTTTTCTCGTTTTTTTTCTCAGTGTTGTCGTCGTTTTCTAAAACCGTTCGTAATTATTTCCATTAACTTATGTTCTTTGGCTAACCAATTAATAAGACAAAAATCTCTGCCATGAACTCTCCCAAAATTTCTCTTCTCCAACATTGTTTCTTTCTCTTTTTAGTTTTCTCTTCCCCCTAAAATCACTACATTTGACAACGACGATTATTGTCATGGATAAACCGCACTCTATCTATCCCACCACAACAACATATAGCCCACATCGTCAATGTAAAACTGATCATTGTGCCGTGAACTTTCAAGCGTGTATATCGTGCGGTTTGCCGGTTTTCTTTCGTTCAAGTCTCGTAAAATTGCCATTTGACGAATAGTTGTTGCCGTTGTTGTTGTTGTTGGGGGAGTAAAAGTGTGTGACTGTGTAAACATTGGCTGCTCTTTGGCCTCAAAAAAAAAAAAAAAACAAAAAAAAACAACCGTTTATTTTGGCAGAGTGGCGTCGCCGAGTATGTATCAATGAGAGTGTGTGTGTGGGTGTGTGTGAGAGAGAGGAGAGTGAATGAATGGATGAATGGCTGCGTGTTTTTGGTGTAAATCAAAAACACAAATCAAAATAA
>NW_026712286.1:11140209-11334519 GCF_030504385.1 Musca domestica
GCTTCGGTGAATGTTCACGCCAAATCCACCTTCGGAATTCCTTTTGTTCCCTCTGCCCTAGACAAAACCATTCTCTTCGGTCAATGTCCAAAATTCCGAACATTGTCGATAGGTAAAATGTCTGTTTGTCCAAAACAAGGGATGTTGTTGGAACTGTCTGTCTAGGGGACATTCATTTGAAGAATGTAAAAGTTCTAATCGGTGTAGTATTTGCAAAGGCACTCATCACTCTTTTAATTTCATCGTCCAAGCAGTAATACTCGTGTAATCAAATAGCTCATCCTCTTCATCCTCGCACTCGGTTTGCCCTATCAAATCCTAACGTCCCATCCACTTCTACTGGTTCTAGTCCCACTATCACCAATACGCAAGTTTTTCACACTTCGCAGAGTAGAATGTCTTACTGGGTACAGCTATGGTAATATCCTTCATCAGGTATATCTTATCCAGTTCGGCGCTCTAATTGATCCTGGGTCTGAGGCGTCCTTCATTACTGATCGCATTCAAAAGCACTAAACCTACCAGTACGTTCGGTAGTTGCTACGGTTTCTGGTGTCAACGGATCCGTCTCTGCCACATCTAGGAAAAGTTGTTCACTTTGTCTTGGATCTCGGCACCATTCTTCGGTTCAAATTGAAACGTTTGCTTTCGTTCTACCTCAATTTCGGAAAACTTGCCTTCATTTGCTGTTCGGTCTAATCTTTTTGATCAATTGCCCAAGCTACCATTAGCTGATCCTCACCTCCTTTGACAGTCGTCCGTAGTAGATTTGTTGATAGTGCTGATTTGTATCCCCAGATAGTGTTAGAGGGAGCTCATCAAAAGGTTCTAGGGTCACTTGTAGCTCAAATACGGTATTCGGTTGGATCCTAATGGTCCATTGTTAGCAAAACATATGCAGTTTTTTTAATTCTAGGCTTGCATCGAAAAAAGGAAATCTTTTAGGCGATTCAATATTGTCTCCTCCGATTAAAAGATTTCGCAGAGGTTCAGCTGTACCTCAATCGTTTGTAATAGAAAACGGGAAGAAAACTCACAAAATTTGGCTTGGAGGCTAATCGAGTTGTTAAGGTTCACCCTGGCGGTAATGGAATGGTTCGGCTAATTACGTAAAGACATCACAAGGGCCAATACAAAGCGCGTCGTTCTCGCCAATTAAATTATGCTACTTTCTCTTGGGTTTCTTATTTATGTCACAATATACGGTTCGGATGGATTATTTTAAACTCATGCACTCGTTATCAATTTACAAATAATTAATAAACAAAATATGAAATACGCTCACTAGAAACTGATCTCACGTCTTCTTACTATTAAGTTTACTTTGATTAAGTTCTTAACTTGTTGATTCCATTTAATTTATGGTCAAAGGGATCTCGGATCCGTCGAATTACATTGCTTGCTACCATAAATTAATGGCCAATACGAATTATATTGATTCCACACGCAATTTGGTACAAACGAATTCAAGATAATTAATATTTAAAACAATTTATATATATAATTATTGTAACATTGTCCAATGTTTCAAGGTGGGCGGCAATGTTTAAGTTAAATTGCAAATTGCCAAACGATCCAGAGAGCCTACGTTCGCTTAGTACGGACCGTAGAGAGATGCATCTTGGGCTAAAAGGTTGCCTGCTACTTCCCCTTGGAGCCTACGTTCGCTTGGCTCGGACCGTAGGAGAAGCCTTCCTAGTCTGAAGATTTTCCCTACAACTCTCCTTGGGGCCTACGTTCGCACAGCTCGGACCGTAGGCAGCTTTTCCAAGTCATTTCTCTACAACTCTCTCTGGGTACTCTCTCAGCCCGTGTTGCTGTTAGAGATTTCCTGGAAGCATCGGTGCTTCCAGCCACCTCGATGCATTGCGACTTGGCATTCATAGTAACTCTCGTTTTAACTTCGGAGCTCACCGCATCACAAAGGTATCTGTCAACTCGGGTTGACCATTTTCCAAAATCCTCAATAAACGATATTTATTATTTATATTTAATACTAATACACCTTGGTTTATTTATTTTTTTATCTTTTTATTTCTATACGGTCACGGTTTTGTATGCCTGAGAGAACATCAACGTCTCATACGGAGAGAAACAAGGTTGTTCCGTGGCTATTATGGGATATTAAACTAACACGACTACGATTTGCGAGAAAAAAGTAAAATAAAAGAATGACCAATAGGAATAGGATTTTTTAAAATAAAAATCTAAAAAAATTTTAAAATAATTCCATTTTTTATTGATTTATATTAAAATTAATTTTTTTTATAAAATTTTAAAGAATTTTGAAAAAAATATTCAAATTGTTTTATTAGTTTATTAATTTATACATTTTTTTAATTAAAAAAAATTTAAGATTTTTTAAGAAATATAAATTTTTTATTAATTTATATATTATTTTATTAAAATTAAATTAATATAAATTTGTAATAATTTTAAACGAATTAATTAAATAAATTAAAAAATTTAATAAATAAATATAAATTAAATTGAGTTAAAATAAAAAAAAAATAATAAATTCAATTAAATTAAAATTATGGATTTTTTATTTTTTTGAAGAATTTTTTAAACATATTCAATTTGTTATTGATTTATATTGATTTTTTTTAATTAAACAACTATTTTTTTAATTAAAAAATGTTTAAGAATTTTTAATAAATTAAATATTATTTTATCAAAATTAAACTAATTAAATATAAATATTAATTAATTTTAAATAATAATTAAAATTAATTAAAGAATTAAAAAAATAATAAATAAATATAAATTATTATAAATTAATTAAAAAAATAATAACAGATGAAATTAAAATTATATATTTTTTGATTTTTTTGTTAATTAAAAAAAATTTGAAGAATTTAAAAAAAAATATTCAGTTTTTTTTATTAATTTATACAATTTTTTTAAATTAAACAACTGGTTTTTTTTAATTAAAAAATGGTTAATATTCATTTTTTTAATTTAAATTTTATTTTATTAAATAAAATTAAATAAATATAAATGTTAATTAATTTTAAATTAATAATTAAAATTAATTAATTATATAATTTTAACTAATAATTAAAATTAATTAAAGAATTAAAAATAATTACAAATATATTAAAAATATTCAATATTTTTTATTAATTTAAATATATTATGTTATAAATATTTTAATTTTAAATTAATAATTAATTAATTAATTGCTTTAATTTAATAATTAAAATTAATTAAAGGATTAAAAAAAAATAATAATATTCAATATTTTTATTAATTTAAATATTATTTTATTAAAATTAAATTAAATAATATAAATTATACTTAAGTTTAAATTAATAATTAAAATTAATAATTAATTAAGTTTAAATTAATAATTAAAATTAATTCAAGAATTAAAAAAATAATTAAAAATAATTAATAAATATAAATTATTATAAATTAAATTAAATAAATAAATGATCAATAAAGTAAATTAAAATCATGGATTTTTTTATTTTTTGTTAATAAAAATTTTGAAGAATTAAAAAAATATTCAGTTTTTTTTATTAAAAAATAATATAAATTTAATATTTTTAATTAACCAACTAATTTCTAACATTTCACTTTGCTTTCACATAACTTTAAAAAATCTACAATGGGAAATTTATTTTTGAAATTTAAAAATAATTTTCAAAATTAAAAGAAAATGTTATTGTTATTTAAAATTCTTTTTAATATCTTTAAACATTTTTGAAGAATTTTTAAAAAATATACAATTTTTTTATTAATTAATTAATTATTTTTTGGTTTTATCTAATTTTAAAAATCCACAAAGGAAATCTCTATGCTATTGTTGAATATTAAAAACAATTTTTGAATATTTATTGAAATATTAGAAGAAAATGTTATTAACATTTAAAGTCATTATTAATATTCTAAAATTCTCAAAAATTCCCCATTTTCACAATACTTTGCTTCGAATTTCTCATTGAAATTCATTGAGAATATAAAACCAACCTTTGGGGCGTGATCTGTATTTTTCTAATCTAATATTCAAATTTCGTTTCACATATTCGATGATTGACATATTTATGTTTTGTTTTTAATTCAAAAATTATTGATTTCTGAGAAATCTTCAAAAACCCCAAGAAACAACTTTTCAAACGACCTTCAGATTGCCGGTGTGGGGGTTTTTGCTAAACCTGAGTGGAATATTGAAATTAAAAAATGGCACATTTGTTTTAAACTTTATTATTATTTTTTTGAAATATTTTAACGAAGAAAAAAAATTGTCTAAAGAAAAACAGTTGTAAACAAAACAATAAAAGCCGGCCATAAACAAACACCACTAATTGCTGCCATAAAATGTAAATGCGTTTTGCTTCGATTTTTTGTTTTTGCTTTTCTCATCAACTAAACGAAAAGTTAATTGTCGATTTTAATGTCAACGAAATAAAAACGGAAGTCATCAATGATTGTCAATAGCCGATAGCGGCAATTGTTGGCTAGAAAATATTTTTTGGGCACTAAGGTTATTTCGGCTGGCGGGTGTTTAGAATTTGTAATTAGAATTAACTCTTCCTATTGTTGTTAGTGTTTTTATTTATTATAGAAAATTTGAAATACGATTTTATTTGGGTTATGGGTGTTCTACAAATTATTTGACAAAAATGGCAGTTAGAAATCAGGGCTACTTTAAAGGGGCAAGGTTGAAAAAAATGAAAAATATTAGTCAATATTAAAAAATCATCGATAACGATTTTTTTTGAAAAATATTGGGAAACAAAATTTTTCGCAAAAATAAAAAAAATCGATAAATTTGTTTTTGGAAAAAATTATCGATAAAAATTTATTTTTTTTAAAATATCGATAAATATTTTTTTGAAAAGAAAAATATCGATATATAGAAAAAAGTTATCGATAAAAATTTTAAAAAATATCGATATTTTTTTAAATTATCGTTAAAAATGTTTTGAAAAAAATTATCGATAAATGTTAGTTTATAAAAAATTATCGATAATATATTTTCAATAAAAATTAATTATCGATAAAAATTTAAAATAAATTACCAATAAATTGTTTTTTGAAAAAAAAATATCAATATATTTAAAAAAAATATTGATAAAATTTTTTTTGAAAAATATAAATAAATAAATTGATAAATTTAACATTTTTTTAAATTAAAATTATCGATAAAAAATTTTTTGAATGAAAGATATCGATAAACATTTTAGTTTATAAAAAAATTATCGATAATATATTTTCAATAAAAATTAATTATCGATAAAAATTTAAAATAAATATCAATAAATTGTTTTTAAAAAAAAAAAATATCAATAATTTTTTTTTGAAAAAAATATAGATAATTTTTTTTTTTGAAAAAATGTAATAAAAATATGGTCAATATTAAAAAATCATCGATAACGATTTTTTCTTTGAAAAATTAAAGAAAACAACATTTTTTGCAAAAATAAAAAAAATCGATAACATTTTTTTTGAAAAAAAAAAATAAAATAACGATAAATATTTTTTGAAAAAAGTATAGATAAATTTTTTTGAAAAAATTATCGATAACTTTTTTAATTAAAATTATCGATAACATTTTTTTGAAGAAAAAAATTATTGATAAAAATTTTAGTTTTTAAAAGAAAATTATCGATAATATATTACAATAAAAATTAATTATCGATAAAAATTTAAAATAAATTATCGATACAATTTTTTTTGAAAAAAATATCAATTTTTCTTTTTTGAAAAATATATCGATAACAATTTTTTTGAAAAAAAAAATTATAGATAATTTTTTTTGTATAAAATTATCGATAAAAATTTAGTTAAAAAAAATTATTAAAAATATTAAAAAAAAATTTTTTTTTTTTGGAAAAAAATATGGATAATTTTTTTTTTTAAATATCAATAAATATTTTTTAAAAAAATGTATCGATAACATTTTTTTATTAAAATGATCGATAAACATTTTTTAAAAAAATAATAATGATAAAAATTTTAGTTTATAAAAAAATTATCGATAATATATTTTCAATAAAAATTAATTATATATAAAAATTTAAAATAAATTATGATAATTTTTTTTTTTTTTTTTTGAAAAAATATAAATTTTTTTCCATAAAAAAATTATCGAAAATATATTATCCCTTCCTCTTCCCGCATTTTCTAGTAACAAAAAATATCAATAATTATTTTTATTCAAAAAATTATCTATAATTTTTTTTTGAATGACATTACCGATAAAAATTTTTTAATACAATTATCGATAATTTTTTTTTAAATTATCGATAACAAAATTTTAGTTTATAAAAAAATCATCGATACTATATTTTCCCTTCCTCTTCTCGCATTTTCTAGTAACAAAACCCACCATGACTTCTCCATCCACCACCAAGGAGGTAGTGTGGCCCCGCCCGTGGAACCCCACAATCTGCGCAAGGACAAAAGTTTATGGCGTGACTTGACTTCGTATTGGATATTGGGTCTCTGCAACAACTATGGCTATGTTGTGATGTTGAGTGCGGCCCATGATATTATTGGGCAATTTCATGAGGTAAGTAATGGAAACTGGAAGCACTAATTATTTTAAAATATAAAATTAATTGCACACTTTTAGGATGTCCCATCGAATGATGATACTGGTGGCAAAGGACGAGAATGTCACATTGTCTCAACGGGAGCTATTCTCTTGGCCGACATCCTACCCTCGTTGTTTGTGAAAATCATAATGCCCTTCTTTCCGTTTTGGGTGCAGTAAGTCCGAAGAAAATGGCGCCCAAATTGGATTTAAAAAATAAATATTTTTAACATTCCAGTTTTCGTATTGCCTTGGCTGTGCTGTTTTCTGCTGCCGGTTTCCTTTTGGTTGGCTTTGCCTCGGCCGAATGGATGGCCTTGTTTGGTGTCATTATAACTTCAGCCAGTTCGGGTATTGGAGAGACAACATTCTTGGCGTATTCATCGAATTTTAATAAGTGAGTAGAAATGGGACAGAATTTTCAATTACACAATGTTCGATAACACCTGTTTTAAAAGGAAATTTTATTTTCTACACAAAAGTTGATCGATAAGAAGATTTTCGAGAGAAAACCAGTTCGATAACCATAATTTTTACGTGAAACTTTTCCGATAACAATACGAAAGTTGATCGATAACAACATTGTATATACAAACCCAGTTCGATAACAACATTTTGCACAAAAAAGTGGATCGATAGAAACTTTTTTATACAAACAATTGATCGATAACGACATCTTCTACAAAATACCATTTCGATAACAACATTTTCTATTGAAAAATATATCGATAACAATATTTTCTGTAGAAAAGTCAATCGATAACAACATTTTCTATAAAAAAATTCAATCGATAACAACATTTTCTGCACAAAAGTTGATCGATGAAAACATTTTCTATAGAAACTAATTCGATAACAACATTTTCTAAAGAAAACTTATTCGATAACAACATTTTCTATAGAAAAATGGGTCGATAACAACATTTTCTAAAGAAAAATGGGTCGATAACAACATTTTCTATAGAAAAATGGGTCGATAACAACATTTCTATAGAAAAGTTGTCCGATAACAACATTTTCTATAGAAAAGTTGTCCGATAACACAATTTTCTATAGAAAAGTTGCCCGATAACAACATTTTCTATAGAAAAGTTGTTCGATAACAACATTTTCTATAGAAAAGTTGTTCGATAACAACATTTTCTATAGAAAAGGTGTTCGAAAACAACATTTTCTCTAGAAAACTGGTTCGATAACAACATTTTCTATAGAAAAGTAGCCCGATAACAACATTTTCTATAGAAAAGTTGTCCGATAACAATATTTTCTATTGAAAAGTTGTCCGATATCAACATTTTTTATAGAAAAGTTGCCCGATGTGTTCGATAACAACATTTTCTATAGAAAAGTGTTTCCATAACACAATTTTCTATAGAAAAGTTGCCCGATAACAACATTTTCTATAGAAAAGTTGTTCGATAACAACATTTTCTATAGAAAAGTTGTTCGATAACAACATTTTCTATAGAAAAGGTGTTCGAAAACAACATTTTCTCTAGAAAACTGGTTCGATAACAACATTTTCTATAGAAAAGTAGCCCGATAACAACATTTTCTATAGAAAAGTTGTCCGATAACAATATTTTCTATTGAAAAGTTGTCCGATATCAACATTTTTTATAGAAAAGTTGCCCGATGTGTTCGATAACAACATTTTCTATAGAAAAGTGTTTCCATAACAAAATTTTCTATAGAAAAGTCGTCCGATAACAACATTTTCTATAGAAAAGTTGTCCGATAACAACATTTTCTATAGAAAAGTTGTCCGATAACAACATTTTCTATAGAAAAGTTGTCCGATATCAACATTTTCTATAGAAAAGTTGTCCGATAACAACATTTTCTATAGAAAAGTTGTCCGATAACAACATTTTCGATAGAAAAGTTGTCCGATAAGAAGATTTTCTGTAGAAGACTTGTTCGATAACAACATTTTCTATAGAAAAGTTGTCCGATATCAAAATTTTCTATAGAAAAGTTGTTCGATAACAATATTTTCTATAGAAAAGTTGTCCGATAGCAATATTTTCTATAGAAAAGTTGTCCGATAGCAATATTTTCTAGAGAAAAGTTGTTCGATAACAGCATTTTCTATAGAAAAGTTTGTCGATAGCATCATTTCGTAGAGAAAAGTTATTCGATAACATATTTTTCTCTAGAAAAGTTGTTCGATAACAACATTTTCTGTAAGAAACGTGTTCGATAACATCATTTTTTATAGAAAAATCGATCGATAATAACATATTCCATAGAAATAATGTTCGATAACAACATTTTCTATAGAAAAGTTGTTCGATATCCACATTTCCAGTGAAATTTTTTTCGATAACAAAGTTTTCTATGCAAAATATTTCCGATAACATGTTTTCGATAACACCTTCTTTAATTATGAAACATCTAAAATTAACATATTAACCCTCCTTTCCCCTTCTCTCTTCCAGAAATGTTGTTTCCACCTGGTCCTCAGGTACGGGTGGTGCCGGTGTCATTGGTTCTTTATCCTATGCCACGCTACGCTCCCTAAACGTCAGTCCCCGTGACACGATGTTAATTATGTTGGTATTCCCCTTCATTGAAGCCTTGGCCTTTTGGGTTCTGTTGCGCAAGCCCACCGCAGTGTTGCCCGTCACCAATGTCGAATCGACCGAAGAACTCATTGTCGATGATCGTCCGTTGGAGGGTTTCAAGGAAAAACTGATTTACATCAAGCAGCTGGTGAAATATATGGTGCCCTTGGCCTTGGTCTACTTCTTTGAGTATTTCATAAATCAGGGATTGGTGAGTTGATTGAAATTATTTTCGAAATAGTTTTGAAATTAATTTTGAATTTTTCAATTTTTACAGTTCGAATTGGTCTACTTCCAAGACACCTTCCTGGACAAGGCAGCCCAATATCGTTGGCTGAATGTGGACTATCAAATTGGTGTTTTCATATCCCGTTCCTCGGTCAATGTCTTCCAGCTGAACAAGATTTGGCTAATGTCCGTCTTCCAGTTTGTCAATGTGGTGTACTTCCTGACGGAGGTCATTTATTTCTATACGCCCAGTATTGGATAACATTTGTCATTGTGCTGTGGGAAGGTTTGCTGGGTGGTGGTGCTTATGTCAATACCTTCTATAGAATGTCGAAGGAGATACCTCCGGGCCGTCGTCAATTTGCCATGGCCATGGTGGTGCAGTCGGATTCCTATGGCATTGCCTTGGCCGGTTTCCTTTCGATACCCGTGCACAATGCCATCTGTTCCCTGCCGGCAGCAGTGAGAAGTTTGACGTGGTAACCTAGTTTCTCTCCCCTCTCTCTCCCTCTCTCTCTCTCGATCTTTCTTTCTGAGTGGGAGTTATGATCCCTGAAAATAGTCAATAATTTTAAATCGATTTTAAGTCTTCCACATCTTGTTTTTTTGTTGTATTACGCACCACCACAATTCTGTGTAGAAGTATTTTTTGTTGTATTTTTTTTGTTTAGTTATTAGTTAATGTACAAAAAAGAATTTAAGTTTTGAATTTAGTAGTTGTTTAAGTATCGAAAGCATTATTTTAATTATTATTATCGAGATTAAGGTATCTAAAATTATTCCTAGAGAGAATAGTGCGAAAAAGACAAGTTAAATATACGATAAATATTATTAAAGAAAAAAAAATATTTTTTTTTGAAAAAAAAAAAAAAAATATAGAAATTAAAAACCATTTAAAAAGTATCAGTCGATTTTGCCAACAGATGTATACCCTCAGCCTATGTTCGATTATTTAACTTTATTTTGACCTCAGTTATGAGTATTCAAATTGTTGACGATTTTGTGGGGAAGGTACCAGAAGGAAGGGTCCGATCTCTACCATATTTACAACTGATCTTGTGTTGAGGGAAATACTGAGATGTACCAAATCTGAATGGAATCGGATGTTAATTTCACTTTTTATAAGGTTCATGGATATTCAAAATTTTGACCCTTTTGTGGGGGAGGTACCAGAAGGAGTGGACCGATATATTCCATCTTCACAGCAGATCTTGTATTAGTAGAAATAATGATATGTGTGAAATTTGAAGAGAGTTGGATGCTTATTTCGGATTTGATAAACGTTTTGGTTATTCGAAATTTTGACCCTTTGTGGGGGAGGTACCAGAAGTAATAGTCCGATCTCCACCATCTTTACAACAGATCCTGTGTTGATGTAAATATTGAGATGTGCCAAGTTTGAATGAAATCGGAGGTTAATTTCGCGTTTTATGAGCTTCATGGATATTCAAAATTTTGACCCCTTTGTGGGGGAGGTACCAGAAGGAGTCGTCCGATCTCTACCATATTTTCAACAGATCTTGTGTTGAGGGAAATATTGAGATGTGCCGAATGGATGGAATCGGATGTTATTTTCGCGATTTATGAGCTTCTTAGATATTCAAAATTTTAACACTTTTGTGGGGGAGGTACCAAAAGGAATGGACCGATATATTCCATCTTCACACCAGACTTTGTGTTAGTAAAAGTAATGACACGTGTGAAATTTGAAGAGAATCGGATGCTTATTTCGGATTTTATAATCGTTTTGGTTATTCAAAATTTTGACCCTTTTGTGAGGGAGGTACCAGAGGGAATGGTCCGATCTCTACCACCTTCACAGCATATTTTGTGTTGATGGAAATATTGAGATGTACCAAGTCTGAATGGAATCGGATGTGAGTTTCTCGTTCTATGAGCTTCGTGGGTATTCAAAATTTTGACCCTTTTGTGGGGGAGGTACCAGAAGGAGTGGGCCGATACATACCATCTTCACTCCAGATCTTGTGTTAGTAGAAATAATTGGATGTGGGAAATATGAAGAGAATCGGATGCTTATTTCGGATTTTATTATCGTTTTGGTTATTCAAAATTTTGACCCCTTTGTGGGGGAGGTACCAGAAGGAATGGTCCAATCTCTACCATCTTTACAACAGATCTTGTGTTGAGGGAAATATTGAGATGTACCAAGTCTGAATGAAATCGGATGTTAATTTCGAGATTTATGAGCTTCATAGATATTCAAAAATTTAACGCTTTTATGGGGGAGGTACCAGCAGGAGTGGACCGATATATCCCATCTTCACACCAGATCTTGGGTTAATAGAAATTATGGGATATCTGTAATTTGAAGACAATCGGACTCATACATCACATTTTATAAGAGCTATAATTATTCGAAATTTTGACCCTTTTGTGGGGAAGGTACCAGAATAAATGGTCCGATCTCTACCATCTTTACAACAGATCTTGTGTTGAGGGAAATATTGAGATGTACCAAGTCTGAATGAAAACGGATGATAATTTCGGGTTTTATAAGCTTCATAGATATTCGGAATTTTAACACTTTTGTGGGGGAGGTACCAGAAGGAGTGGACCGATATATTCCATCTTCACAGCAGATCTTGTGTTAGTAAAAATAATGGTATGTGTAAAATATGAAGAGAAACGGATGAGTATTTCGAATTTTATAATCGTTTTGGTTATTCAAAATTTTGAACCTTTTGTGGGGAAGGTACCAATTGGAATTCTCCGATCTCTACCATATTCACATCATATTTTATGTTCATGGAAATATTGAGATGTGTCAAGTTTGAATGAAATCGGTTGTTAATTTCGTGTTTTATGAGCTTCGTGGATATTCAAAATTTTGAACCTCTTGTGGGGGAGGTACCAGAAGGAGTGGGCCGATACATACCATCTTCACTCCAGATCTTGGATTAATAAAAATAATGGGATGTGTGAAATTTGAAGACAATCGGACTCTTACATCACATTTTATAAGAGTTATAAATATTCCAAATTTTAACCCTTTGTGGGGGAGGTACCAGAAGAACTCGTCCGATCTCTACCATCTTTACAACCAATCTAGTGTTGATGAAAATATTGAGATGTGCCAAGTCTGAATGGAATCGGATGTTAATTTTTGCGTTTTATGAGCTTCATGGATATTCGGAATTTTGACACTTTTGTGGGGGAGGTACCAGAAGGAGTGGACCGATATATTCCATCTTCACAGCATATCTTGTATTAGTGGAAATAATGACATGTGTGAAGTTTGAATAGAGTTGGATGCTTATATCGGATTTTATAATCGTTTTGGTTATTCAAAATTTTGACCGCTTTGTGGGGAAGGTACCAGAAGGAATGGTCCGATTTCTACCAACTTTACAGCAAATCTCGTGTCTATGAAAATATTGAGATGCGCCAAGTTTAAATGGAATCGGATGAACATTTGGCGTTTTATGAGCTTCATGGATATTCAAAATTTTGACCCTTTTGTGGGGGAGGTACCAGAAGGAGTGGACCGATATATCTAATCTTCACACCAGACCTTGGGTTAATAAAAATATTGTAATGTGTGAAATTTGAAGACAATCGGACCCTTACATTAAATTTTAAAAGAGTTATGATTATTCCAAATTTTGACCCTTTGTGTGGGAGGTACTTGATGGAGTCTACCGATATTGTTCATTTTCTCAACTGGCCTAGCACTGATGCATATATTAAGATTCGCAAAGTTGGAGCAAAATCGGATTATCCTTTCTCTTTCTGTGCAAAAAAGTATTGTCTTTGAAAATATTGACATTTAGTGTGGGAGGTACTGGAAGTAGTGGATCGATATTGCCCATCTCCAAACTCGATCTAAGTTTGATAAAAATATTACGATGCACCAAGTTTGGAGCAAATCGAATACTCCCTTCGAGAGTTATCGTGCGCAGCAGCCAGACATATGGATGGACGGACATCGCTAGATCGACTCAAAATATCCTGAAATGGATTTGTTCCAAAGAGACCTGGGGTCTAAAATCGTTATTTCTATGATTTCTATGATATTTTGGCCTTATCGAATGATATATACCCTCTCCATATGGCTAGGCTGAGGATATAAAAAAATGGATTGAAAATTGTCCAATATTCCGCTTTTCCTACCACTATTGCTCTGATGCAGAACCTGCCAGAATCGACTATTTTTGCAATTTTTTTCCGATGCCCAAAAATGGAAAAGACCAAATATTGGCTGAAAAGTCATTTATTGCCATCTCTTGTTAAATGTCTGAGAAATGTGGGCAACTTTCAATTATTGGCGCCTAAGAGTATGCTTTGGTATTTGCACACCATTTAATAGAAAGTCAGTGGCTTTTGCTGTTACCTTTCGCTGCTTTAATTTACACCCATCCATCCATTTGTTGACAATGCTGGTCAATGGCAAATGCAGGCTAAATAAATATTTATCAGAAATAACTGTAGTTTGTTAAATAATTTATAAAAAATGATTAACATTTATGGGAAATGATTAAAAAATATTCCATTCAGTTGCTGTATTGCAGCCGTAGCTATAAGTCAATGAGAGAGAGAGACAGGTTAAATGTGGTTATTATTACTTTTATTGTTGGCTTTTTCCCTGAGGGCCATGTCCGCTAGGGTCCAGGAGGAGGATTCATCGGCTGTTCCACCAAATATTATCATAATTTTGGCTGATGATTTGGTAGGCTTGGCAAAAGGAAAATCTCTATTTTTCAAAAAAAAAAAAAAAAAAAAAATTTTCTGAGGTACGAATATTTTTAAAATTACCAAATATTTTCACAAATCCCTCCAGGGTTTTGATGATGTCAGCTTTCGCGGCAACAATGTATTTTTGACACCCAACATCGATGCCTTGGCCTATCATGGCAAGATATTGCAACGGCACTATGCCCCAGCCATGTGTACACCATCAAGGGCGGCCTTGCTGACGGGATTATATCCCATACATACGGGTAAGGAGGCAGAGGGATTCTACTGACTAAAAACATGATTAAAACCTACAAATTCCTCTATCCCCCTCAGGAAGCCAACATTTTGTGCTCATCAACGAGGAACCCTGGGGAATTTTGAAAAATCACACCACCATGGCGGGGGTATTTCAGGCGCATGGTTATTCCACAAATTTGGTGGGTAAATGGCATTTGGGCATGGGTCGCAAAGAGTATACGCCCACCTTCAACGGGTTCGATCAACACTATGGCTATTGGGGAGCCTTTGTAGACTACTACAGGAAAATGAGTAAAATGCCGGTAAGTTTTGAATTTTGGGATTTTTTACATTTGGTTGTAATGTCTTTACTTCCAAGACCAATTTCAGTTTGGGTTATGATTTTCAAAGGAATATGGATTTGGAATGTCCCCCCGAGGGTTCATATGTAACCGATTTGCTAACCCAGGAGGCAGAGGATATTATTTTGAGAAATTCCGGTACAAAGCCTTTATTTTTGCTGGTCTCCCATTTGGCCACCCATGCCGGCAATGATGATAATCCCTTGCAGGCTCCCTTGGAGGAGATTGAGAAGTTTTCCTATATTTCGGATGTGAAGAGGAGAACCTATGCAGGTGAGGATACAAATTTTCATTTTGAGAGAAGTCTTCCATAAAAGACGGCCTCAGATGAGGTCTTCCATAAAAGACGGCCTTAGATCTGGTCTTTTATAAAAGACGGCCTCAGATGAGGTCTTCCATAAAAGACAACCTCAGATGAAGTCTTCCATAAAAGGAGGCTGCAGATGAGGTCTTCCATAAAAGACGGCCTCAGATGAGGTCTTTCATAAAAGACGGCATCGGATGAGTTCTTCCATAAAAAACGGCCTCAGATGAGGTCTTCCATAAAAACGGCCTCAGATGAGGTCTTCCACAAAAGGCGGCCTCAGATGAAGTCTTCCATAAAAGACGGCATCGGATGAGTTCCTCCATAAAAAAACGGCCTCAGATGAGGTCTTTCACAAAAGGCGGCCTCAGATGAAGTCTTCCATAAAAGGAGGCCTCAGATGAGGTCTTTCATAAAATACGGCCTTAGATGAGTTCCTCCATAAAAAACGGCCTAAAATGAGTTCCTCCATAAAATACGGTCTCAGATGAGGTCTTCCACAAAAGACGGTCTCAGATAAGGTCTCCAAAAAATACGGTCTCAGATGAGTTCCTGAATAAAATACGGCCTTAGATAAGTTCCTCCATAAAATACGGCCTCAAATGAGTTCCTCCATAAAAAACGGCCTAAAATGAGTTCCTCCATAAAAAACGGACTCTATAAAAAATGGCCTCAGATGAGATCATCTGCAAAACACGCCCTCTTTTGAGGCCTTCCTGAAAAGTTCTTCTTTCTTCTTAGCCATGGCTTCCAAGTTGGATGAAAGTGTGGGTCGCATTATTCAGGCTCTGGATAAAGCTCAAATGCTAAGCAACTCCATTATTTTATTCCTCTCCGATAATGGAGCCCCCTCGGTGGGTCTGTACAGCAACACTGGCTCCAATTGGCCATTGAAGGGGGTAAGTTATCTCATCGAATTCCAAATTATAATCTCAGAACCATTTTCTCCTCTCAGCAAAAAAATTCTCCCTGGGAGGGTGGCCTACGCGTTCCTGGTGTCATTTGGAGTCCTTTGTTGAAAAATCCTGGATCGATTTTTCATCCGCCCATATATATGGCGGATTGGTTGCCCACATTGGCGGCGGCAGCCGAAATTGAATTGAATCTCCCCCTGGATGGCTTAAATCTATGGCCTGATTTGGTGGATGGTGTTGAATTATTCGACCCATTTGAACGGCAACGTGAAATCGTTCATATACTGGATGAGATTTGGAACGTAACCAGCTATATGAGGGGTCAGTGGAAATATATTCGAGGAACAACCATAAATGGCGAATACGATCGGCTGCTGATGCAAAGAGACCGAAATACCACAGATCCCAGATCCTTGGTCTATGAAAAGGCGATTCAATCTTCCATGGTCTCCCTAAGTCTTCGAAAATATGATTGCATACCGTTGTCAAAAAAGAAGATCCAAAAATTTCGTTCCGGCGCCGAAATCCATTGTGATCATGAGGAGAAGGAGGCAACACCCTGTGATGCCACCCGCGAAGAATGTCTCTATGATCTAGCCAAAGATCCTTGTGAGCAACACAATTTAGCCTCTCAGCCAGGATATGAAAGTATTTTACAAGAATTCCGAGAGAGAGTGGAGAGTCTCAGATCCACAGCAGTGCCTCCGAAGACCGGTGGTAGCCTGCTGAACTATGATCCATCCTATCATTATTGTGTGTGGTCGAATTTTGTGGAAGAGGAGATGACAATTTGTAGGTTTGCTGTCAATTTTTAAGGGAAACAACTTTTAAAGCTCCCCTTTCTCTCTCGTTTTCAGATAGACGGCAATGCACCTATGAGTCGGGACCTTGTCGAAAAATTCTACCAAATTCATGGCATTCTTTTTTATTCTATGAAATATCCTTGTGTATTTTGCTTCTATTATCATTTCGAATCATTGCAAAATGTAGGCGGCGTAAGAATACTGAAAATGTAGACGTAGTACCGGATAGAGAGCATTTGCAGGATTTGTTATCGGCACATGTCTAGATTCGATTCCATAAAAATTTCGAGGAAAAAAAATTAGAATAAATTTTAATATTTTTAAAACTAAAATAAAACAAAACATTTCCGATAACTACATTTCCTACAGAAGAAGTTGTTCGATAACAACATTTTCTATAGAAATGTTGTTCGATAACAACATTTTCTATAGAAATGTTGTTCGATAACAACATTTTCTATAGAAATGTTGTTCGATAACAACTATTTCTACAGAAAAGTTGTTCGATAACAACATTTTCTATAGAAAAGTTGTTCGATAACAACCATTTCTATCGAAAATGTGTTCGATAACAACATTTTCTATAGAAAATGTATTCGATAACAACATTTTCTATAGAAAAGTTGTCCGATAACAACATTTTCTATAGAAAATGTGTTCGATAACAACATTTTCTATAGAAAATGTGTTCGATAACAACATTTTCTATAGAAAATGTGTTCGATAACAACATTTTCTATAGAAATGTTGTTCGATAACAACATTTTCTATAGAAAATGTGTTCGATAACAACTATTTCTACAGAAAAGTTGTTCGATAACAACATTTTCTATAGAAAAGTTGTTCGATAACAACATTTTCTTTAGAAAAGTTGTTCGATAACAACATTTTCTATAGAAAAGTTGTTCGATAACAACATTTTCTATAGAAAAGTTGTTCGATAACAACATTTTCTATAGAAAAGTTGTTCGATAACAACCTTTTCTATAGAAAAGTTGTTCGATAACAACCTTTTCTATAGAAAAGTGGTCCGATAACAACATTTTCTATAGAAAAGTTTTTCGATAACAACATTTTCTATAGAAATGTTTTTCGATAACAACATTTTCTATAGAAAATGTGTTCGATAACAACATTTTCTATAGAAAATGTGTTCGATAACAACGTTGTCTATAGAAAATGTGTTCGATAACAACGTTGTCTATAGAAAAGTTATTCGATAACAACTGTTTCTATAGAAAAGTTGTTCGATAACAACTATTTTTATAGAAAAGTTGTTCGATAACAACTATTTCTATAGAAAAGTTGTTCGATAACAACATTTTCTATAGAAAAGTTGTTCGATAACATTATTTCCTATAAAAACGTTGTTCGATAACAACATTTTCTATAGAAATGTTGTTCGATAACAACATTTTCCATTGAAAAGTTGTTCGATAACAACATTTTCTATAGAAAAGTTGTTCGATAACAACTATTTCTATAGAAAAGCTGTTCGATAACAACTATTTCTATTGAAAAGTTGTTCGATAACAACTATTTCTATGGAAAAGTTGTTCGATAACAACATTTTCTATAGAAATGTTTTTCGATAACAACATTTTCTATAGAAATGTTGTTCGATAACAACTATTTCTATAGAAAAGTTGTTCGATAACAACTGTTTCTATGGAAAAGTTGTTCGATAACAGCTATTTCTACAGAAAAGTTGTTCGATAACAACATTTTATATAGAAATTTCTATAGAAATGTTGTTCGATAACAACTATTTCTATAGAAAAGTTGTTCGATAACAACTATTTCTATAGAAAAGTTGTTCGATAACAACTATTTCTATAGAAAAGTTGTTCGATAACAACATTTTCAATAGAAAAGTTGTTCGATAACAATTATTTTTATAGCAAAGTTTTTCGATAACAACATTTTCCAAAGAAATTTTGACCGATAACAATACATTCCATGGAAATGATGTTCGATAACGACATTTTTGTCATAATATGGCCCGATAACTTTTGTTCTTAATCGGAAATAATGAATTGGCGCCATCTCTTAAAAATAGCTAGAGGCCAAGCTACTATAGCTGAGCAAATATGTTTTGCCTGAAAGTATGCTTTGAATTGCGCCTGTTTAGCCCAAATAAAATAAAAATATTTTGCATGAGATTTCGGTACATATTTTTAGTTTTAATTTGCATTTTAAATCCAAAATAAAATATTACGGGTTCCGCTGTAAGGATTCTATCAGGTATCCTGGATTTTCTTTCTTTTAAAATTATTTTTTATTCCTGTAAAAGCCAAATTAATTTGCTGTGATTATCAGCCTTGACAGGGTGTGGACTCATAGCTGCACTGCAAAACATCTACAAGAGAGAGAATAGAGAGGGAGAATGAGAAAGGGGGGAGGGAGAGAGAGAGGAGGAGATGTATAATAAAATCTAAAATCCTTCACTGAGTAACACTTACAGTCCGTGGGCTCATCCTCCACAAAATTCGACCAAACACAATCATGATAGGAAGGATCATAGGGTAATAAACTCCCACCGGTCTTCGGAGGCACTGCTGTGGATCTGAGACTTTCCACTCTCTCTCGCATTTCTTGTAAAATACTTTCATATCCGGGCTGAGAGGCCAAATTGTTTTGCTCACAAGGATCTTTGGATAGATCATAGAGACATTCTTCGCGGGTGGCATCACAGGGTGTTGCCTCCTCCTCCTCATATCCACACTGGATTTGGGCGCTGGAACGAAATTCTTGGATCTTCTTCTTTGACAACGGTATGCGATCATATTTTCGCAGACTGAGGGATGCCATGGAAGATTTGATGGATTTTTCATAGTCCAAGGATCTGGGATCTGTGGTATTCGCATCCCTTTGCACCAGCACCCGGTCGTATTGTCCATCTATAGTTGTCCCTTGAATATATTTCCACTGACCCCTCATATAGCTTGTTATGTTCCATATCTCATCCAGCATATGGACAATTTCACGTTGCCGTTGAAATGGGTCGGATAATTCAACACCACCCACCAAATCTGGCCATAGATTTAAGCCATCCAGAGGGAGATCCAATTCAATTTTGGATGCCGCAGCCAGTGTGGGCAACCAATCCGCCATATATATGGGCGGGTGAAAAATCGATCCACGATTCTTCAACAAAGGACTCCAAATGACACCAGGAACCCGTAGACCACCCTCCCAGGGAGAATTTTTTTGCTAAGGGAAGAAAAGGGTTATGAGATTTGTAATTTTGGATTGGCTGAGGTAACTTACCCCCTTCAATGGCCAATTGGAGCCCGTGTTGCTGTACAGACCCACCGAGGGGGCTCCATTATCGGAGAGGAATAAAATAATGGAGTTGCTTAGCATTCGGGCTTTATCCAGGGCCTGGATAATGCGACCCACACTTTCATCCAATTTGGAAGCCATGGCTAAGAAGAAAGAATAACTCTTCAGGAAGGTCTCATGTGAGGCTGTATTTTATGGCAGACCTCGTCTGAGGCCGCCTTTTTAGAAGACCTCATCTGAGGTCGACTTTTTTAGAAGACCTCCTCTAAGGCCGTCTTTTGTGAAAGACCTCATATAGGCCCGTCTTTTGTGGAAGACCTCATTAGGCCCGTCTTTTGTGGAAGACCTCTCCCAAGGCTGTATTTTATGGAAGACCTCTTCTAAGGCCGTCTTTTATAGAAGACCTCATCTGAGGCCGTCTTTAGTGGAAGACCTCATCTTAGCCATCTTTTATGGAAGACCTCTTCTAAGGCCGTCTTTTATGGAAGACCTTACCTTAGGTAGCCTTTTATGGAAGACCTCATCTGGGGCCGTCTTTTATGAACGACCTCATCTAGGCCCGTCTTTTGTGGAAGACCTTATCTGAGGCCGTCATTTATGAAAGACCTCATCTGAGGCCGTCTTTTATGGGAGACCTCATTTGAGGTCGTCTTTTATGAAAGACCTCATCTAGGCCCGTCTTTTGTGGAAGACCTTATCTGAGGCCGTTTTTTATAGAAGACCTCATCTAAGGCCGTCTTTTATGGAAGACCTCATTGAGTCCGTTTTTTGTGGAAGACCTTATCTGAGGCCGTTTTTTATAGAAGACCTCATCTAAGGCCGTCTTTTATGGATGACCTCATCTGAGGTTATCTTTTATGGAAGACCTCATCTGAGGTTGTCTTTTATGAAAGACTTCATCTGAGGCCGTCTTTTATGGAAGACCTCACCTAAGGCCATCTTTTATGAAAGACCTCAAGAGATGCCGTCTTTCATGGAAGAGCTCATATGAGGCCGTTTTTATGGTATACCTTATCTTAGGCCGCCTTTTATGGAAGACCTCATCTGAGGCCGTATTTTATGGGAGATTTTGTTTTAAGCCGTCTTTTGTGAAAGACGCCATTTTAGGCCGGCCTTTAAAGGAGACCTCATCTATGGCTGTTTTATTTTTTTGGAAGACCTCGTCTGAGGCCATTTTTTACCGAAGACCTCATCTGAGGCCGTCTTTTATGGAAAACCTCATTTGAGGCTGTCTTTTGTGAAAGACCTTATATGAGGTCGTCTTTTATGGAGGACCTCATCTAATGCCATTTTTTATGGAAGACCTCATCTCAGGACGTCTTTTATGGAAGACCTCATCTAAGGCCGATTTTTGTGGAAGTCCTCATCTGACGCCGTCTTTTATGGAAGACCTCATCTGAGGCCGTCTTTCATGGAAGACCACATCTTAGGCCGTTTTTATGGAATACCTTATTTGAAGCCGTCTTTTATGAAAGACCCCATCTCAGGCCGTCTTTTATGGAAGACCTCATTTGAGGCCGTCTTTTATGATAGACCTCATATGAGGCCATCTTATATGAACGCCGAATTGAAAATTTGTATCCTCACCTGCATAGGTTCTCCTCTTCACATCCGAGATATAGGAGAACTTCTCCATCTCCTCCAAGGGAGCCTGCAAGGGATCATCATCATTGCTGGCATGGGTGGCCAAATGAGAGACCAGCAAAAATAACGGCTCTGTACCGGATTTTCTCAAAATAATATCCTCCGCTTCCTGGGTTAGCAAATTGGTTACATATGAACCCTCGGGAGGATATTCCAACTCCATATTCCTTCGAAAATCATAACCCAAACTGAAATTGGTCTGGGAAGATGAGGCATTAGACCCAAATATAAAAAATCCCAAAATTCAAAACTTACCGGCATTTTACTCATTCGCCGATAGTAATCCACAAAGGCCCCCCAATATCCATAGTGTTGATCGAACCCGTTGAAGGTGGGCGTATACTCTCTGCGACCCATGCCCATGTGCCATTTACCCACCAAATTTGTGGAATAACCATGCGCCTGAAATACCTCCGCCATGGTGGTGTGATTTTCCAAAATTCCCCAGGGTTCCTCGTTGAGCAGGACAAAATGTTGGGTTCCTGGTGGATATGAAATTAAAATTTGAAATCAGTTGTTTTTCCTCTTTAAAAATCCTCTACCTTCTTACCCGTGTGTATGGGATATAATCCCGTCAGCAATGTCGCCCTTGATGGTGTACACACTGCTGGGGTATAATGACGTTGTAATATCCTGCCATGATAGGCCAAGGCATCGATGTTGGGTGTC
Organism: Musca domestica; assembly: GCF_030504385.1. Lineage (NCBI taxonomy): Eukaryota > Metazoa > Arthropoda > Insecta > Diptera > Muscidae > Musca > Musca domestica. The sequence goes on from NW_026712286.1 coordinate 11,162,462, forward strand.
AAAAATTCATTGTTGCCGCGAAAGCTGATGTCATCAAAACCCTGCGGGGGGATGGAAAAATTCGCAAAATTTGAATATTTTCGTATCGAGATTTTGGAAAAATTTATGACTTTTTAAAAATTTTGGAGGCCTACCAAATCATCCGCCAAAATTATGACCATATTTGGCGGCACCGACACCTGTTTGGGCCTGGCTTTTGACCAGAATCCAGCCACTAGGCCTATTTTTAATATTAGCCACAATATTCGCATATTTAATTTTCGAAAGCACCTTTTCGAACTGCAAGTTTGCGGATGATTGACAAAAAATAATTTTAAATTCATTTTTTCGAATAATTTTTATGATTTCTGATAAAAAAAATATTCGTTTATAACCTGCAATTTTTTATGGGCTCTTTTGTCTGCCAGAAGGTTATATTAACTTGGCGATAAGATATCACCTTTGTTGTTGTTGTTGCAGCAGTTCTACAACCGTATTCAAATTTAAAGATGCAGTAATCTGTTACCAGCTGTAGCCACAAATTCGCGTTACAATGTTGCAAAGATTTGGCAGGACATTTACCATTCTACAAAGTGGCGCCCAATATGAATTAAGGCAACAGCACCAACCTATAATGACGTGGAGGACTTTTCTGGTTGTTGCTGCTGTTGTTGTAGCAGTAATACATGCAGATTTTTGGATTCTGCTAATCTGGTTCGAGCTCCAGGTCTATAAATTCGGCTAACTTAATGGGCTATAACCGGAGATCTTCTGGAGTGAGTTGGATAGGTTTGACAGTGCAATTAAATTGTGCGGGCCTGTATCACACGCCGGGCAGACGTCATGCACATCTTCGTCAATTCGTGGCCAATACGAATTGAGAGACGACTGCACCATCCTGAACGTAATTGCGCCAAAACCACCCTATGGAAGATCTAATCTGAGGCCATTTTTTATGGAAGGCCTCATCTAAGCCAATCTTTTATGGAAGGCCTCATCTGATGCTGTCTTTTATGGAAGACCTCTTCTAAGGCCTTCTTTTATGGAAGACCTCTTCTAAGGCCGTCTTTTGTGGAAGACCAGATATGAGGCCGTCTCTTAGTGGAAAACCTCATCTGAGACCGTCTTTTATGAAAGACCTCATCTGAGGTGGTCTTTTATGGAAGAGCTCATCTGAGGCCTTCTTTTATGGAAGAACTCATTTAAAGTCGTTTTTTTTTTTGAAGACCCCATCTGAGGCCGTTTTTTATGGAAGATCTCAAGTTATGTATTTTATGGAAGACCTCATCTAAGGCCTTATCTAAGGTCGTATTTTGTGGAAGATCTTATCTGAGGCCGTCTTTAATGGAAGACTTCATCTATCGCCGTCTTTTATGGATCACCTCATTTGAGGTCATATTTTATGGAAGGCCTCGTCTGACGCCGTCTTTTATGGAAGACCTCTTCTAAGGAAGAGCTCATCTGAGGCCTTCTTTAATGGCCTGCACACCATCCTGAACGTAATTGCGCCAAAACCACCCTGGCTGACGTTCCTCAGCTGCCTAGACAAATCAGGGACACTGCACCGTGTGCCGTCATTTCTCCAAGTGTGGTTGCTTATTATTTCCATAAATATATCCTCTTGCCCAGCATCGGGCCGTCTTCCATTAACACAACATAAAAAATATTTTTTCTCGTTTTTTTCTCAGTGTTGTCGTCGTTTTCTAAAACCGTTCGTAATTATTTCCATTAACTTATGTTCTTTGGCTAACCAATTAATAAGACAAAAATCTCTGCCATGAACTCTCCCAAAATTTCTCTTCTCCAACATTGTTTCTTTCTCTTTTTAGTTTTCTCTTCCCCCTTAAAATCACTACATTTGACAACGACGATTATTGTCATGGATAAACCGCACTCTATCTATCCCACCACAACAACATATAGCCCCACATCGTCAATGTAAAACTGATCATTGTGCCGTGAAACTTTCAAGCGTGTATATCGTGCGGTTTGCCGGTTTTTCTTTCGTTCAAGTCTCGTAAAATTGCCATTTGACGAATAGTTGTTGCCGTTGTTGTTGTTGTTGGGGGAGTAAAAGTGTGTGACTGTGTAAACATTGGCTGCTCTTTGGCCTCAAAAAAAAAAAAAAAACAAAAAAAAAACAACCGTTTATTTTGGCAGAGTGGCGTCGCCGAGTATGTATCAATGAGGAGTGTGTGTGTGGTGTGTGTGAGAGAGAGGGAGAGTGAATGAATGGATGAATGGCTGCGTGTTTTTGGTGTAAATCAAAAACACAAAATCAAAATAAAATTGATAGAACCAATAACAAAAACAATTAATGATTATGGGAGATAATGATTAGGGGGTTATTTTCCCCCACTCACTCTCTCTCTCCCTTCCTCTTTAATCTGTGTGCTGTATTGTTGTTATAGCCGTGAGGGGTTTTGGTGTTATCCAGTGATGCAAATCAATCAATCGATAATGGAGATCGTACAAAAAAATGAATAGAATAGAATTAAAAAATAAAAACAAGAAAAAAATTAAAATTAACAAAATTAAAGTCGTAGTTTTAGGTATTTTTTTCATATAAGAAAATAAAAAAATAAATAATAATTTAAAATAATAAAAAAATTAAAATAATAAAATTAAAATAATAAAATAATAATTAAAAATAATAAAATTAAAATAATAAATAAAATAATAAAATTAAAATAATAAATAAAATAATAATTAAAATAATAAATAAAATAATAAAATAATAATTAAAATAAATAAAATAATAAAAAATATAAAAAAATAATAAATTTAAAAATAAAGATGAAACATAAATCTGTAAGAAAAGAAATTAATTAAATCAAAATTATAAACAGTGCATAAATCTTAAATCTGAAGAACCTAAAATGATTATTTAAATAACTTTATTCCTCCCCATTTCCAGTTTCCAATTTAAAGAGTTTTGATTAAAAACTCCTCCCAAATCAACACCTAAAACCTATTCATTAGCATTTCTTTTTGTTGAATATTTAAAGCCATCCTCATTGATTAGCTTAGACAGCTGCTGTCTGTCTGTCTCTCGAACTGTCTGTCTGCTGTCGTAGTTTATCTCAACACCTCTGCTTTGAAACACCAACTTCTGGTGTTTTGTTTGCTTAATTTTCTCTAATTGCAATTGACAGTTGTTTTATTTGAAATTTATTTCAAAAAAATAAAATTGAAATTTAAATAAATAAAATAAATAAAATTAAATTTAATCACCTCGAAAACATTTGGTGGGAATTTTTTTATTTCTGCCCTCCGAGCGGCCTAATTATAATTAAGTCAGCAGCGCTGGCAAAATTCGGCGAGCTATTTTTGTTGATCAAGCGAATATTTGAATTGAAGTGAGTGAATACGTTTTTTTTTTAATGAAAGTGGGGGTGTCAGTGGCACTACAAACTGTGAGCTTCAATTAATATTTAATACCAAAAATTCTTTTAAATTTAAAAATTCTTTTAGTAACTGAGCTCCGGAAGAAATGACAGATACAGATAAATAAAATCATAAAAATACCGAATATCGGGAGGTACCGTTATATGGGGGCTATACGAAGACGTGAACCTGCACTGAAAATTTTTTGTCTTAGGCTGTAGTATCCATTTTGAACTTTAAATGCCAAATTTGAAAGCATTCCGGTGAATAATGTCGCTAAAAACATTAAAATACCGAATATGGGGAGGTACTGATATATGGGGGCTATATGAAGGCCAGACAGACAATTTTCCGTCTTAGGCTGTAGTATTCATTGCGAACTTCAAATACGAAATTTGAAATAATTCCGGTGAATAATGTCGCTAAAATCAAAAAAATACCGAATATCGGGGGGTACCGTTATATGGGAGCTATACGAAGACGTAAACCTACACAGACAATTTTTTATCTTGGGCTGTAATATTCATTTCGAACTTCTAACACCAAATTTGAAACAATTCCGGTGAATAATGTCGCTGAAATCATAAAAAATACCGAATATCGGGAGATACCGTTATATGGGGGCTATACGAAGACGTGGACCTACACAGAAAATTTTCTGTCATAGGCTGTAGTATCCATTACGAACTTCAAATACGAAATTTGAAATAATTCCGGTGAATAATGTCGCTAAAATCATAAAAAATACCGAATATCGGGAGGTACCGTTATATGGGGGCTATACGAAGACGTGGACTTGCATAGACAATTTTCTCTCATGGGTTGTAGTATTCATTACGAACTTCAAATTCAAAATTTGAAATAGTTCCGATGAATATTGTCGCTAAAATCATCAAAATACCGAATATCGGGAGGTACCGTTGTATGGGGGCTATACGAAGACGTGGGCTTGCATAGACAATTTTCTGTCATGGGCTGTAGTATCCATTTTGAACTTCAAATACCAAATTTGAAACAATTCCGGTGAATATTGTCGCTAAAATCATCGAAATACCGAATATCGAGAGATATACGAAGACGAGGACATGCGTAGTCAATTTTTTGTCATAGGCTGTAGTATCCATTGTGAACTTCAAACACCAAATTTGAAACAATTCCGGTGAATAATGTCGCTAAAATCAACAAAGTACCGAATATCGGGAGGTACCGTTATATGGGAGCTATACGAAGACGTGGACCTGCATGGCCCATTTTCAATACCAAAAGTCTTGTAGACATAATACAAATTTGAGTAAAATTTTATCAACCTACTTTAATTCGTTCGGAAGCTAGAGTGATTTCCACAGACGGACAGGCGGATAGACGGAGGGACATCTCTAAATCGACATAGAATTTTATGCTGATCAAGAATATATAAAGTATATATAAAATGTATATTTCGAGGTGTTACAAACGGAATGACAAACTTGATATACCCTCCATACTATGGTGGAGGGTATAAAAATTAAAGGCCGCAAAGGCTTTATCTTATGGAAATATAGAGATGTGATTGGCAACACAGAACTGGGGCTCAATTCTATGAAAATGTGAAATGAAAACTTTTGTAAAAAAAATAAATCTCAAATAAAAAATGGCATCCTGGAGGGTATTATAGATTATTATTTCAAGCAGTTACCCTATGTCCCGAATACTTAATCTCCCAGAATCCAACAATGAAAACAATCATTTATTCAAATATAAATTTTGTCATGAAATATTTTCAAATCGAAAAAGAAGATGATTTTGAGAAGAGGATTTCCTCGACACCACCCATGACCCTAAACAGGCCTCTAATTATGGTATCCTTCCTATAGGAATAAAAAATCATTTCTACGATCCTTTCATAGATAAACGAATGTCCTTAAGCATTCCACATATTTTGATCCTTTTCCCTGTTTTTAACAGTTCAAAGATCTGTATCCCTCCCTCATATGGTGTCTAATTTAACCCCCATCACGTGTTTTTATTGCCATCATCTCACGTTATTTTTCCCCAATTTTTTTTTTGTTTTTACAGCCTCAAAACAAAACTCAATTAAATATAAAATATTTAAAAAAATAAATAATATTTTTAACATGACGTGCCATTAATCGAATTAGCACGTTCTACATTGCGACAAAGTAGGCAGACGTCAATGCGACGGTGACACATTTAAAACAAACAATTGCATTTTTCGTAACAAAAAAAAAAAAAAAAAAAAAAAACTTGAAAATGCACGCCATTTCATCCAGCCACAATTATTGTTGTTTGAAATTTTTTATTTTTGTTTTGCCAAAAAAAAAAAAAAATTAACAAACAATGATTATTTGTTATAACACACATGTCAAGGGTTTTCCAGTTTTTTTTTATTAGCCTGAAGATTACGAAGATAGGGATCTGTTTAGCGGCGGTACCATTAATGGCTTTAATGCGCTTGACGTCAAATTTATTCAGAGGAAAAATTGGTGGATTGTGACTTTTGTTAAATGACATTATTTTTTTTTTAATTAATTTTATTTTTTTTTATTATTAAAATGGAAAAAATGGTACATGATGTAGATTTTTCTGGAGAGATTTTGTGTCGCACTTCGTTTTTATGGATATTTATGGGTATACACAACATTTAGACCCAATCAGCTGTTTCTCTATTGCGAGTAGCCTAAAAGTATGCAATGCGCATTGATATTATGGTTTTGACATTGAATATGGGCAGAAGCAGAGAATGTATTTTTTGAAAATCTTGGAAAAAAAACCAGCAAGGAAAGGTCAAAAGTCGAGCGGGACCGACTATATGATACCCTACTCCGAGCTTCATCATTTAATTTTGGCTGATATTACATATATGATGGGCAATATCCGTAAAATCGGATATGAATATGCATATCGAAGGTTTATAAAAATCTGAACCGATTTTGATAAAATTTGGCAGAGGTATGCCGAGGCAGCATCTGATGCCTGGTACCAAATATCATTCTTGTGGAGTGCATATTGCAAATGTGAGAAACTTAAAACCCCAAATCGGATGAACAATATATATGGGAGCTATAGCTATATCTGAACCGATTTTCACCAAATTCGAAGTACATGCTTCTAGGCTGAATTCAGTCGGAATTACCAAAATTCAGGTCATTTGAACTGATATTAGCCATTTGGTGCACAATTAAACCGAAGTCGGACGAAGATTTATATGGGTGCTATATCCAAATTTGAACCGATCTTGATAAAATTTGGCAGAGGTATTTCTGAGCTGCATCTGATGTCTGGTGCCAAATATAATTCTTGTGGAGGGCATATTACGAATGTGAGGTACCTAAAACCCGAATCGGATGAAACCTATATGTGGGAGCTATAGGTATATCTGAACCGATTTTCACCAAATTCGAAGTACATGCTTCTAGGTTGAATTCGGTCGGAAGTGCCAAAATTCACTTCATTTGGGCTGATATTAGCCATTTGGGGGCCATTAAACCTGAAATCGGATAAATGTATGCATGGGAACTATATCCAAATCTGAACCGATCTTGATAAAATTTGGCAGAGGTATGCCTGAGCTACACCTGATGCCTGGTACCAAATATCATTCATGTGGAGAGCATATTACGAATGTGAGGGACTTAAAATCCCAAATCGGATGAAAGATATATATGGGAGCTATAGCTATATCTTTCACCAAATTTAAAGTACTTGTTTCTAGGCTGAATTCAGTCGGAATTACCAAAATTCAGGTCAATTGAACTGATCTTAGCCATTTGGTGCACATTAAACCTGAAATCGGATGAAGATATATATGGGAGGATTATTTAAATTTGAACAAATTCTCACCAATTTCAATAGAGTTCGTTCTTGGGCCAAACAGATGTTGTTTGGAAAATTTCATCTCAATCGGATAATAAATGCGACCTGCATTTTATTCACAAAAATGCATGAACAGGTGAACAGAAGGACTGATGATTGCATAAATCGACACAGAAAGTGATTCAATGAGAAAATATAGATTCAGTTTTTTAGAAAAATATCCATTTCAGACCGTTACAGACCAGTTGGGTATTTTTTGTTAGAAGTAGATGTTATTCCATTAACAATTTTATTTTTGTCAGTGCAGGATTTTCCATAAAAATCTAGACAACATCCTCTGCGAAACGTTAAAAATTAAAAGTAGAAGCAACGACATAAAACATTTTATAAAGAAATGGCTGGATTGGCATACTCATAATTAAAATATTGATTTTTTTTTTGTCATTGAAAAAATATTATTTTTTGGAAAAAATAATATTTTTTAAAAAAAATAATAGTTTTGGGAAAATATATTTTTTTGGAAAAATATATTTTTTGGAAAAAAATAATATTTTTTTTTTTAAATATATTTTTTGGAAAAAATAATATTTTTTGGAAAAATATATTTTTTGAAAAAAAAAATAATATTTTTTGGAAAAAATATATTTTTTTTTTATTATAAAAATTAAAAAAAAAAACAACACACGGGCATATAATATTGTTTTGGAGATTTATGGGACCATTTATAATCTGTAATTGATATTTAAAAACATAAGCAATCGTTGAACACAATCAATTGCCTCTCTTTTGTATTTGCCTAAAAGTATGCAATGCGCATTGGCTGATTATTTCTTGGCAGTAAATATCAAATGGAGAAAGGTGAAATATTTACAAAACATTTTTTTTACATCAAAATTAAATTTCTCATCTCTTGAGACGCATTTTCAGTGGCTTGAAACTCTTCTAAAACAGTAGCAACAGCGGTTAATGTTTCTCCATTGACCATACTCCATATTTGTTTTTCTCTCTCTCGCTCTCTCTTTGTTCATTTATTCTTCAAAAAGGTGCAGCTTTTGGCCTGGCCATTTGGATTCGATTAATTTTCTATGGAATCCCCCCTCCCAATTTTAATTGTTTATTTTTCTCCATCGATCCAAAATTTCCGCTTCTTTTGTCTTAAATTATTTTACAACGGCTATTTGTTCAAATTAAATTTGTTAGTAAAACCGTAATTAACAATGGCACGACAAAACACCATAGCCATATCGTCAACAATATAATGCCATTGGCAATTAATTGTTGTTTAATTGGGCCTTTAGAGTTCTCTGCTCCGTGATTTGTTTTCTTTATCTGTGGCGGCCATTTATAAAAGAGAGCTAAGAGAATGTCGATGAAGAGAAACTCCTAAAATGGAACTCTTGAAATACTCTCTGTAACTCACTTTGGTAAATGCACCAGGTAACTGTGTCCAGTGTCTGTATTATGATGATACTTTTCATTGTGAGAGTAAGAGAGTTGAAAGAGCGAAATTTGATAGCATATTTAAAATCGATGAGATTCATAAGAGAAATGGTATGATGTGTGAGGCATAGGTGAACAAAATAACTAAAGAGAAATTCTTGGGAATATTTTTAAATTGGGTTTCGAATTCTTAAATTATTTTATTGTTGTTTAAATGAAAATGGATTTAATAAAAAAATGTTATATTTTAAGACAAATTAAATTAAAAAAAAAAAAATAAAAAAAAACTGTAACAAAGTCAAACGCCATCATTTTTACATTTTTTTAAATTTTATTGAATGAGAGCAAAAAATGTCGGAAATAGGAAATTCTAATATTTGATGCTATTTCCGACATTTTTTGCTCTCATTCAATAAAATATTAAAAAACTGTAACAAAGTAAAAAGCCTTAATTTTTACATTTTTTTTAAATTTTATTGAATGAAAGAAAAAAATGTCGGAAATAGCATCAAATTTTGAAAAAAGTTTTTTGAATTGTTCACCTTTGACATGAATTATGGCCTTTAAACGGCCAATGAAACCGTCACACGCTGCCCCAATGTTGCTCTGCGGTATTTTAGCCCATTCCCGGCGAAGCTCTTGCTAGAGGTGATCGACACTTTGGTACACTTCTAGTGCCAACCTTGCTTTTCAAAATACTCCAGACACAATAGTCCAACGGATTGATATCCGGAGATTTTTATGGCCATTGTGCGCTGGAAAATGAAGCGACTAACCTCATTTTGGTAGCCATTTTTGGGTGGCGCGTGAAAAGTGCGTTGGTGCTGAGTCCTGTTTGGAATGTCCAAGGTCATCTGCGGTCAAATGTTTGCGTGCCAAAGGCTTTAATGCACCCTCCAGAATATTTTCGCGATAATATTCGGCATTTATTCTGATGCCACGGTCGATTAATACGAGCGGAGAGCGACCATTGGCTGCTTGAGTTCCGGATGGCCAAACGAAGGTGCACATTTTCTTGACGTCGGGCTATCCTACCAGTATCACGGTAACGAGCGATGGTACGAGAGATTTTTTCACGTTTAACCACGAATAACCTTTTTCCGGGAAAATTGTCAACAAAATACTTTTGTACGTCTGTGCACAATGTATTGTATTGGAATAATTTTAACAGCCGTCGGACGAGTGGCTTAAAAATGACAGCAGTCTTAGATTAAAAACACATTAAAGGGTTTAAAGCCGTACTTTCAGTGAATTTGTGTAAAAATCTCCAATAAAGCATGGTATTAGAAGAATAATGTCAAAGACGAAAATATTCTTCATCAAATTTTACTATGGGTCTGCAAGGAAGAGAAATCTGTATTTCCACTATGTATCACAAAAAAATCGGCATGTTGCAAAAGAAAAAAGTGCCGAAAATATTCCCAAAAATTTTTTGAGCAATTTTCACTTGGACTTTTTTCGAGTTGATGTCTGAAAGTGGCATAAAATTTCATTTTAGGCTAAAGGTATCAAAAGAAGAAATATTCTACACAAAATTTTACTATAAATCTCAGAATAGTCCCTATATGTGGGATCAATAGATTCTATGAAAATTACACTCAACATATATGTATCACAAGTGAAAATTATGTGTTTGCTGTTCTACTGTTAATTAAGCACATATCCAATCTGAGTCAAAATCTCCCTTTATACTTCATTTTTTGGGGAAAGTATCAGAGGAGGATTTATTCCCGATCAAATTTCATTGTGAGTCTCTGAACGAAAGAATTCTCTATTTTTATTGTGTATTAAAAAAATATGCCCATCAATATTCCAAAAAAAAAAAACGAAAATATTCCCTAATTGTTTTCATAAAATTTTCTATGAACTTTTTTCGAGTTTACACCTGAAAGTGGCTTAAAGTTTCATTTTAGGCTAAATATATCAAAGGAAGAAATGTTCTACAAAAAATTTCACTATAAATCTCAGAATAAATCCTACATCTAGGTACAATGGTTTCTGCGAAAATTACATTCAAAATTCGTGTACTAAAAGAGAATCTTGTGTGTTTGCTCTTGTTGCTGTTAATTTAACACATATTCAATCCGAGTCAAAATCTCCCTTTATATTTCATTTTTTGGGAAAAGTGTGAGAAGAAGAATTATTCTCCATCGAATTTCCTTGTGAGTGTCTGAAGAAAAGAATTCTTTATTTTCATTGCGTATTGAAAAAATATGCCCATCAATATCCAAAAAAAAAAAAACCGAAAAAATGCCCTAATAGTTTTCATTAAATTTTCTATGGACTTTTTTCGAGTTGACGCCTGAAAGAAGCATAAAATTTCATTCTAGGCTGAAAGTGTCAAAGAAAGAAATATTCTACATAAAATTTCACTATAAATCTCAGAATAAAGTCTATATCTAGGACCAATAGTTTCTATGAAAATTACGTTCAAAACTTATGTACCAAATGTGAAAATGATGTCTTTGCTTTTTTTACTGTTAATTTAACACATATTCAATCCGAGTCAAAATCTCCCTTTAGACTTGATTTTTTGGGGAAAATGTCAGAGGAAGAATTATTCTCCGTCGAATTTCATTGTGAGTCTCTGAACAAAAGAAATTTGTATATTCAATGTGCACCATAAAAAAATAGCATCCAATTTTGGTTTTATTTCTGACAAATGTGGCACTTTGCCCAATTCGCCGCAAATTTTTTTTCTCGATTTCACTGTCTAATAGCCAGTCTAAGTTGTGGAAAATACTATGTGGACTCGATAGCACTCGTTTTCAGATCAAAATGCCAATTCATTCGGAATTTTTTTAAAACTACCAACTATTCCCTCCGAAAGCACCTCCAAGCAATTTTTCTCAAGAAAAGGAATTTATTCGGAAATATTTGTTAATAATAAATAATTTTTTTTTTAATTTTCTAAAAGAGGAAGCTTCTCCAATTTACTGCTCATAAATTATCCGGCCATAACTGTTACTGTTAGCGAAAAAAATATTTAAAACAATAACCACCCAACTATTTAAACGAAATTTAATGATGAGTAAACATAGCGAGAATCCGTCAAAAGGCTTAAACGTGACTTAAACAAATTTTTGTTGTAAAAATTTTGTATTTATTTTTGTTGTTGTTTTCAATTTCAGGCGCCATCTAACAACACTCATCGATGTCAATTTCGAAAAATTCTGGTGAAATTTGAATAAGCGACGATGTTTAGATTTAATCTGCCGGCTGTGCTGGCAATCGTGCTTGGGTTGGTGATGAGGACCCAGTCGGCGGCCTGGGAGGGGAGTGCGAAACCAAATATCGTTATTATTATGGCTGATGATATGGTAAGTAATTAAAAAAAGAAGAATTTTTTTTCAGATTTCAAAACCATTTTCCATTTTCTTTTCCAGGGCTTCGATGATGTCAGTTTCCGAGGTTCGAATGAATTTCTTACGCCCAACATTGATGCCTTGGCCTATAGTGGGGTAATTCTAAATAATCTCTATACTCCCTCGATGTGTACCCCTTCGAGGGCGGCCCTGCTGACGGGAAAATATCCCTTGAATACCGGCATGCAGCATTATGTCCTGGTGAATGATCAGCCCTGGAGTTTGCCCACCAATGAGACAACAATGGGTGAGGTATTCCAAGAGAATGGCTATTACACTTCGTTGATTGGAAAATGGCATTTGGGTATGTCACGTAAGGCCTATACGCCCAAATTTCGGGGATTCGATCAGCATTATGGTTACTTGGGAGCCTATGTGGACTACTATGATCAGACACTGGAACAGGGGGTGAGATGTGATATTGTCCACTGTTTTTTTTTTCCAATTTTTAAATTTTCGTCTTTTCTTTGCCAGAATGTCAACTATTCCCGGGGCCATGATTTCCGAGACAATCTGCGACCTGTGTGTGATCGCAACGGCACCTATGTCACCGATCTTTTGACAGAGGCCGCCATTCGGCGCATCAAACAGCATAATTATCAGAGGAAACCTCTTTTCATGTTACTCAGCCATTTGGCTCCGCACTCGGCAAATGATGACGACCCTTTGCAGGCTCCTCAGTCGGAGGTAGAGAAATTCTCCTATATTAAAGATGAACGCCGTAGGAAATATGCCGCCATGGTTTCAAAACTCGATCAAAGTGTGGGCCAAGTGGTGGAGGCCTTGAGTCATCGGGGAATTTTGAATAATACCATATTGTTGTTTTTATCCGACAATGGTGGACCGACGCAGGGAATGCATTCCACAACGGCATCGAATTATCCACTGAGGGGGGTAAGGCAATTTTTTGAAATATTTTCCAAGGGTCGAATTTTTTAGATATTTTCATGAGTTTTACAATTTCTGGATTTTTTTAAAAACATTTCCAAGAATTTTTTCGAAGGCGTGGATTTTTAAAAATATTTCTTTTTGAGAATTTCTAAAAGGCGTCGATTTTTTTAAAAATATTTCTAAAGAATTTTGAGAAGAAATTTTTAAAAAATATTTTTAGAAGCCTTATAAAATTCGTGGTTTTTTAAAAATATTTTTGGAAGCATTATAAAATTCGTGGATTTTTTAAAAATTGTTTTTAGAATTTTTTTAAAGGCAAAGATTTTTTATAAATATTTTTTTAAGAATTTTGGGTAGTGGTGGATTTTTTAAAGATATTTTTTAGATTTTTTTTAAAGGCGAGGATTTGTTGGAAATATTTTTCAAGAGTTTTCAAAAGACGTGGATTTTTTAAAACTATTTTTCAGAGGTTCGAAAAGACGTGGATTTTTTACAACTATATTTCAAGAGTTTCCAAAAGACGTGGATTTTTAAATTTTTAAATATTTCCAAAAGACGTGGATTTTTTAAAAATATTTTTTAAGAGTTTTCACAAGACGTGGATTTTTTAAAAAATATTTTTCAAACATTTTCACAAGGCGTGGATTTTTTAAAAAATATTTTTCAAACATTTTCACAAGACGTGGACTTTTTAAAAAATATTTTTTAAACTTTTTCACAAGACGTGGATTTTTTAAAAAATATTTTTCAAACATTTTAACAAGACGTGGATTTTTTAAAAATATTTTTCAAACATTTTCACAAGACATGGATTTTTTTAAACATTTTCACAAGACGTGGATTTTTTTAAACATTTTCACAAGACGTGGATTTTTTAAAAAATATTTTTTAGAAGTTTTCACAAGACGTGGATTTTTTAAAAATATTTTTGAAGAGTTTTCACAAGACGTGAATTTGTAAAAATATTTTTGAAGAGTTTTCACAAGACGTGAATTTGTAAAAATATTTTTGAAGAGTTTTCACAAGACGTGAATTTGTAAAAATATTTTTGAAGAGTTTTCACAAGACGTGAATTTGTAAAAAAATTTTATAAAGTTTCCACAAGACGTGGATTTTTTAAAAAAATATTTTTTAAGTATTTTATAAAGACGTGGATTTTTCAAAAATATTTTTTTCAAAAGTTTCCAAAAGACGTGGATTTTTCAAAAATATTTTTTAAGTATTTCCAATAGACGTGGATTTTTTAAAAATATTTTTCAAAAGTTTACAAAAGACGTGGATTTTTTAAAAAATATTTTTTAAGTATTTTCTAAAGACGTGAATTTTTTAAAAAATATTTTTTTAGTATTTCTGCAAGAGGTGGATTTTTTAAAATAATATTTTTTAAGTATTTCCAAAAGACGAGGATTTTTTAAAAAATATTTTTTAAGAATCTTGAGAAGACGTGGATTTTTTAAAAAATATTTTTTAAGTATTTCCAAAAGACGTGGATTTTTTAAAAAATATTTTTTAAGTATTTCCAAAAGACGTGGACTTTTTAAAAAATATTTTTTAAGTATTGCCAAAAGACGTGGATTTTTTAAAAAATATTTTTTAAGTATTTCCAAAAGACGTGGATTTTTTAAAAAATATTTTTAAAGAATCTAGAGAAGACGTGGATTTTTTAAAAATATATTTTTTAAGAGTTTTCACAATACGTGGATTTTTAAAAATATATTTTTTAAGAGTTTTCACAATACGTGGATTTTTAAAAAATATTTTTTAAGAGTTTTCACAATACGTGGATTTTTAAAAAATATTTTTGAGAATATTCTCAAGACCCGGATTTCTTAAAAATATTTTTAGAAGACCTATAAATTTTGCGGATTTTTTTTAAATATTTTTTGAGAATTTTCTCAAGACCTGGATTTCTTAAAATATTTTGAAAAGCCCTATAAATTTGGGGGATTTTTTTTAAATATTTTTTTGAGAATTTTCTCAAGACCTGGATTTCCTAAAAATATTTTTGGAAGCCCTATAAATTTGGCGGATTTTTTTTAAATTGTTAGAAAATTTTTAAATGAAAAAAATATTTTTTAGAATTTTTTAACAATTTTTAGAAGTCGTTGATTTTTTAAAAATATTTTTTTAGAAATTTTTAACAATTTTCAGAAGTCGTTATTTTTGAGGAATTGTCGGAAGTTGTGGATTATTTTTAAAAAATACACGACTTTTTAAAGATTTTTTTAGGAAGTCGATGACTTTTTAAAATTATTTTTTAAGCATTTTTAGAAGTCGTGGATTTTTTAAAATATTTTTTAGAGATCTTTAGATGTCATGGATTTTTTTTTTAAATATTTTTTATGAAGCCTTATGATAGTTCCTTTTTTTAATATTTTTAGGTATTTTCAGTTGTCATGGATTTTTTTAAAATATTTTTTAACAATTTTTAGAAGTTGTTGAATTTTTAAAACTATTTTTTAGGAATTTTTAAGAATTTTCAGATGTCTTGGATTTTTTTAAAAAATGTACGAATTTTTTAAGATTTTTTTAAGAAGTCGAGAATTTTTAAAAATTATTTTTAAAGAATTTGTAGAAGTCGTGGATTTTTTAAAAATATTTTTTAGAAATTTTCAGATGTCATGGAGTTTTTTTTAAATATTTTGGAAGCCTTATAAAAATCTCGGATTTTTCAAATCTATCTTTCGATACTTGAATTTCAAATAAAAGAATAACTTTTATCTCCCCTCTCTCTTCCAGCAAAAACATTCCCCCTGGGAGGGTGGTCTACGCTCCTCAGCCGCCATTTGGTCTACACAGCTGGAGAAGCTCGGCACCATTTGGAAACAGAAAATTTACATAGGCGATTTTCTGCCCACCTTGGCGGCAGCGGCAAATATACCCCTGGATGGCCTAACCCTCGATGGCCTTAATCTATGGCCCTCCCTCAAGTATGGCTATGAGTCGGTGGAACGGGAAATTATGCACAATATCGATGAGATTTTCAACTATGAGGTCTATGCCAAGGGTAAATGGAAATTTGTGAATGGTACCACTGTGGAGGGACGTTACGATGGTTGGCTTTCACAGCGTCCCAATGATAGTTCACAAATTGATCCAAGATTTGAACACTACGAAGATTTGGTCAAACAATCACCGGTGTGGAAACATTTGCATGCCATAACTGGAGATAAACCCATCCAGCTGTTGGAACATCGGGAACATGCTGTGGTGAAGTGTTTGTATGAAGATGCCACCCTGGGTGTTGCCTGTAATCCCTTGGAGGCCCCATGTCTTTTCGATTTGGATGTGGATCCCTGTGAACAAAATAATCTGTATGAAAAAATGAAAAATTCCACAATATTTGGGGATATAATGGAACGTATTGCATACTTTAGGGAGCATGCCCATCCGATCAATAACAAGCCAGCTGATTATCGTTGTAATCCAGCTGATTTCAATTATGAATGGACCTGGTGGGAAGATGTGCTGGAGGGTAACGGTGGGCGGGGTGTTAAAGGGAAATTTAGTTTTTTAGAGTTGCTAGGGCTCACAGGCCTACTTGTGGTGCTGAGGGAAGTTTTAGATTAAGAAAAAAAAATGTTATTTATTTAAAAAAAAATATGAAAATATTGTGAATAAATTTAAATTTTAGGAAAATGATTTTTAAATAAGTTAAAATTAATATTTAAAAAAAATATAGAAAATATATTCAAACCCCTTTGGACTTTTACAAATGGTTTTTGGAGGAGTTTTGAAAAAAAAGAAATATTTATCCGGGGCGATAAAAGTCGATTTTTTTCAAAAATTACAGGGAAAATCCAGCAGATTTTGAAAGCAGAGCTAAAAAAAGAAAACACGTGTTTTGGAGTTTTTAAAGTTTGGCATCGAGAGGTGACCAAAATTGAGGGGGCAAATTTCCCCTCGTCCACACTTTTAGAAATTTTTCAGAATAAGATTCCTCGAAATCCATGCGTTTTAGGTATATGGTGTCTTCCGATATGATAAAAATATGAGGAAAATTTGGGTTAAGAATTTTAACCCTCAAGCGAGCCAAAAAAGGGGACTTTTTGGTCCTTTTTTAAAATGTGCTTCAAAACTCCCTTTAAACGCGGTCGGAGCAAGTCGAAATACTCTACTAAATTATTTGCCACAAAATTCTACAATAGGTCCTAGAAGAGGGGGCAAGTTCCCCTCTCTTCCACACGTCTGGAAAATTTCAAAATAAGATATCTCGGAATGCATGCATTTTAGGTATATAGTGTCTTTGGCAATATTGCAGATAAAAATATGAGGAATATTTGGGTTAAGAATTTTAACCCTCAAGCGAGCCAAAATGTGCTACAAAACTCCCTTCAAACGCGGTCGTAGCAAGTCTGAATACTCGAACAAATTATATGTTATATAATTCTACTATAGGTCCTAGAAGAGGGGGCAAGTTCCCCTCTCTTCCACACTTCTGGAAAATTTCAAAATAAGATATCTCGGAATGCATGCATTTTAGGTATATAGTGTCTTCGGCAATATTGCAGCTAAAATTATGAAGAATATTTGGGTTAAGAATATTAACCCTCAAGCGAGCCAAAAAAGGGGACTTTTTGGTCCTTTTTTTAAAAAATGGCTAAAAACTCCCTTTAAACGCGAAGGTATATAGTGTCTTTAGCAATATTGCAGATAAAAACATGAGAAATATTTGGGTTCAGAATTTTAACCCTCATGCGAGCCAAAAAAGGGGACTTTTTGGTCTTTTTTTTTAAATGTGCTTCAAAACTCCCTTTAAACGGAATCGCAGGAAGTCAAAATATTCTACCAAATTATTTGCCATAAAATTCTACTATAGGTCCTAGAAGACATCAAGAGTCTAAATCTTACCCAAATGCCAGGATTACATATATATTAAAAACGCATTTTAGGGTTAAAACCGTATTTTTTGTGAG
The DNA here is from genome assembly GCF_030504385.1 of Musca domestica. Taxonomy (NCBI): domain Eukaryota; kingdom Metazoa; phylum Arthropoda; class Insecta; order Diptera; family Muscidae; genus Musca; species Musca domestica. The sequence goes on from NW_026712286.1 coordinate 11,180,253, forward strand.
TTTTTGCAAAAATCTCCAACAAACCATCGTTTTAGAAGGATGATGTCAATGACAAAAATGTTCTTCATCAAATTTCACTATAAGTCTCTGATGAAAAGAAATCTTTATTTTCATTGCGTATCAAAAAAATATATTCATCAATGTTCCAAAAAAAAAAACGAGAATATTCCAAAAATTGTTGATCAACCGTACTTTGTGTGATATTGTGCTAAAATCTCCAACAAAGCATCATTTTAGGTGGATGATGCCAGAGACAAAAATATTCTTCACCAAAATTCACTATAAGTCTCTGATTTTTATTGCGTATTATAAAAATATGTCCATCAAGGTTCCAAAAAATACGAAAATATTCCCAAAATTTTTTGATAATTATTTTCCTTGGACTTTATTCGAGTTGACCCCTAAAAGTAACATGAAATTCCATTTTAGCCTGAAAGTGTCAAAGAGAGAAATATTCTACACAAAATTTCACTATTGATTTCCGAATAGAACTTATATCTACGAACAACAGTTTCTATGAAAATTACATTCAAAGTTCGTGTAGCAGAAGTGAAAATTATGTGTTTTCTGTTTTACTGTTAATTTAACACGTTTCAAATCCGAGTCAAAATCTCCCTTAATACTTCATATTTTGGGGAAAGTGTCAAAGGAAAAATTATTCTCCATCGAATTTTATTGGGAGTCTCTGAACAAAAGAAATCTCTATTTTCAATGCGTATTAAAAAAATGTGTCCAACAATGATCCAAAAAAATATGAAAATATTCCCAAATTTTTTTGAGCAATTTTTCTTGTGACTTTTTTCGAGTTGACCCCTAAGAGTAACATGAAATTTCATTTTAGGCTAAAACTGTCAATGAGAGAAATATTCTCCACAAAATTTCACTATTAATCTCAGAATAGACCCTATATCTCGGAACAATAGTTTCTATGAAAATTGCATTCAAAATTCGTGTACCACAAATGAAAATTATGTGTTTGCTATTTTACTGTTAATTTGGCACGTTCCCAATCCGAGCCAAAATCTCCCTTAATACTTCATTTCTTGGGCAAAGTGTCAGAGGAAAAATTATTCTCCATCGAATTTCATTGGGAGTCACAGAACAAAAGAAGTCTCTATTTCCATTGCGTATAAAAAATATGTCCATCAATTTAAAAAAATAAAAATATTCCCAAATTTTTTGAGCATTTTTTCCTCGGACTTTTTTAGAGTTGATCCCTAAAATTAAGATCAAATTCCATTTTAGGCTAAAAGTGTTAAAGAGAGAAATATTTTACACAAAATTTCATTATAAATCTCAGAATAGACCCTATATCTAGGAACAATAGTTTCTATGAAAATTACATTCAAAATTCGTGTACCACAAATGAATCTTATGTGTTTGCTGTTTTACTGTTTTTTTTTTTTAACACGTTTCCAATCCGAGCCAAAACCTCCCGTAATATTTCATTTTTTGGGCAAAGTGTCAAAGTTCTCCATCGAATTTCGTTGTTAGTCTCTGAAAAAACGAAATCTCTATTTTTATTGCGTATTAAAAAAATATGTCCATCAATGTTGCCAAAAAAACCAAAAATATTTCCATAATTTTTTGATAATTTTTTGCATGGACTTTTTTTTGAGTTGAACCTTAAAAGTAACATGAAATTTCATTTTAGGCTGAAAGTGTCAAAGGGAGAAATATTCTATGCAAAATTTTATTACAGATCTCAGAATAAACCCCATATCTAGGAACAATATTTTCTATGAAAATTACATTCAAAATTCGTGTACCACAAATGAAAATTATGTGTTTGCTGTTTTACTGTTAATTTAACACGAATGCAATCCGAGCCAAAATCTCCCTTTATACTTCATTTTTTGGGAAAAGCGTCAGAGGAAGAATTATTCTCCATCGAATTTCATTGGCAGTCTCCGAACAAAAGAAATTTGTATATTCAATGTGTACCATGAAAAAAAAGCATAAATTGTTGGTTATAAAAACCATTGTTTATTTCCGAGCACATTTTCTCAATTCGCTGCAAAGTATTCCCCTGCAAGGCATTGCCATTCTCCTCACAAATACATAACCCTTTTATACATTTCTATTTTAATCGGAACCCACCTACATTATCAATTTTATATCAAACAGAAGCAACTATTAGACAGCCTGAAAATTATTTTGTTTTTGCTGTTTATACTGACGCCCTAAAACGGCCTATTAGCTAACTGCGTCCATGATGTAAATGTCATTTTCATTGCTGCTACCTTTTTATTTTATTAAAATAATAAATAATTATTTGAGTTGATAAGGTGGGCAAATAAATAAAGCGTCTGTCGAGGATTTTGCACAGAAAACTGATCTACGCCTAGCCAACTGGCATTCGCATCGCTTTCGACTAGTATTAAAAAAATTTTACAACTACTTAAAACGTAACCGTTCATGAATGATTGTTACAACAACAACAAAAATGATCATGATCGTGGACAGGAAGGGGTTGGGAGGAGGTATCTCCCTCTTCTTTGTACTGTACAAAGAAAATGAAAATTTACAACCAGCCGCCAGTAAGAGCAGCAGCAGCTACGCCAGCTACAATGCAAAGAAGCCGACAGGCAACAACAAGTTGTTACCAAATGTGTTGTTGTGATTTTTTTTATTGCTTTTCTGTTTGTAAGCCAGCTTCAGCAATCAAAACTGTTGCCAATTTTTGTCAGTTTCAGTCGTTTTGAATTCAGCAAACAGGAAGGATCAGAAAAGCGGAAGAAAACAAAATAAACGGATAATAAAAAATTAAAGTTTTATCTATAAACGGTATTGAACCGCAACAAGTGATAAATAGTATCAAAAGTGAGTTTTAAATTTTAAAAAGATATTTTTTTTTAAATATTTTTAATATGTGGATTAAAAAAATATACTTTTTTTTAAAATTCGAAAAATTGAATTTTTTAAAAAATATTTTTTTCAATGGATCAACAATCATGGATTTATATAAAAAATATTTTTTCAAAAGCTTCTCTGAACGCTCATTTTATAAAAAAAATATTTTTTCGAAGGAACTTTTTAAAAAATATTTTTTCAAAGTAGCTACAAACGTGGATTTTTTAAAAAATATTTCTTCGAATGATCAACAAACGTGGATTTTTTAAAAAATATTTTTTCGAAGGATGAACAAACGTGGATTTTTTAAAAATTATTTTTTCGAAGGATCAACGAACGAGGATTTGTTAAAAAATATTTTTTCAAAGGATCAACAAACGTGGATTTTTTAAAAAATATTTTTTCGAAGGATCAACGAACGAGGATTTGTTAAAAAATATTTTTTCAAAGGATCAACAAACGTGGATTTTTTAAAAATTATTTGTTCAAAGCTTAAAGCAACGTGCTTTTTTAAAAATTATTTTTTTCAAAATATTAACAAACGTGGATTTTTTAAAAATTATTTTTTTTTTCAAAATATCAACAAACGTGGATTTTTTAAAAATTATTTTTTTTTTTCAAAATATCAACAAACGTGGATTTTTTAAAAATTATTTTTTTTTCAAAATATCAACAAACGTGGATTTTTTAAAAATTATTTTTTATCAAAACGTGGATTTTTTAAAAATTATTTTTTTTTCAAAACGTGGATTTTTTAAAAAATATTTTTTTAAAATATCTACCAACGTAGATTTTTTAAAAAATATTTTTTCAAAATATTCAACAACGTGGATTTTTTAAAAATTATTTTTTCAAAATATTCACCAACGTGGATTTTTTAAAAATTATTTTTTCAAAATATTCACCAACGTGGATTTTTTAAAAAATATTTTTTTAAAATATCTACCAACGTGGATTTTTTAAAAAATATTTTCTCAAAGTTTAAGGCAATGTGGATTTTTTAAAAAATATTTTTTTAAAGTTTAAGGCAATGTGGATTTTTTAAAAAATATTTTTTTTTAAAGTTTAAGGCAATGTGGATTTTTTAAAAATTATTTTTTCAAAGGATCAACAAACGTGGATTTATTTTAAAAAATATTTTTTCAAAGTTTAAGGCAATGTGGATTTTTTAAAAAATATTTTTTTTCAAAGTTTAAGGCAACGCGGATTTTTTAAAAAATATTTTTTCGAAGCTTCAACAAACGTGGATTTTTTTAAAAAATATTTTTTCAAAGTTTAAGGCAATGTGGATTTTTTAAAAAATATTTTTTTTCAAAGTTTAAAGCAACGTGGATATTTTAAAAAAATATTTTTTCTAAATATAATGCAACGTGGATTTTTTAAAAAAATATTTTTTCTAAATGTAAAACAACGTGGATTTTTTAAAAAATATTTTTTATAAATGTAAAGCTACGTGGATTTTTTAAAAAAATATTTTTTATAAATGTAAAACAACGTGGATTTTTTAAAAAAATATTTTTTATAAATGTAAAGCTACGTGGATTTTTTAAAAAAATATTTTTTCTAAATGTAATGCAACGTGGATTTTTTAAAAAATATTTTTTCAAATATTTTTCGAATTTTAAAGCAACTTGATTTTTTTTAAAAAATATTTTTTCAAATATTTTTCAAATTTTAAAGCAACTTGAATTTTTTTAAAAAATATTTTTTTTTTTTTTTCAAATTTTAAAGCAACGTGGATTATTTTTAAAAATATTTGTTCAAATTTTAAAGCAAAGTGTTTTTTTTTAAATATTCTTTCAAAGTTTTAAGCAAGGTGGATTTTTTAAAAAATATGTTTTCAAAGTAGCGACAAACGTGGACTTTTTAAAAAAAATATTTTTTCAAAGTAGCGACAAACGTGGATTTCGCTAAAAATATTTTTTTAAAGTAGCGACAAACGTTGGTTTTTTAAAAAATATTTTTTTTCAAAATATTCAACAACGTGGATTTTTAAAAAATATATATTTTTTTCAAAATATTTAACAATGTGGATTTTAAAAAAATATTTTTCAAAATATTCAGCAACGTAGTTTTTTTCAAAGTATTTTATCCAAAATATAATTGATGTGGATTTTTCAAAACATATTTTTTCCAAAATTTTAAAAACGTAGATTTTCTTAAAATAATCTATCCAAAATTTCATTAATGTACATTTTTTAAAATATTTTTTCCAAGAAAATATTTTCCTAAGCATTTAAAAAAATAAATCTATAAATTAATTAAATTCACACATCCACATCTGAATAAATAATTATTTATTTGTAATTTTTTGTTTGCAATACAAATCTTAATTCATATCAATTTCAAATTACAAACAAAAAAACGAAAACAGCACCAAACTGCACGATTTGTTGTCCTCACTTGCCTGTGTATTAGATATTACCATTAATTTACAATAATTTAAACATTAGATTAAATTAAACGGTGGTTTACAAAAAAATTAAGGCCAGCCGGGCAATCTAATTTGAATACAACGACATATGACTGAAAAAGAAAAACGTGAGGGCTTCGACGTGAAAAATTCCAAAGGAAAAAAACTAACTAACTAACTACAAACAAATTGTTATCATTTTAACCAATTGCATTGGTAAGGGTGAATACCCAATAGAGCATGGAACTTGTTGGGGTACTAGGCATTAAGAACCAATAATTACCAATAAAATATGGCTAGCAATGTGGAATTAGCAAATAAATATATTTTTGGGAATAATTTTATCCCTTTCCATTCTGAAGCCAATATCTACCACAATTCTCAATTTTAGCAAACATAAGAAATCTGTGGAAATAATATTTATCCCAAAAACACTAGTTACTACTTGGACTAGTGCCATGCTCCCACCTACCCTTTAGAATTTTCGTGCCAACTTCAAGTTAACCTTAATTTTACTTCTGTTTCATGTTTCATTTTTTTTCTTCAAATCAACGATAAGTGATTTCCACTTACACGGAGTTGAGTATTTTCTAATATTAAATGGTGTTTTGAAAAAAAAAATTGAAAAAAAATCCCCTCACTCCCATAGGTGGAGTTATTCAAGAATATTACAATGCCAATGTTGAGAGGTAATGAAAACTGCCAAGGTTAAACGTGAATCTGTAAACAAATGCAGCAACAACAACAACAATACGAAAAAGACAACAAACAACAATTCATTACCAAGAACATGAGGAAGATAATATCTAATAATCAGCCCGCCTTTTTTTAAACGCCAGATGATGACAGTAATTATGCTGAGAAAAATTAATTTCCGATATTCAAAGTATGGGATGATATTACTTTGGAGATAATAAAATTGTTTTGAGATTCAAAATTGAAAATTATGGAAATTTTAGGAAGATCGAATATTTCACAGTTTGCAAATGAATTTTGAGTCATGAAGAAAGTCATTAATTTATACGATGTGGATGGAAAAGAGATTTCTGGAAAGTGCCTCAAAAATAAACTCAAGAGAGATTTTCAAAATAATAACACTATTTTATTATTAAATATTATATCTACAGATTTCTTTTGAATGGTGACCCATAGTAGAATTTTGTGGGGAATATTTTCTCCCTTAACAGCAATCCTCTAAGTTCATGTTTTCTAGGAGATTTTGGTCCGAAATGATAATCACTATTAAATTTGCCAGAAATAAATATAACCGTATCTAAACAATATACCCATAGTAGTAACCCCATCCTCTAAGTTCATGTTTTCTAGGAGATTTTGGTCCGAAATGATAATCACTATTAAATTTGCCAGAAATAAATATAACCGTATCTAAACAATATACCCATAGTAGTAACCCCATTTTATTGTTAAATATTATACCTACAGATTTCTCTTGAATGGCGACCCATAGTAGAACTTCATGTAGAATATTTTCTTCCTTAACAGCAGTCCTCTAAACCCATGTTTTCTAGGAGATTTTGACCCAAAATTAAAATAAGTATTAAATTTACCGGAAATAAATATAACAGGGTCAAATAATATACCCAAAATAATAGCCCTATTTTATAATTAAGTATTAAATCTACAAGTTTCTCTTGAAAGATGACCCATGGTAGAATTTTAAGGGGGAAATATTCGGCTTTAACTTTTATCCTCTAAACCCATGTGTTATTGAAGATTTTGAACGAAAATTAAAATAATTTTTAAATTTACCATAGATAAAAAATTTACATTTTTTGTCAGATTTATAGCTAATTTTTAGGGATAACTGTTATACCAACAAAATTCATTTATTCAGTGGTTTATAGGGAAATTAAGTCTAGAATATTTTTTTCATTGACACTGTCGCACTAAAATTATGAACAGTGGGACAGATTTACTACTTCTCAAAAATAACGCCAAAATTAGACCAAAAAATTGAATCGATAAACAGTTGATTATATAGCCAAATTGAAGAGCTTATTTTATATATAAGTATCATATCTACAGATTTCTTTTGAATGGTGACCTATAGTAAAATTTTATGAGGAATATTTTATCCCTTAATACCAATCCTCTACATCCATGTTTTCTACGAAATTTTGACTTAAACTGAAAATAACTATTAAATTTAACGGCATCTCAACTATATACCCAAAGTAGTATCCCCATTTTATCGTGAAATATTATACCTTAAGATTTCTTTTGAATAGTGAAACTTAGTAGAATTTTAAGGGGAACATATTCTTCCTTAACAACAGTCCTCTAAACCCATGTTTTCTGTGTGATTTTGAGCCAATATTAAAATAATTATGAAATTTACCCAAAATAAAAAAATATTCTTTTCTCGATTTACAGGTAATTTTTAGCGATAACTATCAAACCTACAACATTTATTTATTCAGTGACTCATAGTGAAATTTTGTCTAAAATATTTCTTTAATTGACATTGTTGCGCCAAAATGAGTTACAGTGGGACAAATTGGCTACTTTTCAAAAATAATGTCAAAATAAGGCACAAAACTTGAAAAATTTAAACATGTGATTATATATACAAATTTTAGAGCTTATTATATTTATAGATATTAAATACCCAGATTTTCTTTGGTCAGAGACCCATACTGAAATTATGTGGAGAATATTTTTTGCATTGACACTAACTCTCAAATATAAAGCGAATTTGGTCAAATTTTTACTTATTCAAAATGCTCCCAAAAAAACAGAAGAAATTAAGCATTGAAATATACTCACGATGTATCTACGTATTATATCGGTATACATTATTTATGCGAATATCTTTTGTTTAAAAACTTATAATGAAATTTGATTTAGAATATTTCTTTCATTGACATCAAATCGCTAAAATTAAGTTTGGAGGCTAAAATCGATAGTTTGTCGTACCAAGCCAAAAATAGCCGTGGGATTGCATTTTATGAACCATTTTTAAATTACTCACATTGGAACCCCTATTTTGACGATAAGTATTATAGTTACAGATTTCTTTTGTTTGGTGACCCCTAGCGGATTTTAGCGGAGAATATTTTTTCCATTGACACTAACTCTCTCTTGTGAGATACAGATGAAGAAACAAGCTTTTTTTGAAAGATGCTAAAATTGAAGCTGAAATTGATTTTGATGAAAATTGGATTTTATACCCAAATTTGGAACCCCAATTTCAACTTTAATTATTACACCTACAGATTTCTTATCTTAGGTGACCCATAGTGGTTTTTAGTGGAGAATATATTTTCCTTTAACGTCATTTCTCTTATATGAAGAGAAATGAGACAAATTGTCACTTTTTCGGTAACATGCTAGGATTGGTTCTCTGAAACAAATCAAGTAAATTTACCCATAATGTAAACGATGTTAAATCGATAAATATCAGGTATACAAATTTCAGTTCTTCGACAACTTATAGTAAAATTTGATGAAGAATATTTTTTCCATTAACACTAAACCCCTACAACTAAGTTCGGAGGCACAAAATGACACTTTTTTGTTCGTATCTAAAATAAGCCTAACAAATGATTTTATGAAAAGATGGCCAAATTGGAGACCCTATTTTAACGACAAATATTATAGCTACAGATTTGTTCTCTTTGGTGACCCCTAGTGGATTTTAGTGGAGAACATATTTTCCTTTAACAGAACATATTTTCTTATTTGAATAGAAGTGAGACAAATTGTCACTTTTTCGGTAACATGCAAGGATTAACCTTCTGTAAAAAATCAAGTTAATTTATCCATAATGTAAACGATGTTATATCGATAAATATAACCTATACAAAATTCTTTTGTTTGGAAACTGATATTGAAATTTGATGTCAAATATTTTCTCCATTGACACCAAATACCTAAAACTATATACGGAGGGGAAAATCAGCACTTTTCCGTACCACCTATTAGTGTGACTTAGAAATGAATTTGATGATGTGATTTTTATATACTCACATTCAAAGCCCACTTCTGACGATAAATATTAGAGCTACAGAATTCTTCTGTTTGGTAACCCCCAGTGGATTTTAGTGGAGAATAATTTTTGCATTGACACCAACTGTCTATAGTGAGGTACAAATGAAGAAACATGCACTATTTAAATAAAGGTAAATTGGCGTTAAAAATGAATTTGATGAAAATTGCATTTTATACCCAAATTTGGGACCCCTATTTTGACCTGAAATATTATTCCTACAAATTTCTTTTCTTTGATGACCCCTAGTGGATTTTAGTGAAAAATATTTTTTCCATTGACACCCAGTCCCTAATATGGAGTTCAAAGGCACAAATGGACACATTTTCGTACTACGTCATAGTTGGCCTTAGAAATGCAACATTTTTTTTATATACCCTCCTTCGAACCTTCATTTTAGCGATAACTATGGCACCTACAGATTTCATCTGGTTAGTAACACGCTTTGAAATTTAGTGGCGAACATTTTTTCCATTGACACCCAGTCCCTAATATTGAGTTTAGGGCCACCAATTGTCACTTTTTCGTACTACCTCATAATTAGTCTTAGAAATGCAACATTTTTTTATATATCCTCCTTCGAACCTTCATTTTCGCAATAACTAAGTCACCTACAGATTTCATCTGGTTGGTAACTCACTTTGAAATTTAGTGGGGAACATTTTTTCCATTGACATCAACCCTCTAAAATGAAGAGTAGAGGGTGAAAATGACATCTTTTGGTATAAACTTGCATTACCAACGAATTTGATGCTAATTTGTTGGTATATACAAATTGAACCCTCCATTTGATTGATAAATATGATATATACAAATTTCTGTTATTCAGAGACTTATAGTGAAATTCGATGTAGAATATTTTTTTTCTCAGTACCAAAGTTCTAAAATGTAGTGCAAAGCTACAAATTGTCAGTTTTGGGAATAAAGTCAAAATAAAAATTCCCCAAAAAAAGTATATATTAGATTTTAATTTGGATTTAATTTCCAAAACCAACAATTTTGAAAATTTTTGTTTTGAAATTTTCTTCGCTGTCCCAGATTTGTATCTTCAATAGCAAAACAATGTCATTTTCATCGTCTATTCAAACTCTTTTCTTTTTTGCAATTTGCCCTAGTCCCACAAATTTTATGTTGTTGGACATGACCTATCTCTGGATACAGGTTGTAATAAAATTAAGGCATAAACATCAAAATGTAATTATTTGCAAATTTTAGACATACACACTTCATATTACAATTTCAGAAAGTTATTACAACAATTACCTGTTTAACACTTAATTATAAATAATATTTACATAAAGACATTATTTGCCGACAAAAATGCACTATTTGCCACCGTTTAGGCCACAACGAGGGCCGTTGCAAAAATGTGAAAAACTAAATTAAAAAACCATTTATTCAATGACGTCATAAATTTAAGCTCGTGTTGTGTTTTGAAAAAAAAAAATCAACAATATTGTTTTAATATTGACAATAAAACATGCCTACTTTTTGTATTTATATGGCCTCAATACCCTGCCACTGGTTTGTTTGCCCGGCAGAATTTAAATATTTACCTCATTTTGATTTTGAAATACGATTTTATTATTATTGCTTCATTAAGACATACTTTTGAAAATTTGCATACAGATATGTACCTATGTATATAAGTTGTAGACATGTTGTGAGATATAATTGAAGTGCCTTTTTATTCGTTCCACCAATAATTTTTTCTAATGCGGCTCTTGACCCACAGCAAAAAGTACTCTGCTGCAACTGAGCTTAAAAAATTGTTGATGACATTTCGATTACCCAATAACGAATTCAGAATTAATTGCAAATAATTTTGTAAAGGCGCTTAATTTGAGGTATTTCAGAATTTATCAATGAAGAAAAATGTCTCAAAATTGCGTGGATGTGTTGAGAATTTTTTATTCACATCCTCTAATTGATGGTGATATTTCAGTTTTATATATTACAGATACCGAATTCTTGTGGTCGGTGACCCATAGTCAAATTTGATGGGGAATATTATTCTCATTGACATTAATCCTCTAAAATGAATTATAGACGGAGAAATTGGGCTCACATTGAATACAATTCAAATTTGATTAAAATAATTTATTTTAGGAATTTTTCAACATATATCCAAATTGGAATCAAAGTTTGAAGTATATATATTATATCTAGAGATTTGATTTGGTCAGTGACCCTTAATAAAATTTGATGGAGATTATCTCTTTCCTTACCACCGAACCCGTAAATCTAAGTATAATGGGTAATTTTTGGGCATTATTAAAAATGCATAAAATTGACCAAAAATTAATACTTATTTGTATACCAAAATTACCAGCTATTTTTAACGAAAACTGTTATAGTTGCAATATTTGTTTCTTTGGCAACTCATAGTGAAATTGGACGTAGAATATTTCTTTCATTGTTTTCATGTCTCTAAATTAAAGAATAAAGTGACAAATTACCATTTTATAGAAAAAAGTTAAAATTCGACCTAAAAAAACATATAAACGAAAATGTATTTATTTCCCATAATGGAACCCCTATTTTAGTGATAAATATCACACCTAGGGATTTCTTATAGTCGGGGACCCATAGTGAAATTCGATAAGGAATACTTTTCCCTTTGCCGTAAACCCTCTAAATCTAACTGTTAATGGAAATTTTGGGCCAAAACCAAAAAGGTTTAAAATTGACCAAAAATTAATACCTACTTTTAATACCAAAATAGGGACTCAATTTTACTGATAACTATTAGAGTTAGAAATTTTGTTTCTTCAGCAACTCATAGTAAAACTGGACGTAGAAAATTTTATTCATTGACACCAAGTCCCAAAATTGAAGTATAACAAGACAAATTGAGATTTTTTAAGAAAAAATTAAAATAAAGACAAAAAAATTAAAATATGAAATATTATTTGTATGCCCAAATTGTAACGGCATCATTCTTAATAAATATTTTACCTACAGATTTCTCTTCGTCAGTGACACATAGTAGAATTTGATATAGAATATTTTTCTCTTTACCACTTACCCCGTAAATCCATGTTTTATGGGACATTTTGGCTCAAAATCAAAAATATGTAAAATTGACCAAAAATTAATATTAATTTTAATACCAAAATTGCAACTCATTTTTAGCGATAACTATTAGAGTTACAAATTTTGTTTCTTCGGCAGGTTATAGGGAAATTGGACGTTAAATATTTCTTTCATAGGGTCCAATTCCCTAAATTGAAGTATAGTAATACAAATTGAGACTCTTTGGGATAAAATTAAAATAAGGCCAAAAAATGGATATATGAACATTATTTATATGGACAAATTATAATATTCAATATTCTTAACAAACATTATATCTACATATTTTTCTTCATCAGAATTTAGTAGAATTTGATGGAGAATATATTTTTTTTTAACACCAACCACGTCAATCCATGTTTTATGCGACATTTTGGGTCAAAATCCAAAAATGTGTGAAATTGACCAAAAATTAATATTAAATTTAATACCAAAATTGGAACTCAATTTAATTGATAACTATTAGAGTTACAAGTTTTGTTTCTTCACCAACTCATAGTGAAATTGGACGTAAAATATTTCTTTCATTGACATCAAGTCCCTAAATTGAAGTATAACAAGACAAATTGAGATTTTTTAGGATAAAATTAAAATTGGGCCAAAAAAAGCTTAATGAATATTATCAATATGCCCAAATTGTGGCGGCAATATTCTTAATAAATATTTTATCTACAGATTTCACTTCGTCAGTGACCCATAGAAGAATTTGATGAAGAATATTTTTCTCTTTATTTTTGGGTCCATATCAAAAATGTGTGAAATTGACCAAAATTAATCTTAATTTGATAACCAAAATTGCAACTCATTTTTATTGATAGTTATTAGAGTAACGAATTTTGATTCTTCGGCAACTCATAATGAAATTGGACGTAAAACATTTCTTTTACTGGGTCCAAGTCCCTAAATTGAAGTATAGTTAGAGAAATTGAGATTTTCAGGGATAAAGTAAAAATTAGGCCAAAAAATAAGTATATGAACATTACTTATATGCCCAAATTGTAACAGCAATATTCCCAATAAATAATTTATCTACAGATTTCTCTTCGTCAGTGATCCATAGCAGAATTTGATGGAGAATATTTTTCTCTTTACCACCAACCCCGTAAATCCATGTTTTATGGGACATTTTGGGTCCATATTAAAAATGTGTGAAAATTACCAAAAATGATTCTTCACTTCATACCAAAATTACTATCCAATTTTGATCGATAATTTTTATGGCTACAAATTTCGTATTTTCAGCAACTCATAGTGAAATTTGATGAAGAATATTTCTCTCATTGGTACCAAGTCTCAAGATTGGAGAATGTGATCACAAATTGACGTTGTACTGGATAATAAATGAATTAGGCCAAGAAATATATATATATATGAAAATTGGGTTATATACCCCAATTTGATCTTCCTTTTTCGTTGATAAATATGGTATCTAGAGTTTTTTCTTTGTGAGTGACCCATAGGGGAATTTGATGGAGAATATTTCTTCTCTTACCACCATCCGCCTAAATCCATGTTTTGAACGAAATTTTGAGTCAAAATCAAAAAAGTATCTAATCGACCAAAAATGAATATTTGTGTATTTTTACCAAATTTGCAAACATTTTTCACCCATAACTACTATATCTACACAATTTATTTCTTCAGCAACTCATAATGAAATTTAATGTAGAATATTTGGTCCATTAATACCAAGCCTCCAAAATGAAGTTCAACGGGTCAAATTGAAATTTTTACGAATAAAGGCATAATTTGCTTTTAAACTTGAACTATTTTCTGATATACCTATATTTCAACCCCTATTTTGTTAATAAATATTATATTAAGAAGTTTCCTCTGGTCGGAGACCCATAGTAGAATTTGATGGAGAATATTTTACTTCTTAACATCAATGCCCTAAATCTATTTTAAACGAAAGTTTGAGTCAAAATCAAAAATGTATCTAATCGACCAAAAATGAATATTTGGGTATTTTTACCAAATTTGCAATCATTTTTCACCCATAACTACTATATCTACACAATTTATTTCTTCAGCAACTATTAATGAAATTTAATGTAGAATATTTGATCCATTGATACCAAGCCTTCAAAACGAGGTTAAACGAGTCAAATTGATATTTTTACGAATAAAGTCAAAATTTGCGTTTAAAATTCAATTTTTTTACTTATATACCTAAATAAATATACCTAATAAATATTATATTAAGAAATCTCTCCTGGTCGGAGACACATAATAGAATTTGATGAAGAATATTTTTTTCCTTTACACGAACTTGCTAAATTCAAGATTTATAGATGATTTTGACCTAACTTCAAAAACATATATAAAAATTCCCAAAAAAGTAGTTTTTGTACCAAAAAAGGGATATTTTTCACAACAAGTATTATATCTACAAGCTTCGTTTCTTCTGGATTTTAAGGTAAAATTTGATGCTGAATATTTTTTTCATTGACACCAAGTTGCTTAAATGACGTCAAGTTGTATAAATTGCCATTTTTTCGACTAAAACCAAAAATGGCCCAAAACGGCTACAAGTTGAGACCCCTATTTTCATAGTAAATATTATATGTAGACATTTCTCTCGGTTGGTGGCCCATAGTAACATTTTATAAAGAATAATTTTTTCCTTTATACCAACTTGCTAAATCCAAGATTTATGGCCGATTTTGGGCTAATATCAAAAACATATATAAAAATGCCCAAAAATGTAGTTTTTGTATCAAAATAACGGGACATTTTTAACAACAGATATTGTATATACAAGTTTCGTTTCATCTGGACCTTATAGTAAAATTTGGTGCTGAATATTTCTTTCATTGACACCAAATCGCTCAAATGACGTCAATATCAATTTTTTCGCCAAAAACAAAAAATTGTCCCAAAACGGCATTCTATGAAAACCTTCATCTACTGATTCAATCCCTCTTTTGTTTTGCTAATCAAATTCCTGTTCTCATTCACTTTCAGTTTTCTTTGGCAATTAAAGTTAAACATTAAACACATCACTCATCTCAATTTCGCAAAAAAAAAAATCTAAACAAAGACAGCCATTAAAAAGAAGGAAGAATTGCTGATGACACCTGTAACCGGTTACATATTTTAACCAAGAATTATTTTAGGGCTTCTCTCTGTGGCGTTGTAGGAAAAACCCCCAACCGTTATTGAACTTGAAACTAGTTCGAGCTATTATTGTGGTACGGTTGCTGGTGCCGGCCTAGAATATGAGTCATCTGAAAATGTATAGCTGTTGTTGTTGGAGGGGCCGGTTGCTGTTACTGCTTGTGGTCATCGCCTGCATGGCTAGCGCTGTGGAGGCCCGTCAACGCAGACAAAGTGAGAAACCGAATATTGTCATTATTCTCATCGATGATATGGTAAGTTGGAGGGGGAGAGATTTTGAGACTTTTCTCAATTTGTGAAGTTATTCAAAACTTTAAATTTTTTTTTTTAAAGATTTTCAATTTAAAAAAAATTGGAATAATTTGAAAATTAAAAATAAGTTTAAACAAAAAATACAAATTTCTTAAAAATATTTTTTTTATTCCAAATTTTCTAAATTCCGCCCTTAACAACAATTTCCCTTTAAGGAAAATGAATAAATGAATTTTGTCGAAGTTCTTTAATTTTGGGGATCTTCGAGGGTAATTATAAGTTAAAATTGTAAAAAAAGAAAATTTCCCTTTTGGGATATTTTTCGGAAAATTTTTGTTTTCAATGAAATTTTACATCTTTCATCTGGATATTTTAAAATATGAAAAAAAATTTTAATTTTGAGCATTAACAAAAATTACCCTTCAAGGGAAATTTTTTGTTTGTGGGAATTTTTCTAAAATTCTTTTTTTTTGCAATCTACAAGAAAAATTAAATAAAAATATGGTGAAAAACAAAAATTTCCTCTTTTGGGGATTTTTTTGAGAAATTTCCCTTTTTGGGAAATTTTTGTTTTCGCCAAAATTTTACATTATCCATCTAAATAATAAAAAATATCCAAGAAAATTAAAATTTTGGTCATTTTTAAAAATTTCCCCTGAAGGGAAATTTCCCCTGGAGGGAAATTATTGTTTTTGGGAATTTCTACAAAATTTGTTTATTTTTACAATCTACGCGACAAAGTAAATGAAATCTTTGTAGAAAACAATTATAATTTTGAAAATATTAGGGAAATTTTTGTTTTTGGTAAAATTTTATTTTTCTCGTCGAAATATTAAAAAATATTAAAAAAAAAATTTTTTGGGTCATTTAAAAAAAATTCCTTTTTAGGGAAATTTTTGTTTTTGGGAAATCTCAGATAATTATTTTATTTTTGCAATCAACACGAAAAAGTAAATAAAAAAATGGTGAAAAACAAAAATTTCCCTTTTGCGATTTTTTTTTGCGAAATTTCCGTTTTTGGGAATTTTTTAAAATTTTTTTTTTATCAAAATATTAAAAAAATATGAAAGCAATTTTAATTTTTGGTCATTTTTAAAAAAAAAATCTCTCCGAGGGAAATTTTTGTTTTTGGGAAATTTTAGTAAATGCTTTTATTTTTGCAATCTACACGAAAAAGTAAATGAAATAATGATGGAGAACAACAATTTCCCTTTTAGGATTTTTTTTTTAAATTTCCCTTTTTAGGATTTTTTTAGGAAAATTTTAGTTTTCGCTAAAATTTAATTTTTTTCATCAAAACATTAAAAATAATGAAAGGAATTTTAATTTTTAGTCATTTTTAAAAAATTCCCTCCGAGGGACATTTTTGTTTTTGGGAAATTTTAGAAAATGATTTTATTTTTGCAATCTACGCGAAAAAGTAAATGAAAAAAAGACGAAAAACAAAAATTTCCCTTTTAAGATTTTTTTTTTTTTTTTTTTGAGAAATTTCCCTTTTTGGGAAATTTTTAGGAAAATTTTAGTTTTCGCTAAAATTTAATTTTTTTCATCAAAACATTAGAGAATATGAAAAGAATTTTAATTTTTGTTCATTTTTAAATAAATTCCCTACGAGGGAAATTTTTGTTTTTGGGAAATTTTAGTAAATGCTTTTATTTTTGCAATCTACACGAAAAAGTAAACGAAAAAATGATGGAAAACAAAAATTTCCCTTTTGGGAATTTTTTTGCGAAATTTCCGTTTTTGGGAAATTTTTAGGGAAATTTTTGTTTTCGCTAAAATTTTATTTTTTTCATCAAAACATTAAAAAATATGAAAGAAATTTTAATTTTTGGTAATTTTTAAAAAATTCCCTCCGAGGGAAATTTTGTGTTTTTGGGAAATTTCAGAAAATGCTTTTATTTTTTCAATCTACACGAAAAAGTAAATGAAATAATGATGGAGAACAACAATTTCCCTTTTAGGATTTTTTTTTTAAAAATTTCCCTTTCTAGGAATTTTTTAGGAAAATTTTAGTTTTCGCTAAAATCTAATTTTTTTCATCAAAACATTAAAAAATATGAAAGGAATTTTAATTTTTAGTCATTTTTAAAAAATTCCCTCCGAGGGAAATTATTATTTTTTATAAACTTTTACAAAATTCGTTTATTTTTACAATCTACGCAAAAAAGTAAATGAAATTATGGTAGAAAACAAAAATTTCCCTTTTGGGATTTTTTTAAAGAAATTTCCCTTTTAGGGCATTTTTTAGGGAAATTTTGGTTTTCGCCAAAATTTTACATTTTTCATAAAAATAGTAAAAAAATTCTAAGAAATTAACATTTTTGGTAATTTTTAAAAATTCCCCCTGGAGGGAAATATTTGTTTTTGGGAAATTTTAGAAAATGCTTTTATTTTAACAATCTACGCCAAAAAGTAAATGAAATCATGGTAGAAAACAAAAATTTCCCTTTTGGGAATTTTTTTGAGAAATTTTCTTTTTTTCGGAATTTTTTAGGGAAATTTTTGTTTTCGTAAAAAATTTATGTTTTTCATCTAAATATTAAAAAATATCTGAGAAATTAATATTCTTGGTCATTTTTAAATATTTCCCTTCGAGGGAATTTTTCTACGATTTTTTTTTAATTTTTGAGGTCTATGCGAAAAATACATTTCAAATAATGTCAAAAAAATAAAAATTATTTTATGAACATTTTATGAAAAATTTCTATTTTTTGAAAAATTGTTATAAAATTTTCCTTTTTTGGGAATTTTTTGAAAAATCCCATTTTTAATAAATTTCCGTAAAATTATAAATTTTCGTAACATTAATTTATCCTTCTTTTAAATTCGCATTTTTTCTCTTCCCCTCCAGGGTTTCAATGATGTCAGCTTCCATGGTTCGAATCAATTTATAACCCCCAATATCGATGCCCTGGCCTATAATGGTATAATCCTAAACAAGCACTATGTTCCGAATTTGTGTACCCCCTCGAGAGCTTCACTGCTGACGGGGAAATATCCAATACACACAGGTAAATATGAAGAAGATAGCTTGAATTTAATAGGAAAAATCATTTGCGCCTTTTAGGTATGCAACACTTTGTAATCCTTACATTCATGGCAAATTTTATCCATAAAAATTTAAAAAATACTCGAGGAGATTTTTTCGTTGTTTATTCCAAAAATTACATCCCATTTGAATCGATAACTATTAATAGTTATTTGCGCCTTTTAGGTATGCAACACTTTGTGATTATCAACGATGAACCCTGGGGTCTGCCGCTCGAAGAGCATCTAATGCCCGAAATATTCCGCGATGCCGGCTATTCAACAAATTTAGTGGGTAAATGGCATTTGGGTTTCTATGACAAGGAAATGACACCGCTATATCGGGGTTTCGATCACCATTACGGTTACTATTCGGGTTATATTGGTTATTTTGATCATACCCTGAAAATTTTGGTAAAAAAGAATTTGGATTTTTCCTAATTTCTGGTTTTTGAAATCTAAAAATTAATTTTAGCAAAAAAATATTTCTGGTCTGGATCTGCGCAATGATTTGGAACCAATGCCAGAGGTAAATGGCGTCTATGCCACGGACCTATTTACGCAGGAAGCTGTACGCATAATTGAGGATCATAACGTGGAACGGCCACTCTTTTTGCTAATGAGCCATTTGGCTGTGCACACGGGCAATGAGGATAGTCCCATGGATGTGCTGGAGGAAGATTTGGAAAAATATCAATATATCAAGGATCCCAAGAGGAGGGCATATGCAGGTGAGTATTTTTGCAAAATATATTTTTTAAAGAATTCAAAAATGTGGATTTTTTTAAAAATTATTTTTTCAAAAAATTCAAAGAAAGTGGAGTTATTAAAAATTATTTTTTAAAAATATTAACAAACTTGGATTTTTTAAAAATTATTTTATTCAAATATTAACAATCGTGGATTTTTAAAAAATATTTATTTGAAGAATTAACTAACGTGGATTTTTTTTAAATATTTTTTTAATGAATCTACATTCGTGGATTCTTAAAAAATTATTTTTTCAAAGTATCAACAAACGTGGATTTAAAAATTTTTTTTTTTCAAAGTATTGACAAACGTGGATTTTTTAAAAATTATTTTTTCAAAGTATTAACTAACGTGGATTTTTTTTAAAAATAAATTTTTTCAAAGTATCAACAATTGTGGATTTTTTAAAAAATATTTTTTCAAAGTATCAACAATTGTGGATTTTTTAAAAATTATTTTTTCAAATTTCGAAGCAACGTGGATTTTTTAAAAATTATTTTTTCAAAGTATCAACAAACGTGGATTTTTTAAAAATTATTTTTTCAAAGTATCAACAATTGTGGATTTTTTAAAAATAATTTTTTCAAATTTCGAAGCAACGTGGATGTTTTGAAAAATATTTTTTTAAATTTCGAAGCAGTTTAGAATTTTTAAAAATTATTTTTTCAATTTTCGAAGCAGTTTAGAATTTTTAAAAATTATTTTTTCAATTTTCGAAGAAACGTGGATTTTTTAAAAATTATTTTTGAAATTTCGAAACAGTTTAGAATTTTTAAAAATTATTTTTTTTTTAAATTTCGAAGCAATTTAGAATTTTTAAAAATTATTTTTTTTTAAATTTCGAAGCTATTTAGAATGTTTAAAAAATATTTTTTCAAATTTCGAAGCAGCGTGGATTTTTTAAAAATTATTTTTTCAAAGAATTCACAAACGTGGATTTTTTAAAAATTATTTTTTCAAATTTCGAAGCAACTTGGATTTTTTAAAAATTATTTTTTTTAATTTCGAAACAACGTGGGTTTTTGAAAAAGTATATTTTTTCAAATTTCGAAGCAACGTGGATTTTTTAAAAATTATTTTTTCAAATTTCGAAGCAGTTTAGAATTTTTAAAAAATATTTTTCCAAATTTTGAAGCAGTTTAGAATTTTTAAAAAATATTTTTTCAAATTTCGAAGCAATGGGGATTTTTTAAAAAATATTTTTTCAAATTTCGAAGCAGTTTAGAATTTTTAAAAAATATTTTTCCAAATTTTGAAGCAGTTTAGAATTTTTAAAAAATATTTTTTCAAATTTCGAAGCAATGATGATTCTTTAAAAAATATTTTTTCAAATTTCGAAGCAGTTTAGAATTTTTAAAAAATATTTTTTTAAAAATTCTATTTTTTCAAAATTATTTTTTTTAAAATTTGAAGTCAAAAAAATATTTTTTCAATATTTTTATTCCAGCGATGGTTTCCCGTTTGGACCAAAGTGTGGGCCAGACCATAACAGCTCTCAAGGATAAGGGCATATTGAATAATACCATAATTCTGCTATACTCGGATAACGGAGCCCCCACGGTGGGCATACATTCCAATGCTGGATCCAATTATCCATTTAAGGGGGTAAGTTTTCAGTCTCTATAAAAACAAGGGATTTTCAGATTCAAATTCAAAATTATTTTTTCCAGCAAAAAGAGTCACCCTGGGAGGGAGGTATACGTTCCGCCGGCCTTATCTGGAGTCCTCTGTTAAAGAGGAAAAGCTATGTCTCCAATCAGGTGGCCCATGCCATTGATTGGCTACCCACATTGGCATCTGCGGCAGGCATTGAAATTCCCAAACATTTGCAATTGGATGGTGTCGATCTGTGGTCATCGCTGAGCGAAGCCCATGACCCCCAACCCCGCACATTGATACATGTTTTGGATGATGTTTTCGGTTACAGCTCCTATATGCGTGGTAATTTGAAATATGTCAATGGCTCCTCATTCGCTGGCCAATATGATACCTGGCTGGGTGATATTGCCTTTGAGGAGGCAGATCCATTGGCCAATTTTTATACCCAAGAGATACTATCATCGCCCGTTCACTCTGCCTTGGGTGGTAATTCTCAGCTAAATATTGAACTAATCAAAAGGCTGAGAACAGAGGCCACGAATGCATGTCCTGTGAACAGTGAAAATTACGATCAGGAAATCTACAAATGTGAACCTCTGAAGGCTCCATGTTTCTTTAATCTGGACAAGGATCCATGTGAACGGTATAATTTGGCCAATCTTTATCCTTTGCAAGTGCAGTTTCTCGCACAGGAAGTGGAGGAGCTGAAAAGACAAACCCGAGAATCCGCACGTGTCGCCTTTTCCGATCCCATGGCCAATCCCGAGCGTTTCGGTGGCGTCTGGCAATGGTGGAAGGGTACAGAGAATGATGATGCTGCAGGATCTGCAGGAAATCGCCTGCTCAGCTGGCCGAGTAGACAGCAGTTGCAACTGCTAGGGTTAAGTGTCCTATTGAGTCTATTACATTTTATTGGAAATTATATTTAATTTATTTTCTCCTTTGTAAATATTTTAGTTTGTAGCCTGATTATTTTCAAATTGGCTTAAGACCAGCGGAGGCATAGCTCAGCTAAATTGTAAATAAGTTTTTTATACAGAAATTCAATAAAACAAAACATATTTATTTTTTTAATGAAAATCTAATTAAAAGATTTCCTACACGAAACCAGACAGAAATGGCGCCCAACGTGATATCAAAATATTTTAAGGACTGACATTTAAAAACATAATATTTAAAAATATTTTTTTCAAAATTCTAACCAACGATGATTTAAATACGTGGATTTAAAAAAATATTTTTTCAAAGTATTAACAAACCAGGATTTTTTTAAAAGAATATTTTTTTCAAAGTATTAACAAACGTGGGTTTTTTAAAAATTATTTTTTGAAAGTATTAACAAACGGGGATTTTTTAAAAATTATTATTTCAAAGTATTAACAAACGTGGATTTTTTAAAAATTATTTTTTCAATGTATTAACCGACTTGGATTAAAAAAAAATATTTTTTCAAAATATTAACCGACGTGGATTTAAAATAAATATTTTTTCAAAATATTAACCCACGTGGATTTTAAAAAAAATATATTTTTTCAAAGTATTAGCAAACGGGGATTTTTTAAAAATTATTTTTTTAAAGTATTAACAAACGTGGATTTTTTAAAAAAAATTTTCTCAAAGTTCGAAGCAACATGGATTTTTTAAAAAATTATTTTTTCACAGAATCCGAAAACTTGGATTTTTTAAAAAATATTTTTCTACAGAATCCAAAAACGTGGATTTTTTAAAAAATTATTTTTTCACAGAATCCAAAAACGTGGATTATTTAAAAAATATTTTTCTACAGAATCCAAAAACTTGGATATTTTAAAAAATATTTTTCTTAAGTATTAGCAAACGTGGATTTTTTAATTTTTTTTCAAAGTATTAACAAACGTGGATTTTTTAAAAAAATATTTTTTCAAAGTTCGAAGCAACGTGGATTTTTTTAAAAATTATTTTTTTCACAGAATCCAAAAACGTGGATTTTTTAAAAAAATATTTTTCTACAGAATGCAAAAACGTGGATTTTTTAAAAAATATTTTTCTACAGAATGCAAAAACGTAGATTTTTTAAAAATTATTTTTTTTTCAAAATATTAACAAACGCGGATTTTTAAAATTTTTTTTCAAAGTATTAACAAACATGGATTTTTTAAAAACTATTTTTTTTCAAAATATTAACAAACGCGGATTTTTAAAATTTTTTTTTCAAAGTATTAACAAACATGGATTTTTTTTAAATTATTTTTTGAAAATATTAACAAACGTGGATTTTTTAAAAATTATTTTTTTAAAATATTAACAAACGTGGATTTTTTAAAAATTATTTTTTTAAAATATTAACAAACGTGGATTTTTTAAAAATTATTTTTTTAAAATATTAACAAACGTGGATTTTTTAAAAATTATTTTTTAAAATATTAACAAACGTGGATTTTTTAAAAATTATTTTTTTAAAATATTAACAAACGTGGATTTTTTAAAAATTATTTTTTTTTAAAATATTAACAAACGTGGATTTTTTAAAAATTATTTTTTTAAAATATTAACAAACGTGGATTTTTTAAAAATTATTTTTTTTTCAAAATATTAACAAACGCGGATTTTTAAAATTTTTTTTCAAAGTATTAACAAACATGGATTTTTTAAAAACTATTTTTTTTCAAAATATTAACAAACGCGGATTTTTAAAATTTTTTTTTCAAAGTATTAACAAACATGGATTTTTTTTAAATTATTTTTTGAAAATATTAACAAACGTGGATTTTTTAAAAATTATTTTTTTAAAATATTAACAAACGTGGATTTTTTAAAAATTATTTTTTTAAAATATTAACAAACGTGGATTTTTTAAAAATTATTTTTTTAAAATATTAACAAACGTGGATTTTTTAAAAATTATTTTTTTAAAATATTAACAAACGTGGATTTTTTAAAAATTATTTTTTTAAAATATTAACAAATTCTCCAAAGTTTGAAGTAGTGAGGATTTTTTTAAAAATCACTTCCTCAAATTTCGAAGCAGCTTAGATTTTTTAAAAATAATTTCTCCAAAGTTTGAAGCAGTGAGGATGTTTTTTAAAAATCACTTCCTCAAAGTTCGAAGCAGTGTGGATCTTTTAAAAATTATTTTGTAAAAATTCAAATCAGCGTGGATTTTTAAAAACAAATATTTTTTTCCGAAAAAATAAACGACGTAGATTTTTTAAAAATTATTTTTTTAAAGAAATCAAAAATATGGAGTTTTTGAAAAATATTAAAAATCCAAATTTTTCAGAGTTCAAATAATGGATCTCCTACATAATGTATTGAGTCTAAGTTCCCCTTTAGTGTGTGGTGAATTTCGGTAACAAACATTTTGAATGTTTCTGAGCTGGCAATGCTGACGGTTGATGCCCGTGCTAAGCTGCTCATGAGTCGTCCTAAAAATTGCATCTCTTTGGCTTAGATAAAATTTCGAAACCACGATTTTTGCTAAAATAAAACTACGAGGAGTATCGTTATTTAGTTTTTAAACTTTAAATGCCTTACTGTAGTATATTTCGTGTACATTTTGGAAAAAAAGATTTAAAATGAATAAAATTTCACTAAGGGTCTCCGAGCAAAAGAAACCTGTAGACGTTAAATATAGGATCCAATTAAAATATCGGATTTAATGCAGCATAGACCATTTTTTATCTATTTAATACTTATTTCCCAAAAAATGGCCATATGTCCTTTTATTCTGCATTTTAGAGAAGTGGTATCAAAAATGAAAATATTTTCCATAAAATTTCATCAAGGGTCTCCTACCGTAAGATATCTGTAGATATAACATATACCCTAAAAATATTAAGTCAAGTGTTTTTTAGGTCTAATTGATACTTTGTTCGAAAAAATGGCCAGATTCCCCTTAATACTTTATTTTAGGCAGGGGACATTAAAGGAGAAAATATTCTCCGCAAAATTTCACCAAGGGTCTCCGACCGAAAGAAATCTGTAGACGTAGCATATATCCTTAAATTATCGGTTCCAATATAGCCTAGACTATTTTTTTATCTACTTCATACTTTTTTCCGAAAAATGGCCATATGACCCTCTATACTCCATTTTAGGAAAGTGGGACCAAAAAGGAAAATATTTTCCATAAAATTTTATTCTGGGTCTCCGACCAAAAAAAATCTGTTGATAAAACATATATACTAAAATTATCGATTCCAACTTAGTGAAAAGTGTTTTTATGTCTAATTTATACGTTGTTCGAAAAAATGGCCAGAACCCCCTTAATACTTTATTTTAGGCAGGTGACCCTAAAGAAGAAAATATTCTCCATTAAATTTTACCAAGGGTCTCCGAGCAAAAGAAATCTGTAAACGTAGCACTTATCCTTAAAATATTGGTTCCAATATAGCCTAGACCATTTTTTTTATCTATTTCATACTTTTTTCCGAAAAAATGGCCATATCTACTCCAAATGGCCACTCTTTACTCCATTTTAGGAAAGTGGTACCAAAAAGGAAAATATTCACCATAAAATTTCACTATGGACCTCCGAGCAAAAGAAATCTGTAGACATAGCATATATCCTTGAAATTTTGGCTCAAATATAGTCGAAAGTGTTTTTCAGGTCTAATTTATACTTTGTTCGAAAAAATGGTCAGATCCTCCTTAATAATTTATTTTAGGTAGGTGATATTAAAGAAGAAAATATTCTTCATAATATTTCACTAAGGGTCTCCGACCAACAGAAATCTGTAGACGTAGCATATATCCTTAAAATATCGATTTCAATATAGCCTAGACCATTTTTTATCTACTTCATACTTTTTTGCGAAAAAATGTCCATATGCCCCTTTATACTCCAATTTAGGGAAGTGGTACCAAAAAGGAAAATATTCTCCATACAATTTTACCAAGGGTCTCCGAGCAACAGAAATCTGTACATATAACAGGTATCCTAAAAATGACCATTCCAATACAGCCAAGAGTATTTTTAGGTCTAATTGATACTTTGTTCGAAAAAATGGTCAGATCCTCCTTAATACTTTATTTAAGGCAGGTGACATTAAAGAAGAACATATTCTTCACAAAATTTCATCAAGGGTCTCCGAGCAAGAGAAACTTGTAAACGTAGTATATATCCTTAAAATATTAGCTCAAATATAGTTTAGACAATTTGTTAGGCCTAACTCATACTTTGATCCATAAAACGACCATACCTTCCCTAATACTCAATTTTAGCGTAGTGATATCAAAGAAGAAAACATTCTCCATCAAATTTCACTGGAGGTCTCCGACCAAAAGAAATCGGTAGACATAACATAACGTCTCGAAAATATCGGTTTTTGAACTAACCTAATGAATTTGTTTGACTATTTTGTACCATTATCAAATTAATGGCGAAGCTCCCAAAATAAGTCTCTGTAGAAAGATGATGCCAAAGGCAAAAATACTTTCCATCGAATTTCCTTGGGAGTCTCCTAACAAAAGAATTCAGCAAATGTAGCACAAAACCCTGAAAAGACCTTTATAATCTAACCTAATGAATTTATATCAATATTTTGAGTTATTTTCAAACTAACGATAAACCTCCTAAAATCCGTCTATATGTAAAAATGGTGTCAAAGGCAAAAATATTCTCCATCGAATTTCATTGGGGGTCTCCAACCAAAGGAAATCTGTAGATATAATATATATCCCAAATTTATCGCCTTTAATCTAATCTACTGAGTTTCTTGGAATAGTTTATACTACTTTTAAATTAACAAAAAATCTCCCAAAATGCGTCTCTGTAGAAAAATAGTGTTAAAGGCACAAATACTCTCCATCGAATTTCCTTGGGGCTCTCCAAACAAAAGAAATTAGTAAATATAACACAAACCCCTGAAAAATCCTTTATAATTTAATCTACTGAATTTATATCAATATTTTGATCTATTTCCAAATTAACGATAAATCTCCCAAAAGTCGTCTTCCTACAAAAATTATGGTAAAGGAAAAAATATTCTCCATCGAATTTCATTGGGGGTCTCCAAACAAAAGAAATCGGTAAATATAACACAAACCCCTAATATATCAGTTACAACTTGCTACTATACACCAAACAGCTGATCACATGAAGGCAGGCGTTGTTACACAGCTTGTTTACATTTTAAGCGGCATTGGCAGCGTTGCCAACCTCCATTTGTTATTATTCGTTACGGTTCATATGGAATCTCTTAATTTGAAGTACGTCTTATGTCAACTTTCTTATTTTTCATCATAAACTCCTATCGAATATAACAACCAACTTCCCTATTGTTATTATTTGTTAAGAGTTCATCTGGAACCTCTTAATTTAACGTATGGCGAATGTCAAACTTCTTAATTATTCCTTGTAAAACTAGGAAAAATATTGTTTTTTTTTTTTTATTTAATAAATTTTATTTTAACAATATTTTATTGCAATTTTTACAATTATTTTACAAAATAACAATTTTTTACAAACTATTTTTTTAATTTTTTATCTTAATTAATTTATTTATATTTATATATATTTTTTTTTTTTAATTACCTTAAAAACTATAAACAAAATTTTTGTAAATTTGAAAAAAAAAATACTATAAAACAAAACAATTATTGGGCAATATAAACGAAATACGATATAAGAATAATTGTAAAAAGAATGGTGAAAAAAAAACATTAAATGAGGGAT
The DNA here is from genome assembly GCF_030504385.1 of Musca domestica. Lineage (NCBI taxonomy): Eukaryota > Metazoa > Arthropoda > Insecta > Diptera > Muscidae > Musca > Musca domestica. Next base: position 11,208,009 of record NW_026712286.1, read on the forward strand.
GAAGGGACAAAATGTGGAACAGAAATGGCGCCCAACGGGAGGTTATGGTGTTGCATTATAATAGGCTCGAAAATATTGAATAAGGTAGTTCTAGCTAAGTCTATTTGGATAGCGGAAATACAATTTAGGAAATAAATTTGAAAATTAAAGACTGAATTACGTCATTTAATTGGCGCCCAATGTGGGAAAATATTTAAACACGCAAAGATTTAGAAATCATCTAGGCAAACTTTTTTTGGGGTTTGTAGATATCATTCCTGGATTATTTAGTTGGAGAAAAATAATGAAAATCAAAGTTCGAATTTAAGTATTTGATATGGCGCCCAACGTGGGTCATGGCATTTTTACAAAAAAAGCTCTTGAAAATGATATGTCACTCCTGAATTATTTAGGTAGAGATATATAATGAAAATCGAAATTTCGAATTTAAATATTTGATGTGGCGCCCAACGTGGGTCATGACATTTTTACAAAGAAAAGCACTTGAAAGTGTTTATTACGGTCCAATTGGAGTTAGATGCTTTCATCCTAGCCTAATTTGATGTGGATTTGTGCCAATAAAATACCGGAGGGGAGAAGGTAAGAAATTGGCGCCCAACGTGGATTGTCATTTTTTACATAAATGGGTTTAGAGAAACCATTACCAAGACCTATTCGGATTTAGATACCTCCAGTTCACACCAATGTTGTTTATATAATGATAAAGAAAGTAGGGTCGGAACATGTAAGGCAATGGCGCCCAACAGCGGGTCACGCAGTATTCATCAAAATCCGGGTTGATTTTTGTAACGATACACAAAGCAATTTCGGTGGAAGTAATTCCAGAAGAAATTATTAATAAAAAATGGCGCCCAATGGCGGGCAGAGCTTCTGACAGCCGTTTGATCTTGGAAGTGAATAAGTAATTAGTGCCTATTTAGGTCTAGTCATATTTAACCCAGCCAATTTATCTAAAAAAATATAACGGATAATAAACGATGGATTTGAAATTCGAAATGGCGCCCAGCCGCCTTGATGAGTGCTCTGGTAGGCTAGGTAGGTCTAAGCACATCCTTCTAAAGTAATTTTGACAGAAAAAAATATGGGGAATTATGGATTATCTTAGAAGTGGAAATTGCGCCCAACGCTTGGCAGTTGTGAGTTATTGATAACTGTGGCGCCCAACGTTTTCCCTGATTTGAAAATCCATTTTTCCGTAAAGAATGTCTAACGAAATTTTCAATAACTCTAACCCTAAGTGGCGCCCGAAATAAGAAGGGACAATTTTGGATGTTATTAAATGGAAAATGGCATCCAACGGTTGGAACTGACACCCAGTCGTCATAAAAATGATTCTAGGTCTATATAGTTGGTGGCTATTGATAAAAGTGGCGACCAATTATTTTTTTTTGAAAATCTTGAAAACTTGACTGTAAGTGGCGCCCAACGTTTTACTCACATGTGAAATGAAATATCCCTAAAATGATTATTCTAGAAATTTTTACTCATAAATTGCATAGATGCTTGGTATAAAATGCATATTAACAAAGCTGGCGCCCAACGTATAATACAAAATTTCAAAAAGAGTAACTCGCTTGGGTAGTTTGCCATGAAAACATTTGTCCAAACCTATTTAGGTCTTTTTTTCTTTCACAAAAATAATCCATGTCGCATGCAATGACATTAAAACCAATTGGCGCCCAACGTAAAAATTCCTTTGACTATCCGAATTTGTCATTAACTTCTATTCTAGAAAATTTTTTAAATATAATTTGTGTGGCTTTTTTTCAATAAATTGACATAAAAATAAGATTTACATAAAAATGGCGCCCAACGTGTAACACAAATTTCAAAAGTTGTGACAAATTTCAAAAATGTGATAACAGATGAAAACATGTATCCTAAGGTAATTACTTTTGGAAGATTTAACAAAAAAATGTGGCCCGTTGTGTTCGCTGACCTTTAAAGAAAGTGGCGCCCAACGTGAAATTTCCCTTGGTCTTACAATTTGACATTGACAAATATTCCAGAAATTTTGACACATATTTTTAGTAATTTCTCCAAAAAAAAAAAAAAAAATAAAATACGAAGAAATACATTTTACAAAAATGGCGCCCAACGTATGACACGATTTTCAACAGTTGTAACTCATTTTAAATAATTAGTGAAGAAAACATATATCCGATACTATTGGCTTTTAGAACATTTAACAGAAATGTGCGACTATTTCAGAAAAATTTTGCAAATTATTTTAGCATTTTTTTTCCAAAAAATTGATGAAGAAATAAAATTTACAAAAATGGCGCCCAACGTATATCAAGATTTTGAACAATTTTCACTCCCTTTAGGTAATTAGTGATTAGGTAATTAGATATATTCGATACTATTGGCTTTTAGAACATTTTACAAAAATTTGCGACTATTTCAGGAAAATTTTTCAAATAATTTTAGAAGCTTTTTTCAAAAAATTTACGAAGAAATAAAATTTACAAAAGTGGCGCCCAACGTATATCAAGATTTTCAACAATTGAAACTCTCTTTAGGTAATTAGTGATGAAAACATATTTCCGATACTTTTGGTTTTTAGAATATTTAACAAAAATGTGGCCCATTGTGTTCTTTGACCTCAAAACCAAGTGGCGCCCAACGCGAAATTTCCCTAGGTCTTACAATTTGACAGTAACAAATATTCCAGAAATGTTGACACATAATTTTAGTAATTTTTCCAAAAAAAAAATGACGAGGAAATACATTTTACAAAAATGGCGCCCAACGTATATCAAGATTTTTTAGCGAATTTGACATTAGCGACTATTTCGGAAAAATTTTGCAAATTATTTTAGCAGTTTTTTTTTCAAAAAATTGACGAAGAAATAAAATGTACAAAAATGGCGCCCAACGTGTATCAAGATTTTCAACAATTCTAACTTTCTTAGCTAATTTGTGCCGGAAACATCTATCCAAGACTATTTGCCGTGGAAATGTTTAAAAAAAAATGATCCGATATGTTGTTCGCTGACCTCAAAACCAAGTGGCGCCCAACGTGAAATTTCCCTTGCATATCCGAATTTGACATTAGCAACTATTTCAGAAAAAATTTGTAAATAATTTTAGAAGTTTTTTTTCCAAAAAAAATTTACGAAGAAATAAAATTTACAAAAGTGGCGCCCAACGGAATGTTTAAAAAAAAGTGACCTGATGTGTGGTTCGCTGACCTCAAAACCAAGTGGCGTCCAACGTATAATTTCCTTTATCTATACGAATTTGACATTAGCGAGTATTTCAGAAAAAATTTGCAAATCATTTTAGAAGCAATTTTCAGAAAATTGACATAGAAATAAATTAAAAATAAATGGCGCCCAACGTATATCAAAATGTTCAACAGTTGTAATTTTCTTAGCGAATTTGACATTAGCGACTATTTCAGACAAATTTTGCAAATAATTTTAGCAGTTTTTTCCCCAAAAATTGGTGAAGAAATACATTTTACAAAAGTGGCGCCCCACATATATCAAGATTTTTTTTAGCGAATTTGACATTAGCGACTATTTCAGAAAAATGTTGCAAATTATTTTAGCAGTTTTTTTCCAAAAAATTGACGAAGAAATACATTTTACAAAAATGGCGCCCAACGTGTATCAAGATTTTCAACAATTCTAACTTTCTTAGCTAATTTGTTCCGGAAACATCTATCCAAGACTATTTGCCTTGGGAATGTTTAAAAAAAAAAGTGATCCGATATGTTTTTCGCAGCTCTCAAAACCAAGTGGCGCCCAACGTGAAAATTTTACTTTGGCTATCCAATTTGACATAAATGATGATATTCTAGCAATTTTTTTTCGGATATAATTTCTTAAACTATTTTGTGAAACTCCTCGATTTTGTGACGGATTTTTTTAAATGAAATTTTTAACCTGATATAAATACAAAAAGAAGCTCTTCAGACTAACGGCGGCAGGCTACTACTATTCAATCATGTTGAACAGCAGGCATGAGAAGATCATGCCAAATATCTGGGGGGGAGAAAAAATAAAAACCAAATTAAAATAAATTCAAATAACTATTTGATCTCTTTTTCTCACCATGACAATCGCCACGCCAATGGAGGTGCCACCTATAACTGCGGCATGATCACGTATAAAATTCGAGGTAACATAGAGGCAACCCTGATTGTATAAATTCGTAATGGTGGGGAATATTGTGCACTCCTTGCGTTGGCCACCAAAGATCTCCTGGCAACAAGATTCAGGTATGGGACCAAAACGATTCCAATCATGCCAGGTGTCAACACCGCAGCACTGGAGACGTTCTTGGGTTTGATCCCAGGCAATGGTAATGTCACGGCGACTGCCATACAAGGCCATGGAGGAACGCATTTCCTGAAAAGAAAATTTTAAAATAAAAAAAAAATCAAAATCAAATCCGGATAAAACTCACCTGCCGCATGGTTTGCTGGACCCTTTCACGGAATACATAACCCAAAATCCCACCAATCAGCATGGTTACAAAGACCAGAGCCACCATTATGAAATACTGCACAAAGAGAGAAGAATTCAATCAACAAAAAATCAAGAGAAATGAAAGGGGAGAGAGAATCTCCCTTACCGTCAGCAGCAAACATTTCACCTCCTTGCCCGCTCCCACACAGCCTAAAAAGGACAGCAAACAAATGGCCACGGAGGTAACGAGTAGAACATAAACGGCACCGGAAAATAAATTTGTACCCAACAGCTCATTCATAAAACTACGATCGACCAGGGTCCAGAGACTCAGGCAAAATACAGTGGCACCACCAACCTGAAAAAAAGTTTCCAAATAATTTATGATTCCAAAGAAGGTCCAGTAAAGGTTACTTACAAAAATCACAAAATTCGATACAAACAAACTGTACTTGACGAACTGCCCGCAGCAGTCCATGCGCGAACTAAAACCCATGCTGTCACCCTGGAAAGAGAGAGAGAGAGAGGAGAGAGGAAAAACATTTATAAATTTTCAGGGTAACTAGGAAGTTTTGGGAATGTAAAAATTTGGGGACTCTGAAGATCGCCAGAGTAAATAAGGCAACTAGAATCAGAGCTCCCTCTAAAAGAGTAGAGTATCTAAAATGCAGGAAAAAAGTGCAGCTGGCTTGAGAGACATATACTCTTGAGCAGATCAAGTGATCTCTAAATTTTAATAGCTGGTCTCAAAGGCCCCTACTAAAGAACAGCTGGCTTCAGAGGCCTCTAGTGTAGAGTAGTTGGCCACAGATGCCTCTGGTCTTAAGTAGCTGGTCTCAGAGGCCTCTGGTGTTAAGTAGCTGTGCTCAGAGGCCTCTCCTGTTAAAAAGCTGGGCTCAGAGTCCTCTACTGTTAAAAAGCTGGGCTCAGAGGACTCTAGTGTAAATTAGTTGCCCTAAAAGACCTCTAGTGTTGAGTAGCTCGCCTTCGAGGCCTATATTGTTGAGTAGTTGGTCTCAGAGGCCTTTACAATAGATTAGTTGGCATTAAAGGCCTCTGCTGTTGAGTAGCTAGCCACAGAGGCCCCTACTGTTAAATAGTTGGCCTCAGAGGACTCTTCTGCAGAGTAGCTGTTCTGTAAAGTAGCTAACCTCTAGTGTAGATTAGATGCCTTAAAGACCTCTACTTCAGAGGGGCTACCCTTAGAGGCCTCTACTGTAGAATAACTGGTCGCAGAGACCTCTACTGTCGAATAGCTGGCCTCAAATATCGCCAATGTTGAGAAGCTGGTCTGAGAGACCACTGGTGTTAAGTAGCTGGGCTCAGAGGCCTCTGCTGTTAAGTAGTTGGGCTCAGAGGCCTCTAGTGTAAAGTAGTTAGCCTCGAAGACCTCTAGTGTAGAGTAGCTCGCCTTCGAGTTCCCTATTGTTGAGTAGCTGGTCTCCGAGGCCTTTACAACAGATTAGCTGGCCCCAAAGGGGTCTACTGTTGAGTAGCTAGCCGCAGAGGCGTCTACTGTTAAATAGTTAGCCTCAGAGGGCTCTACTGCAGAATAGTTGGCGTCAAAGAGCTCTACTGTAAAGTAGCTAACCTCTAGTATAGATTAGGTGCCTCAAAAGCCTCTACTGCAGAGTAGCTGGCCTCAGAGGCTCTATTATATTAGCTAGCGGCCCTAGGGGCGTCCACCGTCGAGTAGCTGCCCTTAGAGGCCCTTCTGTCGAGTAGGTGTTCTCAGAGACTCCACTGCAGTGAATTTGGTCTCAGAGGCCTCTAGCGTAGAGTAGCTCGCCGTAGAGGCCTCTATTGTAGAGTAGCTGGCATCAGAGGCCTCTTCTTTAGATTATCTGGCCTCAGATACCTTTGCTTCTGAGTAGCTGACCTAACAAGTCTCTACTCCGTATATTTGCGTTTTTTTATTTTTTCGGAATTTTTGAGTAGCTGGTCTCAGAGGTCGCTTCAGTCGAGTATCAGGCTTTAGAGGACTCTCCTGTAGAGTAGCTGGCCTCAGAGCCCTCTATAGTGAAGTAGATGGCCGTATTGTAGCTGGCATCAGAGACCTCTACTGTAGAGTAGTTGACCTTAGAGACCTCTACTGCTGAGTGGCAGGCCTCAGAGGTCTCTACTGTAGAAAAGCTGGCATCAGAGGCATCTATTGTAGAGTAGCTGGCCTGAGAGCCCTCTATTGTACAGAAGCTAACCCAATAGGCTTCTACTTTTTAATAGCTGGCCTAAGAGGCCTCTACTGTAGAGTAGGGCTGTAGAGTAGAGGCATCTACTGCAGAGTAGCTCGCCTCAAAAGCCTCTACTGTCGAGTATCTGGCCTCAGAGGCCTCTACTGTGGAGTAGCTGCCCTCTAAAGCCTCAACTGTCAAATAGCTGACCTCAGAGACCTCTACTGTCGAGTAGCTGGCCTCAAATATTTAGCTGATATCAGAGGCCTCTACTGCCGAGTAGCTTGTCTCAGAGGCCTCTATCGTAGAGTAGCTGGTCGCAGAGACCTCTACTGTCGAGTAGCTGGGCTCAAATATCTCCACTGTAGAGTAGCTTGCCTTAGTGCCCTCTAACGTAGACTAGCTTCCCCAAAGCAATCCACTGTAGAGAAGCTAGCTTCAACCGTTGAGTAGCTGAGCTCAGAGGCCTCTACTGGCTAGCCTCAGAGGCATCTGTTGTTGAATAGCAGCCGTCATAAGCCTCTACTGTAGAATAGATGGCCTAAGAAGCCTATACTGTAGAGTAGATAGCTTAAGAGGCTTCTACGGTATAGCAGCTGGTTTTAGAGGTTAGAGCTACCCTCAGAGGCCTCCATTGCAAAGTAGCTGGACTCAGAAGCCTCTATTGTAAAGTAGCTGGCCTCTACTGTAGAGTTGCTGGTATCAGACGCCTCTACTGTTAAGGTCTCTACTGGTAAGTAGCTGACCTCAGAGGCCTATACTTTAGATTAGCTGGCCTCAGATGCCTCTACTGCACAGTAGCTGACCTTTAGGGCCTCTATTGTAAAGTAGCTGACCTTTAAGGCCTCTATTGTAAAGTAGCTGGCCTCAGAGGGCTCTACTGTTAAGTAGCTGACCTTAGAGGCCTCTACTATTAAGTAGCTGACCACTGTAGAGTAGCTGGCCATAGTGCCCTCTAACGTAAAGTAGCTTCCTCAGAGCCCTCCACTGTAGAGTAGCTGGCCTCGGAGACCGCTACTGTTGAGTAACTGGCATCAAAGGCCTCTACTATAGCGTAGCTGTACTCAGAGGCCTTTACTGTGGAGTAGCTGTCATCAGAGGCTCCTACTGTAAAATAACTGGCCTTAGAGCACTCTACTGTCTGGTAACTGGCGTCAGAGGCCTCTATTGTAAAGTAGCTGGCCTCAGAGACCTCTACTGCGAAGTAGCTCGCCCCTACTGTAAATTAACTGGCCTCTAATGTAAGGTAGCTGGTTTCTGAGGCCTCTATTGAACAGTAGCTGGCCGTAGAGGTCTCTACCCTAGAGTAACTGGTCTTAGAAGCCTCTACCGTAAGGTAGGTTACCTCTATTGTGGAATAGCTGGCTTCAGAGACATCTAATGTGCAGTAGCTGTCGTCAGAGGCCTCTTCCGTAGAGTAGCTAGCCACAAAGGCCTCTACTTTTAAGTAGCTGGCCTAAAACGCCTCTACTTTAGAGCAGCTGGCCTTAGAGACCTCTGCTTTAGAGTAGCTGGCCTCTGAGGCCTCTAATATAGAGTAGCTGGCCCCAGAGGCATCTGCTGTCGAGTAGCCGGACTCAGAAGCCGACTTGAAAGACTTCTACATTTCAGTTATGAGTTGAGAGGACTTTAAAACTAAAGTAGCTGAGAGACGTCTGTACTTTTCCAGCCCAGCTAAGCATTCTCTGCTATAGAGTAGCTGATCTGAGGGGTTACTGCTGAAAAGTACGTGATCTGAGAGACCTCTTGTAATGAGTAGCTGCATTTTAGTTTCTCCGGTAATTTTTTTAATCTTGTCAGAATTTTTGAAAATTTTTTATTGTTTTTTTACTTTTGTTGTTAGCTACTCAAAACTTCTAATTAGCCACTTAATTTCACGGCACACCTCAAACCGAGAAATTTATGTAAATTTGCCCGCAATTAATTGCCCAGATTTTCAGAATAGCAGAACGCTGTAAATGCATTATTCAGAAAAACATCCGAAATAATGAGACGACTCATATTTAACAATTAATTAAAATAAAATTATCTAAGTGGCGGGATCTTGGAAGAAGGAACACCGAATTGCAATGACTGCGAAAGGGAAGTTTTGGAATTCAAACAACCATTTTTTTTGTTCACCTGCAATTAATTTAAATTTATTGCGAACTTTTTTTGTGTGTGAATTTAATTTTCTGGCGTAACTAATTTTGAGACATTAAGACAGTGAGACAGACAAATGATCGGATCGGATAAAGGCCACAATTCGAATTCACGAATTGAAAGCGAAAAATCTATGTTTGTCTGTTGGTGTGTGGTCAAGGTAAAGTCGGTGTGCGTTGTTGTTCTAGTTGCTGATATATATTGGAAATATGTTTCGATCATGTGTGTGCTGGTTGAGAATTACACTGAGTTTCAAATCAAACCTAATGGCTAATGGGAAGTAATTGTTTTTTTTTTTCGGAAATCAAATCAATGAAATTTATATCAAGTCATTTTTTTTTTTTTTTGGTTCGTTCAAATCTATGCTCACCTGATCACCCATATTCATTAAATGTTTTTATTGAAGTTTCGGGTTTTTTTTTGCAAGCGTGTTGAGAAATTAGATCGTCAGCTGTGATTCATTAACCAGCGAACAATTTTATTTTTATTTCCAGAATTTACTTCCATTTGACACTAGCAAACAATCGACGAACTTCAATGATAATTTGTTGTTTTTTACAAAAATAAAAAAAATATAAAATTAAACTCAATATTCAAGTAGTCATTGATAGGAGAATGTCGTGTCAAGTTAATGAGAAGTCAACACGAAATGTTGTTATAAGAATATTGAATTGAAAAATATTTAAAATTTTAAAAATATTTAAAAATAAACCATTTTTACTAGAGTTTTGAAAAAAAAACAAAATTTGGCGTTAGAATCCCCTGCTGTAGAGTAGATGGTCTCAAAGGCCTCTCCTGTAAAGTAGCTGGCCTCAGAGGCCTCTACTATTCAGTATCTGGCCTAAGAGGCCACTATTGCAGAATAGCTGGCCTCTACTGTGAAGTGGCTGACTTCAGAGCCCTCTACTGTAGAATGGCTGACCTCTACTGTAGATTGGCTGGACTCAGAGACATCTACTGTCGAGTAGCTGGCCTCAGAGGCATCTACTGTCGAGTAAATGGCCTAAGAGGCCTCTACTGTAGAGTAGCTGGCCTCTACTATGGAATGGATGGCCTCAGAGGCTTCTACTGTCAAGTAGATGGCCTCTACTGCGGAGTAACTGACTTCATTGCCCTCTATTGTGTAGTAGTTGGCCTTAAAGGTCTGTACTGTGGATTAATTGACTTCGGTGGCCTCTATTGCAGAGCAGCCGAACTCAAAGGCCTCTACTGTAAAGTAGCTGGCCTACGATACCCTTACTGTATAGTAGCTGGACTCATAGCCCTCTACATTAGAGTAGCTGTCCCCAGAGGCCTCTACTGTAGAGTACCTGGCCTCAGAGGCATCTACTGTAGAGTAGCTGCCCTCAGAGGCCACTACTGTAAAGTAGCTGGCCTCAGAGGCCTCGATTGTGGAGTAGTTGGTCACAGAGCCCTCTATTGTAGAATAGCTCCCCTCAGAGGCCTTTACTGTAGAGTAGCTAGCCTCAGGGTAAGTGGCATGTAGAGTAGGTGGCGTGTGGAGTAGCTGACCAAGCAAGTCTCTACTGTAGAGTAAATGACTTCAGTAGCTTGCTCTCAGTGGTCTCAACTGTGAAGTAGTAAAGACATAAAACTATAAAGACTGGGCAAAATGCATATGAGCTTTAATTTTTATATCAGGTAATATATGGCAGGCGACATAACAGAAATGCATTGGACATTTTAGAAAAATATGTTATTCCGAAATCGCCGAAAAATGGTCCTCCATTTTTACGCGGAAAAAATATCAGGTATGAAAGACATGTTCTCAAAAATTTATTCCAGAGCATTTCCTTGTACATTGAACCGATAAAAATCAACAACAACCCTTAAAATGTGTCAGCTCTGTTAAATTATAACGCCATCTGTTGAAGAAGAGTAACAATGTAATGTCCCATCTTATTATATTATATGTCTTTGGAAGTAGGTAGCTTTTGAGACCTCTATTGTAAAGTAGCTGGCCTCAGAGGCCACTATTGTAGAGTAACTGGCCTCAGAGGCCTCTACTGTGGAGTAGCTGGCTTACGAGGCCTCTACTATAGAGTAGCTAGCCTTGGAGGCTTCTATTGTAAAGTAGCTGGCCTAAGAGGCCTCTACTGACGAGTTTCTGGCCCCTGAGACCTCTACTGTGGAGTAGCTTGCCTCAGAGGTCTCTACTGTAGATTAGCTGGCATCAGAGGCCTCTACTGCCGAGTATCTGGCCTCAGGTGCATCTACTGTTGAGTGGCTGGTTGGCAGACGCTTCTACTGGAGAGTAGCTGGCTTTTGAGGGCTCTACTGAAGAGTAGCTGGCTTTTGAGGGCTCTACTGTAGAATAACTGTCCTCAGAACACTCTAATGTAGCGTGGCTGGTCTCAGAGTCCTCTATTTATAGCAGAATGCCGTCCCTAGTTAATGATAAGTCACTACGAAATATTGTTATTCAAATCTTCGCTTGAAAAAATATTTTTACAAAAATCAAAGTAGATTGGCCATTAAAAAAAAATATTTTAAAAAATCCAAGGTGCTTTGCACTTTAAAAAATATTTTTTTTCAAAATCCACGTCGGTTGATACTTTGAAAAATATTTGTAAAAAAATCCATGTTGCTTGGCACTTTGAAAAAATGCTTCAAAAAATATCCAAGCTGCTTGACACTTTAAAAAAATATTTAAAAAAACTTTGCAATTTTTTTTTTTTCAAAATCCAAGTCGGTTAATATTTTGAAAAAATATTTTTCAAAAAATCCCCTTAATTTTTTTCTATGAAAAAGATTTAGTTTTTTAAAAAAAAAAATAACACGTTTTTTTAAATTTATAATTAAAAGAGACTCTCTTTCAAAGTTTAAAAAAATGTGTATTTTTAATTTTTTTATTTCTTTCTAAAAATTTGTTTTTTTTTCTCGTCCTCACTTCCTTTGTCATTCATATCCACATATTGCCCTAGAAGCATGCTTCACTTTTTGTTAAACTCCTTCAAAAAGCCTCTCTCTCTCATCATTGGAATTTAATGTTCGTATCCTAAGTCATTTGACTAATAAAAAGTATATTTTAAAATTCACATCTTTCTTGTTTATAAAATTAGATTTTAATTTAAAAAAATATATCAATTTTCAATTAACCCCCCACGACGTCGGTTGATACCTTGAAAAACATTTAAAAAATATCTAAGCTGCCTGGCACTTTGAAAAAAATATTTAAAAAAATATCCAAGCTGCTTGACACTTTGAAAAAAATATTTTTTACAAAAAGCATGTTGCTTCATATTTTGAAAAAAATAAATATATTTTTTAAAAAAATCAAGGTTGCTTGGAACTCTGCATTTTTTTTCAAAATCCACGGGGGTTGATATTTTAAAAATGAAAAATTTTTAAAAAATACTCCTGGCTTTTTTCTATAAAAAATAATTTTTTGAAGAACTTTGTATTTTTTTTTCAAAATCCACGTGGGTTGATATTTTAAAAAAATGTTTTTCAAAAAATCCCCTTGGTTTTTTTTCTATGAAAAATAATTTTTTGAAGAACTTTGTAATATTTTTTTCAAAATCCACGTGGGTTGATATTTTGAAAAAAATATTTTTCAAAAAATCCCCTTGGTTTTTTCTATGAAAAATAATTTTTTGGAAGAAAAAAAACCCGTTTTTTGAAATTTTACATTAAAATAGTCTTTTTTTTCGCAGATTTAAATAATATGTATTTTTTTTAATTTTATTATTTATTTCAAAAAATAATTATTTGTTTTTTCTCGTCCTCACTTCCTTTGTCATTCATATCCACATAATGCCCTGAAAGTATGCTTCACTTTTTGTAAAACTGTACAAAAAGCCTCTCTCTCATCATTTGAATTTGGTGTTCGTGTCTTAAGTCTTTTGTATAGTAAAGGGTATATTTATATATGAATTCACATCTTTTTTGTTTATAAAAATAGATTTTAATTTAAAAAAAATATATATAAATTTTCAATTAACCCCCCACCACGGTGGTTTATAGACAAATTTGTTCAATTTCCCATTTGTATGTGGGGAGTGAAAAAATTTTTTGATAATTAAAGAATACAAAATGGTTTGTGGTGGTTGGCTCTCAGATAAAAATGGAAAATAAAATACAAATCATTATGAGATCGAGGCAAGTTGAAATTATATGAAAGGCTTGCTGAGGTGAATGCAATTTTCAGGGGTTTCGGTTAAAGTCATGCTGGAGTCCGACTCAGGAGTGACGACCCATTGAATGATGCTCGATTTTTTTCTACCCAAAATTATTATTTACTTAACGATGGCTTCTATAATTATTACATGACTTTAAATTAAAGCTAGAATTGTGGTACCAACAAAATGGGGAGGGGGGAAATTTTTTGTAATTTGCCTCTGTCGGCTGCTTTGTGCCTGGCATTCTCATTCATTCATGGCTGACAAGAGTTTGTGAGGTGTTTGCTGGTTTGTTTGTTTGTCTAGTGGGCTACTTCTTCTTCTTTTAAAATTCATTTGATGGCTGGTGTTTTCTTGGCTTGGCAAAGTCTCTCTCTTTGTTTGAATGTTTGGAGGTAGTGTGAATTGTTTTGTAGTGTTTTTCGTTGTTGTTGTTATTGTTGCCAGGGAATGTAGGTCATGGTTAAATGTACTTAATGTGGCTATGAAAAATTCATGAACAGCAATCAAACTAAGACCGGCCAATAACAAATATCACCACCAACCACACAAACCAAAAAAAAGACAAGGCATACAAAAAATTTTGGATAAATAAATATTTGTACTTTATGGCTCTGGCTTTTTGAGCAACAAATATCTGGCAATTAGCAGTGGTCGGTGGTGGCAGACTCGGAGATTTGTTTTCCAATAAATAAATATATTTTAAAAAAATGAACAATCACCTTTTTTTATCAAAACGACACTTTGTTTGGCTCTTTATTTTTTGGAGGTTGATGATATTCTTGGGGAGGTAATAAAGCGGTTTTGTGTGGGTGTCAAAAAAATTTATTTTCAAATATCCACACATGTGTGGGATATTCTCCACAGAAGCCTGAAAAAAATTCTGAAAATTTAAAAAACTCTTTGCTTCATGTGACTTAACACCTGGTGATGATGAATGACTCTATTTTGTATGGCAAATTATTTTTTATGATGCTCCCTGAAAAAAATAAACCTTTTTCGTTGTTATTGCCTGTTTTAAACTAAAAGAGTCGTAAAAAACCCGCAAAAAAAAAAACTTGCATCAAAACAATTGTTAAAAATTGTTGTGATACCTCCGTCATCCCCCCAGGCCTCCCCTCCGCAGGCCATTAAGCCCTGAACAATACAAGTCATTATTCATGTCGATGCCACCAGTGGTAGGTAAACATCTCCCCGGGGCTGAGAGATATTTGCTGGGTTGAAAACAATGTTTAAATGACATGTTTTAGAGCACCACAAAAAAGTCGCAACAATCATCATCAGCAATTTGCAATGCAAAAACAAATTTTAAGAAAATGATTCTGAATGATTTCATGCTTGACAAAAATTGATGATTCAGAATGAACTTAAAATGCGATTTAGTTAATAGGAAAAGAGAAATCTATTACTCATGGCAAATAAAAAAGGGTAAACTGAATGAAGATCAAAATTAAAAAAAAAAACTTTAGAAGTATAACTAAGTAAAATCTAGAAAAATCGCACATAGGAGATGACAAAGTCATAAAAATTGGTCTTAGGCAAATTTAATTTATTTTAAAATTTGTTTAATTTTTATTATTTTTTTTATTATTTTTTTATTTTATATATATATTTTTTTTTGTTATTTTTATTTTTTTATTTTTATTATTTTTTAATTTTTTTTTATTTTTTCTTTATTTATTTTTTAATGTTAACATTTAAATGTAAAAATTGAAAAATTTAATTTTAAATTGGCAAATTTAATTTATTTTAAAATTTGTTTAATTTTTATTATTTTTTTATTTTTATTATTTTTTTATTTTATTTTATTTTTTTATTTTATTTTATTTTATTTTATTTTATTTTATTTATTTTTTTATTTTTTTTTTTAATTTTTATTATTTTTTTATTTTTTAATTTTAACATTTAAATGTAAACATTGAAAAATTTTCAAAATTACATCTATGTTTTTTAACCCAAAAAATGCAAACATTCCCTCTGAAAAACAAAAGACTTAAGACACGAACGTGAAATGAAACAATGAGAGGCGCTCTTTACAAAAACTAAAGCATACTTTTGAGCAAATGTAGATGTGCACGACAAGGACTAGCAAAAATTAAATGTTTTTCAAAAAATTTAAATATAGTTTATGAAAAAATAATGCTCAGCCTCAAAATTTGAAAATGGACTCATTGTAGTAACTCCCCCACATAGGGGTTAAAA
This sequence comes from Musca domestica, assembly GCF_030504385.1. NCBI lineage: Eukaryota > Metazoa > Arthropoda > Insecta > Diptera > Muscidae > Musca > Musca domestica. Next base: position 11,223,063 of record NW_026712286.1, read on the forward strand.
TTTTGAATAACCAAAACGCTCATAAAATGCGAAATAAGCATTCTTTCCAAATTTCGCACATTCCAATATTTTAAAAAAGCCAAGTTTTGGTGTTAAGATGGTTTACGTCGGCCCACTCCTTCTAATACTTCCCACACAACGGGTCAAAATTTTGAATAATTATAACTCTCAAAAAAATGCGAAATGAGCATCCAATTGCTTTCAAACTCGGCACATCCCAATATTTCTATCAACACAAGATCTGGTGTGAAGGTGGTAGACATCATCCTACTTCTTCTGATACCTCCCCCACAAAGAGGTCAAAATTTGGAATAACCAAAACGCTCATAAAATGGGCTATAAGCATCCGATTCTCTTCAAATTTCACATGTCTCAATAAGTTCATTAATACAAAATCTGGTGTAAATACGGAATGTATCGAACCACTCCTTCTGGTACCTCCCCCACAAAGTCGTCAAAATTTGTAATAACCAAAACGCTCATGAAATGGGCTATAAGCGAAAATGGCGCACATCGGCCGATTCCTTCTGGTACCTGCCCCACAAAGGGTCCGAAATTTGGAATAACCAAAACACTCATAAAATTCCAAATAAGCATCCGATTCTCTTCAAATTCCACACAACCCAATATATATCTACTAACGCAAGATCGGCTGTGAAGATGTGACATAACGGCCCACTCCTTCTGGTACTTGCCCCACAAAATATCAATATTTTGATTAAACATTACAATACAAGTTAGATAGTTCTCTAAGTTATACAAGTTCGAAAGTTCTCTAAGTTGTGTACTTCCAAGAATTTTTATCAGGATTAAATGAAGTGGTCCAATATATCTGGTACTTCAAGAACTTTTCAACATATTTCACAAAGTTAGTCCATATCTGACTCATTTGTAATGTGGAACCTACCCCACAAAGTGTCAACAGTTTCAATAATCATAACCCAAGTCAAAATATATTTAAATATACGAACATAGACTGCAAATCCAATGAAAAGATGTTCATTTTACAAATATTCCCCTTAGAAAACAAAAGATTTAAGTCAAAAGCACCATTTCAAATAATGAGAGAGGCTTTTTGGAGGAATTTAACAAGTAGTATAGCATACTTTTAGGGGAAAATTGTGTGTTGAAGAAAAAGACAAATAGGTTCTTTTTAAAAAAAATAATATTAAAAAAAAAATTATTTAAATAAATTATAAAATAATGTGAAATGTGAAAAATATTTTTGAAAAAATATTTTTTGGAACAGTGTGGCTTGTTTGTTCGGGATACCGTAGTATTTTGTTGTTGCAAAATTTCTTTTTCTTCGTTCAGGTTGAACGAAAGCATAACAAGTGGAGAAAGATGTAAATGTTTATAAGTGCGGTTGTAAGATTTAGAAGACTTTCCAAAAGAATTTTAGTTTTATTTAATTCTTTGGTTCCTCTTCTATTGAGCTTACGATCTCGTCACTTGGGTAAAAAATGTTTTTTGTCATAGAAGTTATTTTTAAAATAACTTCTGGGGAGAATATCCCAGACAAAAAACAAGGGAACTGATGAGGATTGGTGGCTCTTTCCGAAACCTAGGTATTCCCTGCCTTACCCCCTGGTAAACATTACCATCGTTCTCCACTAATAAACAAACGTTGTTTTTATAAAAACAACAATAAAGGGATAAAGCCTAAAAATTTTGCAACAACAAAATATTTTTTGGCGAACTTTGAAAAAAATTGTTAGAAAAATATATTTTTTAATATTTCTAAAAAAATATGTTTTTAATATTTTTGAAAAAATATTTTTTCATATTTTTGAAAAAATAATTTTTAAAGACTCCCAACAAAGTGGATTTTAAAACACAATTTTGCAAAATAACGAGGGTTTTATAAAAAGTATTTATTTTTTTTTAAGGAACCAACTACTTGGATTGTTGCCGAATGGTTTTCTCTAAAATAAAAATTTCTAACTATTTTTTTCTATACGAGAAAAATTCATAACGATTTTTTCTATACGAAAAATTTTAACAATTTTTTCTATACGAAAAACATTTCTACTGATTTTTTTTCTATACGAAAAAAATGTCTACCGATTTTTTTTCTATACGAAAAAAATGTCTACCGATTTTTTTTCTATACGAAAAAAATGTCGACTGATTTTTTTTCTATACGAAAAAAATGTCGACTGATTTTTTTTCTATACGAAAAAAATGTCGACTGATTTTTTTTCTATACGAAAAAAATGTCGACCGATTTTTTTCTATACGAAAAAAATTTCTAACGATTTTTTCTATGCGAAAAATTGTACCCATTTTTTATATACGAAAAAAATGTTTATCGTTTTTTTTCTCCATAAAAAAATGGTTTTTGAATTTTTTATTTACCCAAAAAAATTACTACCAATGTATCCCTATACGAAAAAAATATATTTATTTTTTTCTATGCGAAAAAAAATTTGTAACGATTTTTTTCTATGCGAAAAAAAAATTTACCAATTTTTTATATACGAAAAAAATGTCTATCGTTTTTTTTTCTCAGTAAAAAAAAATTGTTTTTAATTTTTTTATTTACCAAAAAAATTACTACAAATGTATCCCTATACGAAAAAATATATAATTAATTTATTCTATGCGAAAAAAAAATTCTAACGATTTTTTCTATACGAAAAAAATTGTACCGATTTTTTTATATACGAAAAAATGTTTATCGTTTTTTTTTTCTATATAAAAAAATTGTTTTTGAATTTTTTATTTGCCCAAAAATTTACTCCAAATGTATTTCTATACGAAAAAAATATATTTAACGATTTTTTTCTATGCGAAATAAATTTTCTAACGATTTTTTTTCTATGGGAAAAAAATGTTTATCGATTTTTTTTTCTCTATAAAAAATTGTTTTTTAATTTTTTATTTACCCAAAAAATTACTACAAATATATCCCTATACGAAAAAAATATTATTTCACTTTTTTCGATGCGAAAAAACATATTTTTATATTATTTTTTAATAGTTTCAAATTAAATATGTATGTATTTGTATGTACTTACACTGAGGTCACTGATTACAAACGATGTTTTCGTAAGTCGACCAATTTTGGCGGCTGTTTATATTACACTGACACTCACGAAGAGAAGGGTTGAGAGAGGAGGCCACCTGTACAACGTATTGCAATTTCAAACCTCTCAAACTTCAGCAAAACATTCAGAATAGACGAGGGAGAGAGAGAGAGCGAAAGTTAACCGGCAGCGGAGAAGACGAAATTTGTTACACACGACAATCGTACAAAATTACAACACAACACAAGACAAAATATGAGATCACAAAACTCTCAGTCTCTGGTATTGGTTTCCCTCTCCTTTGGCCTCAAATTACAAATGACAACTAGACACATAGAAATAGAAGAAAAAAGCAAATAAATTTAATTAAAATATGATTCTCAATTATTTATTAGAAAATCATTTTAAAAAATTAAAGAATGCTTCGGCAGGTGTTCTTTTTCATTTGATTGGAAGAGAAATCTCCCACTGTAGCATTTAGATGCCAGAATTCGTTGTCGGTTATTGTTGCTGTTGCTACCGTTGTTTAATCTCAGTCGTTGTTGTTGCTGACAATGATGGAAAAAAGCGAAAGGAGGCTCGTACCAGCCTCCAAACACATAAGGTAGAAAACAAAAACAACAACAACTGAATAGCCACAAACCCATTCTGATTCTTGACCAATGTCGTTGGCTGTCCGTCCGTCCAATACTCCATTCTCTTGGTCTTGTGGCTTTTTGTTCTGAAGTTCGATTTGTTTAATAATTGTCTTTTTTTAAGTTTTTGTTGTTGCCTCTGTTTTGTTTTTTGTTTAATTCACTGCTCACACCATGCGCGAGTGTGTGACCGTATCGGAACAGTTACTGCTGACATGTATGGTCTGAAGCAAAATAAAAACAAACAAAACGAAACAAGTTTATGCTCTTTTTTTCGTTATTGCAATTTGACAAAAATATGAAACTGAAAAAAAAACTAAACCTGTATTACAGAGAGACAGGGGAACCAAATGAAAAACTAGACGTTTGAAAAAATTTTTTGAAAAAATCCAAAATAATATTTTAAAAAATAGTTTTTAAAAAATCCACGTTGGCAAAAATATTTACGAAAAAAAATATTTTTTTTTAAATCCAAGTTGGTGAATATTTTATTTATTTATTTTTTTTTTTTTTTTTTTGTTTTGAACCAAGTTGGTGAAAAAAAATATTTTTTTAAAAAATCCATGTTAGTGACTATTAAAAAATGAAAATCCGCGTTAGTGAATATAAAAAAAATATATATTTTTATAAAAATCCAGGTTGGTTAATACTTTACAAAAATATTTTTTTAAAATATATGTGGAGAATATTTTGAAAAAAACTTAAAAAATCCACGTTAAAAAATATATTTTTTAAAATATTAAAAAAAAAAAATATATATATATATATATATATATATATGTTTTAAAATCCACGTTGGATGATACTTTGAAACAATATATTTTTTTTTTAAATTCCATTTTGGCAAAAGTATTTAAAAAATACACGTCAGTTAATGTTAAAAAAATATTTCTTAAAAAATTCACGTTATTTCTTAAAAAATTCACGAATTTATTTTGTTTAAAAATTCTTATTGGTAAATATTTTGGAAAAATCTACGGTGGTAAATATTTAGAAAAAATCTTTTTTTATAGAATCCACGTTGGTGAATATTTTTAAAAATATTTTATTAATGAATTCACGTTACTTCGGACTTTAAAAATATATAATTTTTTTAAATCCACGTTGATTCGCACTTCAAAAAAAAATATTTTATTAATAAATTCACGTTACTTCGGACTTTTAAAAATAATTTTTAATTTTTTAAAATCCACGTTGATTCGAACTTCAAAAAAAAAATATTTTATTAATAAATTCACGTTACTTCGGACTTTTAAATATAATTTTTAATTTTTTAAAATCCACGTTGATTCGAACTTCCAAAAAATATTTTTTAAAAAATCCACGATGGTGAATATTTTAAAAAAATATTTTTTAAAAAATCCACGATGGTGAATATTTTAAAAAAACGAATATTTAAAAAAATATATTTTTTTTAAATCTTCGTTGGTGAATATTTAAAAAAAAATATTTTTAAAAAAAATCCACGTTGGTGAATATTTAAACAATATTTTTTTTAAAAACTCCTCGTTGCCAAAAATATTGAATATTTAAAAAATATATTTTTTAGAAAATTCGGGTTGTTGAATATTTAAAAAAAATATTTTTAAAAAATCCACGTTGTTGAACATTTCAAAAAAAAATTTAAAAAAAAAATTTTTAAAAAATGGTTTCTGATTTTTTTTAAATCCACGTTGATGAAAAACTTAAAAATAATATATTTTACAAAAATCCAGGTTGGTGACTATTTAAAAAAATATTTAAAAAAAAATCAACGTTGGTGAACAGTTAAAAAAATACTATTAAAAAACTATTTTTTTTTAATCTACGTGGCTTCGAACTATGAAAAAAATATTTTTAAAATATTCCTAAAGTCCCTAAGGACACTTTTTTCTATAGGAAAAAAATCTCTCAGGTCCTGAGAACACTTTTTTTTAAAGAAAAAAAATTCTCAGGTCCGTGAGGACACTTTTTTCTATAGAAAAAAATGTTCTCAGGTCTCTGAGGATACTTTTTTCTATAGAAAAAAATCCTTAAGTCCCTGAGAATACTTTTTTCTATAGAAAAAAAATGTCTCTGGTTCTGAGGACACTTTTTTCTATAAAAAAAATGTTCTCAGGACGCTGACGACACTTTTTTCTGTCCATCTGCATACGTTACTTTTGTCATAAGCCATTAATATATTCAAAAGCGAAACTTAAAAAAAATCGATGAATAATGTAGCTAAAATCATTAAAATACCGAATACGAAGACGAGGACCTGCACAGACAATTTTCCGTCCGAAGCTGTAGTATCCATTGCGAACTTCAAATAACAAATTTGAAACAATTCCGGTGAATACTGTCGCTAAAATCATCATAATATGGAATATCGGGAGGTACCGTTATATGGGGGCTATACGAAGACGTGGACCTGCACAGACAATTTTTCTGCCCTAGGCTGCAGTATCCATTACGAACTTCAAATACTAAATTTGAAACAATTCCCATAAATATTGTCACTAAAATCATCAAAATACGGAATATCCGGAGGTACCGTTATATGGGGGCTATACCAAAACGTAGACCTACTTGGCTCATTTTCAATACCAAAAGTCCTGCAGACATAATACACGTTTGAGTAAAATTTTATCAATCTACTTCAATTCGTTCGGAAGCTAGAGTGATTTCCACAGACGGACGGACATCGCAAAATCGACATAGAATTTTATGCTGATCAAGAATATAAATACTTTGTGGGGTCTAAAATGTATATTTCGAGGTGTTACAAACGGAATGACAAACTTAATATACCCTCCATACTATGGTAGAGGGTATAAAAATTCCTCAGTCGGGGGAGGACACTTTTTTCTATAGACAAAAAATGTGCTCAGGTCCCTGAGGACACTTTTTTCTACAGAAAAAATAATTCCTCTGTCCGCTGGCGACACTTGTTTCGTTGAAAAAAAAAGAAATTGAAAAAAAACTTAAAATTATTTGTTTTCTTGGTCCCACTGTATTTAATTTTGTTTAGTTTTTTTCTCTTTTTTTAGTTTAAATTTTTGTTTTTGTTTTTTTTTTTTTTGTGTTTCAATTTGATTTTGCTAATCTGTTCATAAATTCTATACGATCGATTACGTTGCCGTTTTTTTTCAAATTTTAATTTAATTGCAAACTCTATGAATTTGGGTTACAATTCAATTTTACAGAAAAAAAAACCAAAACTAAACAAAAACTTGTTTTCAAATTCACTTGCAAAAGCCTCCATCAGGCCAGCGCAAACAACACCAGCAGCACCAGCAAAAACATGCTGCAGCAGCAACAACAAACAAATTATTGCATAATTGTTTCTATTTTATTGGAGGTTCAACAGCAGCAGCGGCAGCAACCACAACACCAAAAACATGCAGGTTCATGACAATTTTTTTTATTTTTGCCAGACAAATAGAGGCAAGGGTGACTTTAAATAAAAATTTATATTTGCTTTGAAAAAAAAAATGCTGCAATTTTTTCTTTAAAATATTGTTTTGTCTTTCCTTTAAAATTAAATAAAATCACACCTTTTATTTTATTTTTTTGGCTTTTCTGTTAATTTCTACCGCCTTCGGTTTTATTTTTAATGCCAAAAAAATTAATTTTTATTTATTTTATTTTCTTTTCTTTTTTTCGTCTGTTTTTATTTAATCGAAAAAATTTAGTTATCCGTTTTCTTTGTCTGCGATTTGTGCGCCCGCGCTTTAACTTGAAGACGTTTTGTCGTCGTCAAACCGTGTTCGTTCGTTTACTTGCAATACCGTCGTTGAACTGAGACTGGGAACACTTTGACGTTGGGGTTTTTTATAATTTCTACCAACAAAGAGAGGCTTTGTATTGCTGGCCAGCCAGCCAGCCAGCCAACCAGCCAAAAACACAAACATACACACTCCTCTCTCCCCCCATCCACCTGTATTTGTAATTACTCAGAGCTCCACGGCTTACAATACCGTAACAAAAAGAGATTGGTATTCATAAAGAAGAAATAAACAAGGTGTTTGATAAGGAGAGGGAGTGAGAGAGAAATCTTCTCACTACATAACTGGGATTTCGAGGAGAAAATCCAAACAAATAAATATTAAGGGGGCTTTACACTCTATGTTTTTTTTTTTTCTTTTAAAAAATAATAAAAAAAGGATTTGGAAAAATTGAGAAAAAGATATTGGTATTCATAAAGAAGAAATAAATAATGTATTGATAAGGAGAGGGAGGTAGAGAGACCTTTTCACAACATAACTAGGATTTCGAGGAGAAAAAAACATACACATATTAAGGGGGCTTTACACTTTTTGATATTTTTTCCCCAGAAAAAATAATAAAAAAAAAGAGTTGAAAAAATTAACAAAAAGAGATTGAAACTCAAAAAGAAAAAAAAAACAATGTATTTGATAAGGAGAGGAAGAAGGCCATAACTGGCCTGTCGAGGAGAAAACATTAAATATTAAGGGAGCATCACACTATATGATATATTTTCCCCCCAAAAAATAATAAAAAATGATTTGGAAAAAATATTTTTTTTTTAAAAATCCACGTTGGTGAAAATTTTGAAAAAATATTTTTTAAAGAAGTTAACGTTTGTGAATATTTTGAAAACTATTTTTTTAAAGAATCCCCGTTGGTGACTACTTTGAATAAATATTTTTTTAAAAATCCGCGAATACTTCGAAAAAAATATTTTTAAAAAATCCACGTTGGTCAATACTTTGAAAAAAAATTTTAAGTCCACGTTGGTGAAAATTTTGAACAAAATATTTTTTAAAGAAGTCCACGTTGGTTAATATTTTGAAAATTATTTTTTTTTTTAAAGAATCCACGTTGTTGAATATTTGGAAAATAATTATTTTTTTTTTAAATCCTCGTTGGTGATTACTTTGAAAAAATATTTTTTAAAAAATCCGCGGTAGTGAATACTTTGAAAAAATATTTTTTAAAGAAGTCCACGTTGGTGAATATTTTAAAAAAAATATTTTTTAAAGAAGTCAACGTTTGTGAATATTTTGAAAATTATTTTTTTAAAAAATGCACGTGGGTAAATATTTTGAAAATAAATATTTTTTAAAAAATCCCCGTTGGTGATTACCTTGAATAAATATTTTTTTTTAAAATCCCCGTTGGTGATTCCCTTGAATAAATATTTTTTTTAAAAAATCCACGTTGGTCAATATTTTGGAAAAATATTTTTTACAGAATCCACGTGGGTGAATATTTTGAAAATAATTTTTTTTTTAAATCCCCGTTGGTGATTACTCTGAGTAAATATTTTTTAAAAAATCCGCGGTAGTGAATACTTTGAATAAAATAATTTGAAAAAAATCCACGTTGGTCAATACTTTGAAAAAATACTATTTTTTTAAAAAAAAGTCCACGTTGGTTATTATTTTGAAAAAAAAAAATTTTAAAGAATCCACGTGGGTGAATATTTTAAAAATAAATATTTTTTAAAAAATCCCCGTTGGTGAATTCTTTGATTTTTTTTAAAGTCAACGTTGGTAAATATTTTGGAAAAAGATTTATAAAAAAATTCGCTTTAGAGAATATTTTGAAAATAAATATTTTCTTTTTTGAATTTTCGTTGGTGAATACTTTAAAAAAAAATTTCAAAAAAAAACCACGTTGATAAATATTTTTTAAAAAGTGCACGTTGCTTGGAACTTAAAAAAAATATTTTTTCTACATTCACGTTTTTGCTCTACCAAATCGTGGATTTAAATTTTTTTTTTTTTCAAAATATTCTCCAACTTCACCGTTTATATTTGCCTTTTAAGCGGAATATACAAAGATGTTCAATTTTATATCGAATTTATGCAGGAACAAAAAATAGTTTTACAAATTGACATTGAGGCCAAGATTACTGGACGGATTAAAAATTATTTTATTATTATTATTATTATTATTTTTTTTTTTTTTTTGAAAAAAATTAAAGCGTAATGTTTAAATACAAACAGTTTTTCCCAAAATCCAAAAAAAAAAAATCCATAACATAAATATTTTGAAAAAAATCATTTTTTTTTTAAATTACTCATAAAAAAGGTGAATTAATTTCAAAATAAAAATCCTTTTACTGATGATGATATGGAATTAATTGCCCCCAACAGACGTGACATCAGAACTGATATATGTATGTTTATGGCTGGCAATTAATTGATTAAAAAAAAAAAAACACACACAAAACGTAGTAACTAATTTGCCATGTTAACATTTCAAATTTAAATTGTTTCAAATTAAACAGAAAATAACGATAAAAAATTATCTACACCTGGAATTCCATAGAACTCTTAAAGCTGGGCAAAAAAATAAAATTCCCATCAAAATAAAAACTTTGTCACAGTCATCATCAGCAACAGAAACAAAAAAACACAACCTTCTATGACTACCGAAAATTAGCTAAACGTTGACTTATTATTTCTGAAGTATTTCGAGGGGCAGGAGGAACCCCCACCCCCTCCTCCATTGTTTTTCTTGAAATGTGTTAAAATTACATATTGACAGTAAATATGTAGAGATGAGAAAAAAAAACACACACTAAATGTCCCCAAAGTGTTAAATATCTCATGGATTCATAGAAATTCTCAGTGTGGCGGGGGAGGAGGAGAAGGAGGTGGAGTTTTAGGCCAGACAATGGATTTTGTTCACTGATGAAGCCATGAACCCTCTACATACATATGAAAAAAAATATCCCATCAAAATCGCTTTTAGAGCGCAAGAATATGGGCAAACATATTTCGAAATAGTTTTTCTGGAATTTTTTCTTTGTGATATCCATATGAATAGGTTATATTGAGTTAACATAACTGACCTTGGTTATCGAAAATTCTCACAGTGATGTCCGGAACTCCAACGTACAGCATTGATAACAATTGACGTTTAATTATAGACATCAGGCAGCTGTGGGACAATTTGGTGTGGTGTCAAAATGGGAGGCCTAAACATTTTACGAAAGACTTAAGAAACAAACTTGAAAAGCCTCTTTAAGAGAGTGAGAGAGAGAGACTGACAGACACGGATAGAGAATTTTAATTTAGTTTTATAAACATATTTTTTTAAATATTCAGCAACGCGGATTTAAAAAAACATATATTTTTTTAAAGAAATCAAAAACGTGGATTTTTTAAATATTTTTTTTTAATAAAATCAACAACGATGATTTTTTTAAAACAATATATATTTTTTTTATATACCACGACGGGGATTTCTCAAAAATATTTTTTCAACAACGTGGATTTTTATAAAAATATTTTTTCAAAATATTCACCAACGTGGATTTTTTAAAAAATATATTTTTTTTTAAATATTCAACAGCGTGGACTTTTTTAAAAAATATTGAAATTTTTACAAAAATAAATTTTCAAAATATTCATCAAGGTGAATTTTTTAAAAAAAATATTTTTTCAATTTATTCACCAAAGTGGATTTTTTAAAAAAATGTTTTTGCAATTTATTCACCAACGTGGATTTTTTAAAAAAATATTTTTTTAAAATATTCACCAACGTGGATTTTAAAAAAAATATTTTTGCAATTTATTCACCAACGTGGATTTTTTAAAAACTTTTTTCAATTTATTCACCAACTTGGATTTTTTAAAAAATATTTTTCCAATTTATTCACCAACGTGGATTTTTAAAAAAAATATTTTTTTAATTTATTCACCAACGTGGATTTTAAAAAAAAAATATTTTTTTAATTTATTCACCAACGTGGATTTAAAAAAAAAATATATTTTTTAATTTATTCACCAACGTGGATTTTTTAAAAAATTATTTTTCCAAATTATTCACCAACGTGGATTTTTGAAAAAAAAAATATTTTTGCAAATTATTCACAAACGTGGATTTTTGAAAAAAAAAAAAATATTTTTCCAAATTATTCACCAACGTGGATTTTTGAAAAAAAAAAATATTTTTCCAAATATTTTTTGCAGTTTATTCACCAACGTAAATTTCTTAAAAAATATTTTTTCTATTTATTCACCAACGTGGATTTTTTAAAAAAATATTTTTTTCAATTTATTCACCAACGTAAATTTCTTAAAAAAAATTTTTCTATTTATTCACCAACGTGGATTTTTTAAAAAATATTTTCAAAAGGACTCAACAACGTGGATTTTTTAAAGAAATATATGCTAAAGAACTCATCAACGTGAATTTTTTATGAAAATATTTTCAAAATATTCACCAATGAGGATTTAAAAAAAAAATTGTTAAAATGTTCACCAATGAGGATTTTTAAAAATATTTTTTTTTAATAATTCAACAAATTGAATTTTTTATAATATTTCTTTAAAATATTCAACAACGTGGATTTTTATAAAAATATCTTTTCAATGTCTTCAACAATGGCGATTTCTTAAGAACTCAACAACGTGGATTATGAAAACAAAATATTTTTTAAAGAATTGAACAACGAATTAATATTTGTTTGAAGTTACGAAAGTTTTAAAATTTCTTAATACAGACAGAGCTTTTTTCTTTGGAGAAAATTCAATGGGTATTTATTAGCCGATTTGAACCATTGAGAACATATTGGAAAGGTAACTTAACCGGCTTTTGAAATGTCAAAAGACTATTAAAAAGTCTTTCTAGGAACTTAGTAAAAAATTTGAAAACAAATTAACATTTTTTAAAGATACTAACGTTTTTGAATTTCTTAATACAGTAGACGTGTTTTTCGTTAAGGGAAAGTTTTCCAGGTAATTATTAATCGAATTAACCCATTGGGCCCTCGACGGAAAGGCGACATAGCCAGCTTTTGAAATGTCAAGTGATATTCTTTATTAGAACTTTACAAAAAATCCTCAAACCAATTAGCATTTTTTTAATGTTACTAAATTTCTTGAATTTCTTAATTCAGAAAACGTCTTTTTCGTTTAGGGAAACTTTTCTGGGTATTTATAAGCCTATTCAAGCCATAAATGGCTTAATGGAGAGTTGATATAACTAGCTTTTGATATGTCAAGTGATATTCGACAGATCCTCATAGGAACTTTGCAAAAAATCCACAAACAATTTACCATTTTTTAAAGATACAAACGTTTTTGAATTTCTTAATACAGTAGAGGTGTTTTTCGTTTAGGGATACTTTTTTGTGTATTTATTAACCGATCAAAGACATTTAGGGCTTAATGGAAAGGTGATATAACTAGCTTTTGATATGTCAAATGATATTCGACAAGTCCTAATAGGAACTTTGCAAAAAATCGTCAAACAAATTAACATTTTTTAAAGATACTAATGTTTTTGAATTTCTTAATACAGTAGGGGTGTTTTTCGTTTAGGGAAACTTTTCCAGGTATTTATTAACCGATCAAAGACATTTAGGGCTTAATGGAAAGGCGATATAACTAGCTTTTGATATGTCAAATGATATTCGACAAGTCCTAATAGGAACTTTTCAAAAAATCGTCAAACAAATTGACATTTATTTAATGTTACGAAAGTACTTGCACTTTTTAGTACAGAAAAGTGAATTTTTGTTTAGAAAAACATTTCTAGGAATTTATTAGCCGATTTAACTCATTAAGGGCTTTATGGAAAGGTATCTTAACCAGCTTTTGAAATGTCAAGAGACTATTGAAAAGTTTTCGTAGAAACTATTCCCAAAATCCTCAAACAAATTAACATTTATTTAAAGTTAATAAAGATCATGAATTTCTAAGTACAGAAAAGTGAATTTTCGTTTAAGAAAACTTTTCTAGGTATTTATTTACCGATTCAAGGGCTTAATGGAAAGCCAACAGGGTGAGCTTTCAAAAAAAACAAAATATATTTTAAAATAATAAATCACATTGCAACAAACCGCTTTGAAACCAATTACTATTTTCTTCAAAATACTGCAATGCATTTTTATCATAACCCAACTTTATGAATTATATTTTTTGAGAGGGTAGGAGGGAGAGGTTGTGAGGAGATCTTCCCGCCAAACCCTTGGGGGTCTACTTGACTAACATTTCAGGGAATATGGGGAATCATATATACAATTTTCTTTTTATAATTTACAAAAAAATGTTTTTTTGTTTCTCTGAATTTTAATTTGTTTAACAAATAGAAAATACCTACTTATTTACATACAAATATAAAAAAAAAAAACATTTTTTTTTTTGGAAAAATTAAGTACTTTAATTATATTTCAAAATCATTTCACAATAATCATTATGGACATATATAAAAAAATATATGTAAATTTAGATGGTATTTCGTAAGCCTTTTATTATCAAACTTTGCAAAGGGGAAGCAAGGGTTATCAGGGCTTTAAGAGGAACCTTGGAATAAACTTTTTTAGTATTTCAATTAATCAAAATTTTACTTTACAACTTCCCGAAAGAAGAAATCTTCTGGCTAGAGGTATCTAAACAGTTTTTCTTTGATAGTGAGAGGCTTACATGGTTGGTTGTACAATTTTGTTTTGTTTCTTTTTCTTTTTCTTATAAATATTCTCAATACATTTACATACATACAAACAATTATTTATAAATAAAAATATATAATTAAAATTTCTTTCATTTTTTATTTTATTTTATTATTATTATTTTTTTTAAATACAAATATTTCTTTTCAAAATGAAACCTAACCTACAAACTTTTATTTCAGGCACTTTTATGTTCTTCTTTTTTTTTGTTTTCTTATTAAGAGATGATTTTGTCGTTTGTTGTTATTTTTTTTTTTTCTTCCACAAATTGGGAATTCTGAAATGTTTCGTTACAAAGAAAATTTACAATATTTTAGAACGCATTGTTTCCTTTTCTTGATTTTTTTTTTCACTAACCTAAAATCTTATTTCTAAACAATAATAAAATTGTCATAACAAGGACTCATTATCGCCGTCCGCATCCTGCATCCTGTCCTTATCTACTAAGCCTTTTCTTCTTGTACTAATACCAGTAGTAGTAGCTGTATTAACATAATCTAAATATCACGCCAGGCGACAAGCATTGGCATATTCCACAGCATCATGAAGGGTGGGGAAAATTTCAAATGGGCCCTCGCCCAGCACCATACTATGGACCAGACAATCATACACCCGATCGGTGGGCGTAGCCATGTAGGTGCACACGCCACGTTTTTCCAAATCGTTTTTAACATCCGACAGCGTCCGACAACCGGCCACATCGATGTGACCCAACATACTGAAATCCAATATCAAATAACGGAACGAGGAATTCAATTGGCTTAGGGAATTGAGGCCACCATTTGCCGCTGCTGCTCCTGCTGTTGCAGAGCCATTTTGTGACAACGGCATATAGGAGGCTCGGCGGGCCTTATCACCATCCAAGCCCAGGGCTTTGTTCAGGGCCTTACGGAAATACATGGAGGTGGCAAAATTCAATGAACCAGCATAACGGAATATCTTTGTTTCGGGCACCTCAAAGGCATTGCGATGATGATTCATATCCACATAGACAGCTGAGGCTTCGGGTATATAGCCCAGCAGGCAAGAATAGGGTTTGAGGCCCTTGATGTACAGCGAGAGGAGGGAGATACAGACACCAATAAGGAGGCTAAAAAGGAAAGAGACAAATTAGTGACATTTAGAAAAAAGGGATACTTAAAAAAAATTTTTTCCAAACAAACAAACTATTTGAATTAAAAAAAAATATTTAAAAAAAAGTTTAAAAAAATTAAAAAAAATATTTTTCAAAGTTTTCATCAACGTGGATTAAAAAAAAATCAAAAAAAATTTTTTTTCAAAACAAAAAATAGTTTTCAAAAAAAAAATTCAAAAAAAAATATTTTTCAAAAAAAAAATTGTTTTTCAAAGTTTATACCAAAGTGGTTGTTTAAAATAATATTTTTTAAAAAAATTTCCCAACTTGGATTTAAAAAAAAATATATTTTTTCAAAGTGGATTTAAAAAAAATATATTTTTTAAAAGTATTAACTAACGTGGATTAAAAAAATACATTTTTTCAAAGTGGAGTTTAAAAAAAGTATATATTTTCAAATTTAAAAAAAAAATATATATTTTTTCAAAAAACAAATATATATTTTTTCAAAACATTCACCAACGAGGATTAAAAAAAATATTTTTTTAATTTATTCGCCAACGTGGATTTTTAAAAAAATATTTTTTTCAATTTATTCACTAACGTGGATTTTTTAAAATATATTTTTTTAATTTATTCGCCAACGTGGACTTTTAAAAATATATATTTTCAATTTATTCGCCAACGTGGATTTTTAAAAAATATTTTTTCAAAACATTCACCAACGTGGATTTTTAAAAAATATTTTTTCAATTTATTCGCCAACGTGGATTTTTAAAAAATATTTTTTCAAAACATTCACCAACGTGGATTTTTAAAAAAATATTTTTTCAACTTATTCGCCAACGTGGATTTTTAAAAAAATATTTTTTCAATTTATTCGCCAACATGGATTTTTAAAAAAATATTTTTTTCAA
Organism: Musca domestica; assembly: GCF_030504385.1. Classification (NCBI taxonomy): domain Eukaryota; kingdom Metazoa; phylum Arthropoda; class Insecta; order Diptera; family Muscidae; genus Musca; species Musca domestica. The sequence continues at coordinate 11,239,112 of NW_026712286.1, forward strand.
TTTACTCGCCAACGTGGATTTTTAAAAAAATATTTTTTCAATTTATTCGCCAACGTGGATTTTTAAAAAAATATTTTTTCAATTTATTCGCCAACGTGGATTTTTAAAAAAAATATATTTTTTCAATATATTCGCCAACGTGGATTCTTAAAAAAATATTTTTTCAATTTATTCGCCAACGTGGATTTTAAAAAAAAAATATTTTTTCAATTTATTCGCCAACGTGGATTTTAAAAAAAAATATTTTTTCAATTTATTCGCCAACGTGGATTTCTAAAAAAATATGTTTTTCAATTTATTCGCCAACGTGGATTTTTAAAAAAATATTTTTTCAATTTATTAGCCAACGTGGATTTTTAAAAAAATATTTTTCAATTTACTCGCCAACGTGGATTTTTAAAAAAAATATTTTTTCAATTTATTCGCCAACGTGGATTTAAAAAAAATATTTTTTCAATTTATTCGCCAACATGGATTTTTAAAAAAATATTTTTTCAATTTATTCGCCAACGTGGATTTTTAAAAAAATATTTTTTCAATTTATTCGCCAACGTGGATTTTTAAAAAAATATTTTTTTAATTTATTCGCCAACGTGGATTTTTAAGAAAAATATTTTTTTCAATTTATTCGCCAACGTGGATTTTAAAAAAATATTTTTTCAATTTATTCGCCAACGTGGATTTTTAAAAAAATATTTTTTCAATTTATTCGCCAACGTGGATTTAAAAAAAAAATATTTTTTCAATTTATTCGCCAACGTGGATTTAAAAAAAAAATATTTTTTTCAATTTACTCGCCAACGTGGATTTTTAAAAAAAATTTTTTTCAATTTATTCGCCAACAGGGATTTTTAAAAAAAAATTTTTTCAATTTATTCGCCAACATGGATTTTTTCAAAAAAAATATTTTTTCAATTTATTCGCCAACGTGGATTTCTAAAAATATTTTTTCAAAACATTCACCAACGTGGATTTTTAAAAAAATATTTTTCAATTTATTCGCCAACGTGGATTTTTAAAAAAAATATTTTTTCAAAATAATCACCAACGAGGATTTTTTAAAAAATATTTTTTTTTAAATATTCACCAAGGCGGATATTTAAAAAAATATTTTTTCAATTTATTCGCCAACGTGGATTTTTAACAAAATATTTTTTCAATTTATTCGCCAACGTGGATTTAAAAAAAAAAATTTTTTTCAATTTATTCGCCAACATGGATTTTTAAAAAAATATTTTTTCAATTTATTCGCCAACGTGGATTTAAAAAAAAATATTTTTTCAATTTATTCGCCAACATGGATTTTTAAAAAAATATTTTTTCAATTTATTCGCCAACGTGGATTTTTAAAAAAATATTTTTTCAATTTATTCGCCAACGTGGATTTTTAAAAAAATATTTTTTCAATTTATTCGCCAACGTGGATTTTTAAAAAAATATTTTTTCAATTTACTCGCCAACGTGGATTTTAAAAAAAAATATTTTTTCAATTTATTCGCCAACATGTATTTTTAAAAAAATATTTTTTCAATTTATTCGCCAACGTGGATTTTTAAAAAAATATTTTTTCAATTTATTCGCCAACGTGGATTTTTAAAAAAATATATATTTTTTCAAAGTTTTCACCAACGTGGATGTTAAAAAAAAATATTTTTTAAAAGTGGATTTTAAAAAAGTGGATCTAAAAAAATATATTTTTTTCAAAGTATTCACCAACGTGGATTTAAAAAAACATGTTTTTTCAAAAAAAAAAATTTTGAAGGCATTCACCAACGTGGATTTTTAAAAAAAAATAAATTTTTACAAAAAAAAAATGTTATTTTCAAAAAAATTATTTTTTCAAATTTTTCACCAACGTGGATGTTTAAAAACATATTTTTTATATGTATTCGCCAACGTGGATTTTTGAAAAACTATATTTTTTCAAAAAAAATATTTTTTTCAAAGTGGATCACCAACGTGGATTAAAAAAAATATATTTAAAAAAAAAATGTGGATGTTTAAAAAAATATTTTTTAAAAGTATTTGCCAACGAGGATTTTTAAAAAAATATACTTTTCTAAAAAAAAATATTTCTTCAAAGTGGATTTAAAAAAAAATATAATTTTCTCAAAGTATTCACCAATGTGGATTTAAAAAAATATATTTAAAAAAAAAAATATTTTTTAAAATTATTCACCAACGTGGATTTTTAAAAAAATATGTTTTTTTTGAAGCTTTCACCAACGTGGATGTTTAAGAAAATATTTTTTAAAAGTATTTGCCAACGTGGATTTAAAAAAAAATATTTTTTCTTAAAACATTTTTTTGAAAGTATTCACCAACGTGGATTTTTTAAAAAAATATGTTTTCACAAAAAAAAAATTTTTGAAAGTATTCACCAACGTGGATTTAAAAAAATAAATTTTTACAAAAAAAATATTTTTTCAAAAAAGAAAATATTTAAAAAATGGTTTTTTCAAAAAAATATTTTTTCACAAAAAATATTTTTTCAAAGTATTCACCAATGTGGCTTTTAAAAATATACTGGGTGATATCAAAAACTACAACAAACTTCATACTGCTGTTATTTCTAAGCCACTCAGTTGGCACTAAAAAATACCAAAGTGTCGATCACTTCAACCAAGTGCTTCGCCGGAAATGGGCCAAAATACCGCAGAGCAACATTCTGGCAGCGTGTGACCGTTTCATTGGTTGTTTGAAGGCCATAATTCGTGCCAAAGATGACCAATTCGAAGAAATCTAAGTTTATTCTAAAATTTGATGCTATTTCCGACATTTTTTGCTTTCATTCAATCAAATTAAAAAAAAAAAATTAAAAATTATGGCTGTGTTTTTTTTTTTTTTTTTTTCAAAGTATTTGCCAACGTGGATTTTTTTAAAAATATTTTTTAAAATACTCGGCAAACGTGAATTTAAAAAAATATTTTTTTTTTCAAAACAAATTTTTTTTTTTTCAAAACAAATTTTTTTAAAAAAAAATATTTTTTTTAAAATATTCACCAACGAGGATTTTGGAAAAATATTTCCTAGCTCTTCCCACTCACCCAATATCAATGTCAATTAGCACCACACACAAAAATGTTGAAATCCATGTCAAAAGTTCCAGTTTGCCCTGTTTGGAGAATTTCTTCAGTTCGCCGGCCTGCATAAACATGGGTTTCAGGGCAACGATGATGACACCAGCCAGGACACACTGCAATAAAATAACAATTATGAAAAGAGAACCATCTTCACCCCATATCCCACTTCCCCTACTTACCCTGGGTAAAAAGCTGAAAAATGGGCCAGCCCAAAACAGCGTACACAAAATGATACCAGCCGACACCAGCGAAGCCAGCTGGCTAGCACCTCCTGTCTGCTCTTGAATTAAAGATCTCGACAACGAACAGGCCAGAGGTATGCATTGAAAGAAACCACCCACAATATTGCCTATACCCATGGCAAACAGTTCCTGATTTGGTCGCACCTCGTACGAGTGTTTCTTGGCAAATGTCAGGCCCAGTGACATGACAATCGAATACGTTACAATGGAAATGGCAATGGAGTCCACAAATAGATGTGGCACCAGATCCATGCGAGGTAATACTGGCATTGGCAAACCCACGGGAATATCACCCACTGGCTTGATGTTATATTTCACCTGGACATCGACGAGCATTGATATCACAGTACCACCAATGACGGCAATCAATTCGGCTGGCAAGGGGAAGCGACAACGTTTCCGCAACCATGGTTTCACCACTTCATTACATATCGTCATGAAGACCATTATGCCAAGGCAAAAGATCAACGCAGCCACATTTGTCCGAGGCAAGGCCTTACAGAGATCAATCAGAGTGTAGATGATTTTAAAGGCACCCTTATGCCGAGGAACTGATACCCCAAAGACATCCTTCAATTGACTTGTCACCACATGACATGCAGCACCGGTGGTAAAACCATTTACCAGGGGATCACTCAGCAGTGAGGATAGGGTACCGAGCCGCAGGAAACCCATGGCAAGCTGGAAAGGGAGATAAATGGAGAATATTAATAGTGTTGTATGTTTTTCGAGGATGTCTTCAAATGAAAATTTAAGTCGTCCAGGAAAGCGCTTTAGTGTCGTCTAGAAATGCGGTGGTCTTGACTTAGAATGTGTCTTAAAGGCCTTTCAGATAAAAAAAACCAAGAGTGGTTCTTGGACCCTTTTGAAGGTCTTTCATTGTGATTCCTTAAAAGTCTGACTTATACTCCCAAAAAATGTCAAGGCCATTCAAAATTACGCTTTTAGGATCGTCCTAATAGTCGATTTCGCGGTCGTACAGAAGGACTACTTTAGTATCGGCTGTAAAGACCTCTTCAAGCTTGCCTGGGAAGCCCAGAAATAAGATGTCAATAGTGTCTAGAAACCCCATTTTCCGTGGCCTAGAAGTTTGAGTTGAAATGGCCCAGAAGGGCAAGTTGATCGGCATCCTAGAACACGACTTTCAATTAAAGCAGAGAAAACGACTTTGAAGCTTCAGAAAATAATATCTTTAGAAATGTCCACGAAGACTATTCCATCTCGTCTGGGATGCCAACCTGGAGGTTGGGATGCTTAGAAAACCCATTTTTCCATAGCCTGGAAATGTGAAATTGAAATAACCCAGAAAAACAAGTTTAACGGCATCCTGGATGAAGACTTTCAGGTAAATCTAAAAACGCCTTAGCTTCAGGAAATGTCTCTTTTAAGATGTCTAGGAAGACAGGTTGCAGGTTGCCAAAGAAGAAGCATTTTACGGATGCTTAGAAAACCCATTTCCCCATAGCCTGGAAATGTGACTTTAAATGGCCAAGCAATGGCCAAATTCAGAGGCATCGTGGTAGACAATTTACAGGCAGACCAGAAAAAGGTTTTAAGTTGTCCGGAAAGACATTGGAAAAATGTTCGGGAAGACAATTTCAATATCGCTTAAGGAGATGATTTTAAGCTAACCCAAAACTGCCATTAAAAAGTCGTCTGTAAAGAGAACTTCAGGTTCGGCTAAAGTAATCCAGTCGCCAAGATGAACGAGCTTTGGTCTTAAAAAAATCGACATTAAAATCGTTCTCTATGCCAACCTGTAGGTATGTCACGAGGATAATTAAGGAAAGATTAAAAAATGATGAATGACATCTTCCGCAAAGATAAATCAAGGATCTTCCACTTAGGCGGCATTAGGTTCCACCAAAAAAGGTTTTTGTGGCCCAGAAAAAAAGGCTCATTAAGAAGACTTTAGGATGATCGGAAAAGACTTTTTCCAAAAGATTCGGAAAGCCAATTTCAAAGTCGCTCAGAGAGAATTACATCAAACTCAATTAAAATCAGGTAAAGCTTCATCCTAAAAATCGACTTAAAGGCCATCCTGAGAAATGATTTGGATATCGCCCTTGAAGATAACCTCAAGACCATCCTGGAAAATAAATTTCAATGTCGCTCAGAGAGATGACCTGACCAAAAAGCGATTTATACCTATCCAAAAAGCCATCCTGAAGGATATATCAAGGGCATCCAGAAGAATTTTAAGATCACCCATACAATGAACTCAAAGTCTTCCAGAAAGGCACCATTTGAGTCGGCCAAAAAGACATTTAAGATGTGGCCCAAAAAGCCTGATTTAAGGTCGACTAGCAAAATTCAATTAAGGTCCTCTATGAGGTTCCAAAAAGAGGACTTAAAGATACCCCAAAAATGAGTTTAACGTCCTCCAGAATTATAGACAAATGGATGTGGCGGAATATTACTTCAAGAACTGCCTGTAAGGGGCAAATGAAAGGGCATCCGAAAGAATTTTAAGATCGTTCAAAAAAATTAACTGAAAGTCTTCCCGAAAGGCACCATTTGAGTCGGCCAAAAAGGCAAAATTAATGTCGGCCAAAAAGCCATCCTGAAGGATAAATCAAGGGCATCCAGAAGAATTTTAAGATCGCTCATAAAAAGAGCTGAAAGTCTTTCAGAAAAATAGCATTTAAGTCGGGCAAAAATACAAATTTGATGTCGCTCAAAAAACCTGCTTTAAGGTCGCCTAACAAAATTCAATTAAGGTCCTCTATAAGGGTCCAAAAAGACGACTTAAAGATACCCTAAAAAATGAGATTAACGTCCTCTAGAATAATTGACAAATGGATGTAGCGGAATATTACTTCAAGAACTGCCTGTAAGGGGCAAATGAAAGGGCATCCGAAAGAATTTTAAGATCGTTCAAAAAAATTAACTGAAAGTCTTCCCGAAAGGCAGCATTTGAATCTGTCAAGAGGTAAATTTCATCGGTCAAGAGGCAAATTAAAGGTCTTTCCGATAGATTTTAATACCGCCCAAAAAGTGAATTGAAAGTCGTTCAAAAAAGCAATATTTAAATGGTCCAATAAAAGACAAATATCAATCCGTCCAGAAATTCTATCCTTAAAGACAAACTCGAAAATTCTCCAAAATAAGTGGTAGGATGGTCAGACAAATTGTCTCAAGACTATTCAGACCATTCATTAAAGTCCTGCTAGAAAGCACGATGTTTCCATTGCCCGCAGACAAGTTCCATGCGGCCTAGAAAGACGACTTAAAGGTGGACTAACAAAAAGGCCTTAAGGTTCTCCCTAAGGATCCTGAAAATGATTTTAAGCCGTCCAAAAAGTGTGTTTAAGGTCTTCAAGTCTGAAAGACAAATGAAGGTACAGAAAAAGAACTTTACGACCATCCAGGAAGATAAATTGAAGGTCTTTCAGGAAGATTATAAACTGTGCAAAAAATGAATTGAAAATCCTGGATGGTCCTTAAAGTCTAGGAAGATGACTTAAAGACGTCCTAAAGATAAGCCATCCAGAAAAAATTTTAAGGCCATCCTAAAAGTGAACTGCAAATTTCCTAGAAAGGTGCCATAAAGGTCGCTTACAAAGATTATTTCCCTACCGCCCAGAAAGACACTTAAATGACGCCTTACAAAATGATTTTAAAGTCCTAAAAATTAACTGAATATTTCCTAGAAGGGTGGCATTGAGGTCGCCTACAAAGATTATTTCCATATCGACCAGAAAGACACTTAAAAGACGCCTTACAAAATGATTTTAAATTCCTCCAGAATAACAGGCAAATGGATGTCCAGATAAAATAATTCAAGAGCATCCAGGGAGATACATAAATGGTCTCCCAGGAAAAAAATAAAACCGTCCAAAAAACGAATTTGGAGGACTTTCAGAAAGGCGATATTGAGGTAGTCGAAAAAGACAAATTTGATGTCGTCCAAAATGATTTTAAGGTCACCCAGATCGGCCCCATTGCGATATAGAATAGTGACTTCAAGGTCGCACAGAAAGACACTTAAGGACTCCTTACAAATTGATTTTAAAGTGCTCCTGAATAACAGGATAACAAATGGATGTCCAAAAGGAAAATTACTTCAGGAGTATCCAGAGAGATACAAAAATGGTCTCCCAGAAAAAAAAATAAAACCGTCCAAAAAACGAATTTGGAAGACTTTCAGAAAGTCGACATTGAGGTAATCGAAAAAGACAAACTTGATGTCGTCCAAAAAAACTCAAGGTCACCCAGATCGATTCCATTGCGATATAGAATATTGACTTGAAGGTCCTGAAAGAATATCAAAAAATTGCCTTCACAAATGACTTTTAGTTTCTACTGAAAGCTAAGTCTAAGGCCAAAACGAAAATAAAAACCTCGGAAATTCAAGGCATCACAAAAATTTGGTTTGGGGCTTCTCCTTAAAGGCATGGAATGAGACCATGTATTCCAACCCCAATTGCGATATAGAATATCGACTTGAAGGTCCTTTTAGTTTCTACTGATAGCTGAATCTAAGGCCTAGACGAAAAATAACTCCAGGACCCTCCAGAAATCCAAAGCTTCCCAAAAAATTGATTTGGGGCTTCTCCTAAAAGTCATGGAATGAAACCTTGTATTCCAAGCCCAATTGTGATGTAGAATATCGACCTAAAGGTCCTGAAAGAGGGCTTTAAAATGGCTTACACAAATGACTGAGTCGTTATTGAGGTAATCGAAAAAGACAAAATCGACGTCGTCGAAATAAACGACTTAAAGGTCACCCAGATCGGCCCCCTTGCGATATAGAATATTGACTTGAAGGTCCTGAAAGAATATCAAAAAATTGCCTTCGCAAATGACTTGAGAGGCCTACGGAAATATGAATCTAAGGCCTAGACGAAAAATAACCCCATGACCCTCCGGAAATCCAAGGCTGCCCAAAATTTTGGTTTGGGGCTTCTCCTCAAATTCATGGAATTAGACCTTGTATTCCAAGCCCAATTGCGATAAAGAATATCGACTTGAAGATCCTCAAAGAGGCCTTAAAAATGGCCTACAAAAATGACTTCAAGGCCCTACTGAAATATGAATCTGAGGCCTAAGCGAAAAATAACTCCATGAAACTCCAGAAATTCAAGGCTTCCCAAAAATATGCTTTTGGGCTTCTCCTTAAAGTCATGGAATTAGACCTTGTATTCCAAGCCCAATTGCGATAAAGAATATCGACCTGAAGATCCTGAAAGAGGGCTTACAAATGGCCTACATAAATGACTTCAAGGTCCTACTGAAAGCTGAATCTAAGGCCTAAACGAAAAATAAGTCCATGGCCCTCCAGAAATCCAAGGCTTTTCAAAAATATGGTTTGGGGCTTCTCCTTAACGGCATGGAATGAGACCTTGTATTCCAAGCCCAATTGCGATATAGAATATCGACTTGAAAGTCCTAAAAGAGGGCTTAAAAATTGCCTTCACAAATGACTTGAAGGTCCTACTGAAAAATGAATCTAAGGCCTAAACAAAACACAACTCCATGGCCCTCCAGAAATCCTAGGCTTCCCGAAAATCCAAGGCCTCCCAAAAATATGCTCTGGGGCTTCTCCTTAAATTCTCCTTCAATGTCTTGTATTCCTAGCCCAACTCACATGCAGTATGCCCGTGGTAAAGGCCAACGTTGTCACCACCTCCAACGGTGTTATCAAACCCTCTCCTCCCTCCGCCAACTGCTGTTCATCCGAGGCATATGACTGCACCACTTTCAGCGTCATCATACTGGCCACCGCAAATGTTCCAATCGATATATGTTTCGATGTACCCAAGATCATATAGACTAGCGTAGGAAAGATGGCCATATATAAGCCCGAACCCGGTGATACACCGGCCAACAGACCATAGGCCATGCCATGAGGTATATGCATAATGGCAACCGTAAAACCGGCTATAATATCACCAATTAAATCACGTTTTAACGAATATTTCGGTAGCCATTGGACAATGGGGATGATGCCGGCGAACATGGACCAAAAGGACCAATTCTGCCAACATGTCTTCAGCCCATAGGGTATACTTTTATCGCGGGCATTGTAACCGGTTTGTTTGATGACCAACTCATGGGTCATCACATCACGATGGACATCGTATTTGGGTTGGATTTTGGGTTTGCAGGCAGCAGCAGGTCCATTGGGGCTTAAAGGCTTTTTGGCTCTGCAAGAGAGAAAGAGAATATAAATCTGCATAACTAATTTGAAAAACCCCATTTCATACTCACTCAGCATCTCCATTCTCTCCATTCGCTTGATTCGACATTGTATTGATCACCTGGAAGCCGTCTATATCCTCATCGGTGTACTGGAACTTAATCAGGAACGGGTGATTACAAATCACTTTTTGATTGCTTAAAATTCCCTGGGCCTCGTATTGGCTTGAGATTTCATTATAGGTTTTGCCTCTTGATTTTGTTGTTGTACCGCTCTTGTTGTTGCTGTTGGCCTGCTGTTTAATTGTTGTCAGATGCAGGGACGAAGTACCAGCTCCGTGAAATGGACTGCGGGCCGAAGGCGATTGACAATAATAGGCAGCGTATTTGCGTATACGTTTTAAGTCAATACGTTTCTGAAAAAAATATTGAAAAAAAGTTTGGTTAGAATTTTTTAGGAATTTTTATTTTGGCTTAAGGCAAAGAGAACTACCCCTAAGAGGGAGACATGAAGATACTGCTACCCAAAGAATGAAATTGGACCTAAAAATCGTTGTAGATTTTACAAAAATTTCAAGATTATAATTTTTTTTAAAAAACATAGAATGCTATGTTTTTTTTTTTTTGAAAATGCATTCTATGTTTTTATGGGATGCTTTATGAGGCTTTCTATGTTTTCCAAAAGCAAGTTTTCTAGATTTTACAAAAAATATTCGATTATGGCATTCTATGTTCTATAAAAATGCATTCTATGTTTTTATGGAATGCTTTGAAAGGCGTCAAAATACTGCTACCCAAAAGAATGAAATTGGACCTAAAAAACTTAAAGAGATTTCTAGATTTTACAAAAATTTCAAGATTATAATTTTTTCAAAAAACATAGAATGCTGTTTTTTTTTGAAAATGCATTCTATGATTTTATGGGATGCTTTATAAGACTTTCTATGTTTTTCAGAAGCAAGTTTTCTATATTTTATAAAAAAATAATAGATTATGGCATTCTATGTTTTTTTAAAAATTCATTCTATGTTTTTATGGAATACTCTTTATGGCGTGAAAATACTGCTACCCAAAGAATGAAATTGAACCTAAAAATCTTTCTAGATTTTACAAAAATTTCAAGATTATAATTTTTTCAAAAAACTATCCTATGTTTTTTTAGAAAATGCATTCTATGTTTTTATAGGATGATTTATGAGGCTTTCTATGTTTTTCAGAAGCAAGGTTTCAAAATTTTATAAAAATTATGGGATTATGATATTCTATGTTTTTTGAACAATTCGTTGTATGTTTTTCTGGAACGTGTTAAAATACTGCTACCCAATAAATGAAAATTAACCTAAAAAACTTAAAGAGATTTCCAGATTTTACAACAAATTTAAAGATTAAATTTTTTCAAAAAACATAGAATGCTATGTTTTTTTTAGAAAATGCATTCTGTGTTTTTATGGGATGCTTTATGAGGCTTTCTATGTTTTTCAGAAGCAAGGTTTCAAAATTTCATAAAAATTATGGGATTATGACATTCTATGTTTTTTTAAATTCATTCTATGTTTTTATGGGATGCTTTATTTTTTTAGAAAATGCATTCTATGTTTTTATGGGATAGTTTATAAGGCTTTCTATATTGTTCAGAAACATTCTGCGACTAGCAAAAGGCATTTTTAGACAGTCTATGTTTTAGTAAAGGTCTTATAAGACGTTCTATGTTTTCAAAAATACCTTATAATGTCTTCTCAGATACATAGAGATTCGTGTAAGATATTCCGGAATTTTAGAAATTCTATGTTTTATAAAAAATAATTCTATGTTTTATAAAAATTCATTCTATGTTGTAAAAACGCATTCTATATTTCTATACGATGATTCATAATGTTTTCTATGGTTTCCAGAAACATTATATGAGTTGCAGAAAGCCTTCTTAGGCATTCTATGTTTTCAAAAGAACCATATAAAGCCTTTTTAAACTACACAATAAGTTATCTGGGGTATTCTATGTTTATAAATATTCTATGTTTAATAAAAATTCATTCTATGTTTTTATAGGACGATTCATAATGTTTTCTATGTTTTCCAAAAACATTATATGAGTCGCAGAAAACCTTCTTAGGCATTCTATGTTTGAGTAACGGCCTTATAAGGCGTTCTATGTTTTCAAAAGGACCCTATAAAGCCTCTCATAGATATTCTATGTTTTATAAAAACTAATTCTATGTTTTTATAGTATGCTTCAAAAGGCATTCTATGTTGTATGACTGACAGAAAGGCTCCTTAGTCGTTCTATGTTGTATTAAAGGCCTTATATCGCGTTCTATGTTTTCAAGAGGACCCTATAAAGCCTGAAAACTGCCTAAAAAGATATATGGATCGTTCTATGATCATTGACATTCTATGTTTTTTTAAAAACTCATTCTATGTTTTTATAGGATGCTTCATAAGGCATTCTACGTTTTCCGGAATTATTGCAAGACTCACAGAAGAGCTCCTTAGTCGTTCTATGTTTCAGTAAAGGCCTTATAAAGTGTTCTATGTTTTCAAGAGGACCCTATAAATGTTTTATAAAAAATCATTCTATGTTTTTATAGAATGCATCATATAGCGTTCTATGTTTTCCAGAAGCATTCTATGTTTTACAGAAGACGTTCTAGAGCCTTTTTAAGCCGTTCTATGTTTTTAAGATGACCTTTTATCGGGTCATCTGAGACACGTTGAGTCATATGAGACATTCTATGTTTTTAAGAGAACCATATATAGACTTTTAAACTGCGCAGAAAGCTTTGTGGGGCATTCTATGTTTTTTTTTTTAATTTATTCTATGTTTTTATAAAATGTTTCATAAGGCATTCTATGTTTTCCAGAAGCATTCCATGACTCATAGAAGGCTTTCTTAGACGTTCTATGTTTAGAATGCCTTTACAGTTGTACATTTAAAACATAGAATCATTTTAAGGCCCTTTAGGAAATATAGAATTTTTTTTAAGGTATTCGTGAAAACATAGACTCATTTTGAGGTCTTCCATGAAACCTAGAATGTATTTTAGGACTTTCTCTAAAACATAGAATATACTAAACGCTTACTGAAAAAAACATAGAATGAATTTCTATGATTTTTATGACATATAGAATGCATATAGTAGTCCTATCTTTAAAACATAGAATGATTTTGGGGCCCTCTACGAAACATAGAATGTTTTGTAAGCTGTCTTTATGAAGACCAGACCGTATCTGAGAATATCTAAAACATAGAATGACTTCTAAGGACGTGGTGAAAACATAGAACGTATTTTGAAAAACATAGAATGTCTATTAAAATTTTTCTGCTGAACATAGAATGCTTTTTAAGACCGTGGAGAAATATAGAATGTATTTTAAGGACTTTTAAAAAACATAGAATGTATTTTGAGGACCAATCTATTGTAAGGAAACATAGAAGTCGTATATTTAAAACATAGAATGTTTTTTGGGCCACCTATGAAATATAGAATGTTTTGTAAGCTGTCTTAATGAAGACCAGACCGTATATTGGGATATCTAAAAACATAGAATATCTATTAAGGCTTTTTGTGAAACATAGAATGACATTTAAGGTCGTGGTGAAAACATAGAATGTCTTTTAAGGACTTTTAAGATACATAGAATTTTGTTTTGAACTTTTTAGAACATAGAATCTATTTAAGGCAACATAGAAGTCCTATATTTAAAACATAGAATGTTTTTAATGGAACTTTGTGAAGACCGGACCGTATATGAGGATTTGTAAAAACATAGAATAGAATAAAACATAAAATTAAGGTTTTCTGTGAAACATAGAATGCCTTTTATGGCCATCGTGAAAACATAGAATGCCTTTTAAGGACTTTTAAAAAACATAGAATGTGTTTTAAGATCTCTTAAGAAACATAGAATCTATTTAAGGCAACTTAGAAGTCTCACATTTAAAACATAGAATGTTTTGTAAGCTGTCTTTATGAAGACTAGACCGTATCTGAGGATATCAAAAAACATAGAATGTCAATTAATGATTTCTGTGAAACATAGAATGACTTTTAAGGTCGTGGTGAAAACATAGAATGTCTTTTAAGGACTTTTCAGAAACATAGAATGTCTATTAAATTCTGTGAAACATAGAATGCCTTTTAAGGCCGTCGTGAAACATAGAAAGGCTTTTAAGAACTCTTAAAAAACATAGAATAGGTTTAAAGATCTTTTAAGAAACATAGAAACTATTTTAAGAAAACATAGACGTCTTATATTTAAAACATAGAATATTTTCGAGGCCCTCTATGAGGACATCTAAAAACATAGAAAGTCTATTAAGGTTTTCTGTGAAACATAGAATGCCCTTTAAGGCCGTGGTCAAAACATAGAATGTATTTTAAGGACTTCTAAGAAACATAGAATGTCTTTAAAGCATTTTTAAGAAATATAGAATCTATTTTATGAAAACATAGAATGTATAAAACGCCTTCAATAAAATATAGAATATATTTTAAGATTTTTAAGGCCTACATTTAAAACATACAATATTTTTGAGGCAGTTGATGAAACGTGGGAGACCTTTTTTCCCCTACGAAATATAAAAGATGTAGGCCTTCGATAAAACAAAGCATGTTTTTTAAGGACTTTGAAGAAACACAGAATATTTCTTGAGAACTTTTGTGAAACATAGAAAAACATAGAATGCCTAATTTTCCTCAGTGAAATATAGAAGATATAGGTCTTCGATAAAACAAAGCATGTCATTTGAGGACTGTGAAGAAACACCGAATATCTCTTGAGGACTTTTGTGAAACATAGAAAAAACATAGAATGCCGAATTGCCTCTCAAAAAATTAAACATGAAGGCTTTTTCGCAATCATAAATTAAGGACTAAAACTTACAAAAATAATAGACTAATCTGTTTGCAAAATTCTCCTAAAGCATAGCCTACTTTGAGGCGCAAAATTCAGAAAAAACTGTGAACAAAAAAGGTGTAAATATCTCAAAAATGTAAAATATCAAAAACAGATTATTTTACTTGCTCTCCATTAGGTAAACTCACCTCAACTCTCCTCCCTCTCCAACTCTCCCACTCCCACAACACCAGTTAACTGATAAAAAAATGTTAAGGGCAAAGAACCCCTCCATGACATTGAATTGTCAGCGGCAAGTCAATGGAAATGAAGTGGCCAAACCAATTGATAACGAGAAACTATTCTTATCGTAACAACAATTCGGGGGAGAGAGAAAGAGAGTGAGAGAGAAAGAGTGGGAGTTGGAGGTGGAGAAAATTAAAAGTTTTTGTTATTGTTTTGTGTTTTTTTTTTGCTGATTACTTAGTTGACATGTATGTCACATTTTGAAGTTAATCGAAAAATGATAGGATAAGAATGATAGAAACGATAAAACAAAGTAATGAGAAAAACAAAAAGTCAAAATGGGGAATTGAAAATGGTAATTTTTTTGGTGAGAAGGTGTGGAAACTTTTTTGCTTAATTAGCGAAACTATGTGAATTACAAAGGGGGAGGGGGAAAGGCAACTTCGAAAACAAAACACTCCACCTACCCGTTTGGTGTTGTTACGTGGCTTATCCATGCTGGCGTTGTTGTTGTTAATATAATTAATATTATTATTACTGTTATTGTGGTTGATATTCATCGGTAATTATTTGGAAATGAAATTTTATTTGAGAAAATAATTATTAGTATTTTTTTTAGTGGGACAGTGAAAAGAAATAAACAAAAAATCCAAAAAAAATATTAAAATAAATATTTTTTATTATTAAAATTCGTAATAAATATTTTTTATTGTTAAAATTCGTAATAAAAAGTCATAATACATTTTTTTCTTAAATTTTAAGAATTTAAAAATTAGCACTAAATTATTTATTTTTTTCATTTTTTTCCAATGTGGGATAATTGAAAACCCAAATAATGAAGCACAAACTGAAGTGACTCGCTCAATGTCTGAATGGATGAATGGCGAGACTTAAAGCTTTAACATTGATAATAAATTGTTTGTTAAACAAATTCACAAATAAAATGGTGTTTTTTGTTTAATTCTAGGTAATTTTTTGTATTCGAAATAGGTCATTGCAGAGGCGGGCCAGTGAGTCATAACAAGCAAGCGTGACTTATAAAAAAAATCATCAAATTTATTTTTAGAGACAAAACTCTTTTTTTTAAATTAAAAATTTTTTTTTTGGGTACTACCGGACTCAAGATATCGTTTCCCAGGGTAAACTATTTCTAACGAAAAGAAATTTCTGCAGGGTAGGATTTTTTTGAGTAGAAACTTTTTGCAGTTTTTTGGTAACCATTTTCCGAGAGGGCATAACACGGTAATTTATCGGTTTATTTTCATCAAATAAAATGATTTTGAGAGCAGAATATCTATATCTCGCTGTCCTATAAGTTTCAAAAACAAATTTACCAAAATACGGAAAATATAGCAAAAATTATGCGAAAGACCAAAAATTATATTTTCTTCTATTTCTTTGGTAATCGGTTTCGAAAAGCCATAATTTTTAGAGTAATCGGTATATTGAAATAAAATAACTTGATCTGGAAAGCAAAGGATCTTATTTCTATATTCCACAAGTTTCAATTACTTATCCCAACAAATACCCGAGATATCGGCACAAATATACGAAAAACTTAAAATTGCAATTTCCAAAAAAATCTGGGTAATCGATTACTAGAGGCCATAAATTTGGAAGTAGTTGGTAGATTTTGATAAAATGATTAGATCTTGAAAGCAGAAGAACTGATCTCTTTATTTCATAAGTTTCAATCACATATCTAAACGAACGCCCGAGATTTCGGCAGAAATATAGGAACGACTTAAAATTACAATTTTTAAAAAAAATCTGGGTAATCGGTTTTTAGTGGCCTAAACCTTGGAAGTAATCGGTTTGTTTTAGTAAATTAAATTTATATTGAAAATAGGAGATCTAGTCTTAACGTACCATAAGTTTCTATCACTTAATTGAAAAAGTATCGGAGATATCAACAAAAATATACGAAAGACTTAAAATTGCAATTTCTAGAAAATCTGGGTAATCGATTTCTAGAGGCCATAAATATGGAAGTAGTTGGTAGATTGTGATAAAATAGCTAGATCTTGAAAGCAGAAGACCTACTCTTTATGCTCCGTAAGTTTCAATTACATATCTTAACAAATACCAGATATATCGGCACAAATATATGATAGAAGAAATATTGCAGTTTCTTCTCTTTCTTTGGTAACTGCATTGTAAAAGCCATAATTTTTAGAGTAACCGTTAAATTGAAATAAAATAACTTGATCTTGAAAGCAGAAGACCTGATTTTCATATTCCATAAGTTTCAATTACATATATTAAGTATACCCGACATATAGGCAGAAATATACAAAAGACTTAAAATTGCAATTTCCAAAAAATCTGGGTAATCGATTACTAGAGGCCATAAATTTGGAAGTAGTTGGTAGATTCTGATAAAATAACTAGGTCTTGAAAGCAGAAGACCTACTCTGTATGATCCGTAAGTTTCAATTACATATCTTAACAAATACCAGAGTTATCGGCATAAATATAAGATAGAACAAACATTGCAGTTTCTTCTCTTTCTTTGGTAATTGCATTGTAAAAGGCATAATTTTTAAAGTAATCGGTAAATTGATGTAAAATAAATTGATCTTGAAAGCAGAAGACCTGATTTGCATATTCCATAAGTTTCAATTAATTATATTAACAAATACCCGAAATATCGGCAAAAATATAAAAGAGACGGAAAATTGCAATTTCAACTATTTCTTTGGTAATTAGTTTCTAGAGGCCATAACTTTGGAAGTAATTGGTAGATTTTTCTAGAGGCCATAACTTTGGAAGTAATTGGTAGATTTTGATAACATGACTAGATATCGAAAGCAGAAGATCTACTCTTTATGCTCCGTAAGCTTACTTATTACTTACTTACTTAAAGAAATACTCGAGATATCGGCATAAATATGCGAGAGAAGAAAAATTGCAGTTTCTTCTCTCCTTTTGGTAATTGCATTGTAAAGGCCATAACTTTTTTGAGAAAGCGGTACATTTAAGTTAAATAAGCCGATTTCAAAATCTGCAGGTCCTTTCTCGATGTCCAATTAGTCTCAGTTACTTACTTAAACAAACACCAGAGATATCAGCAAAAATATACGAGAGAGATGAAATTCAAGTTAGTTCTAATTCTTTGGTAATTGGTTTCTAGAGGCCATAACTTTAAGAATAATCGACATATTAAAATAAAATAACTTAATCTTGAAAGCAGAAGATCTACTCTTTACGTTTCATAAATTGCAGGATAGTATTTCATAAATTTCCCGAGATATAGGCAAAAATATACGAGAGAGTGAAAATAGTCGTTTCACCTATTTTTTGGTAATCGGTTTCTAGAGACCAAAACTTTTAGAGTAATCAGTATTTTTAAGTAAATTCACTTCGTCATGACAGCAGGAGATCCACTCTCTATACTCAACAGGTTTCAATTACTTATTTAAACAAACACCAGAGATATCGTCAAATATATACGAAAGAGTGAAAATTTAAATTTATTCCATTTCTTTAATAATCGATTACTAAAAGTCGTAACTTTTGAAGTAATCGGTAGATTTAAGTAAAATATCTTGATCTTTAAAAAAGAAAATATACTCTTTATACTCCATAAGTTTCAATTACTTATTTTAACAAACACCGGAGATATCAGCAAAAATATAGGAGAGATTGAAAATTTCGATTTTTTCTATTTATTTGGTAAACGGTTGCTAGAGGCCATAACTTCTGAAGTAATTGGTAGATTTAAGTAAATTAACTTGATCTTGAAAACAGAAGATTCACTCTCTATATTCCATAAGTTTCAACGAAATATTTCAGCAAATACCCGAGATATCAGCAGAAATATAAATATACAAAAGAGAGAAAATAGCAATTTGTACTATTTCTATGATAATCGGTTCCTAGGGGCCATAACTTCGAAAAGGATCGCTAGATTTTATTGAAATAACTTTATTTTGAAAGAAAAGGATCTACTCTTTATATCCCATAAGTTTCATCCGAATATTTCAAATCACAGAGATATCAACAAAAATATATGATAGAGCGAAAATTGTACTTTCTTAAATTTATTTGGTAATCGAGTTCTAGAGGCCATAACTTTTAGAGTAATCGATAGATTTAAATGAAACGAATTATTTTCGAAAGAGGATTCCTCAGTAATTATTACCTATGAGTTATGTTTATATGTTCAACTAAACGCCTAAGATATCGCGAAATTTAGGTAAGAGACTGCAAATTATAATTTCTTCAATTTCTTTGATAATCGGATTCCAATGCACATAACTTTTAAAGTAATTGGTACAATTAAAAAAATACTACAGGACTTTGATGGAGGACATTTCCTCTGTATAATCTATAATTTATTTCGATATATCCAACAAAATACCCGAGATATTGTCAAAATTGTACAAGACACTTAATATTTCAATTTACCCTACTGCTTTGGTAATCATGTTCGGGAGCCCATAACTTTTTAAGTAACCGTTATAATTTAGTGAAATAAATTAATTTAGAAAGCAGAGCATCTATTTTTCACAAGGCCTGAGTATTATCTATATTTTTAATAAACTACCTAAGATATAGCAAAAATTACACAGATGTCTAAAATTTTTAGATTCTGCTAATTTTTGGGTAATCATGTTCGTGAGTGCATAACTTTTTAAGTAATCGTTGTTTTTTAGAAAATCTACTTGATTTAGAAGGAAGAATGCCTGGTCTCTCCACGCTTTAAGTTACGCTACTATATTACGACGATTAATCGAGATATCCGGAAAATTGTACAGTAACCTAAAATTTTTAGTTTCAGCTATAAATTTAGTAATCAAGTACTGGAGGTCATAACTTTTTAGGTAATCGGTATATTTAAGTAAAATAACTTGATTTTGATGGCAGAGCACCTACTGCTTATAATCTGCGAGATATGTCGAAATATTTGACCAAATACCTGAGTTATAGCAGAACTTATTCAAAATACTAAAAAATTCGAAAATTTCTATTTTTTCGGTAATCGCTTTCTAGAGGTCATTTTGCTGGAAGTAACCCGAATATCTTCTTCGTTTCTTGTAGTCTAGTGTCTTTTTCTCCGAAAATTTTTGTTTACCAAAAATTATTAGCTATAAAATGAACAAAAAACGTTTCAAAAGTGTTAATTTCTCCCCAAATGCAATTTAAAATTTATAAAACAAATTTTTGATTGTTGCTTATTTCCATTTTATGCTTTTCACATCAATTAGCATATCACAGTCATCAGTCATTGTTACACAGTTAGTCACACCACGCCAAAACGCAAAACGAAGAGGAAAGTGTTCAATACAAAGAATATGCAACAATTTCGACTCACCTAAGATTGGCCAGGGCAAAAGGAAATAAAGGTGAAAACATGAATCGACTGCCTTTCTTTTTTCAATGGTTTCCTCTTCCTCTTAGTTTCGTTTATCTAATCACTCTCACCGCCCTCACACTCATTTTTCTTCACATAACATTTATGCTCGGTCTCTAGGTCAAGTTCAGTGTAAACAAATTGGTCTTGATTATTTTCCCACCATCATTCGGGTGGTGAAGAAAATACTCAGCCGGTCTTTGTTTCAAGACCCTTTTATGCTGTTGTTGTTGACTTGGTTCCCTCTGCCTCTTTTATTCTCCAAGTTTTTTTTTTTTTTTTTTTTTTGTAACAAAACATCAGCCACAATAAAAAGAAAAATAACAATAATTACATAAAGTTACAATACCGAAAGAGGAGGTGGAGACGAATGACGATGAATACAATTAAATAAAATCACATAATCATGGGAGAATTGTGGGGAAAAGAGAACTGGATATTTGTAATGTGACATGTGGTAGGGGTTCTGTTGATTTATTTGAGATGCTAACATTAAAATTTAGGCGAAATTACGAAAATAAACCGGTCATATCCGAAGTTATGGTCTCTGGAGAATATTTGCGGAAGAAACGCAAAAATTAAAGAAAATTGAGTACTTGAATCATTTTCGCCATATCTCCAGTATTTGTTCATATATAGCGACATAACTTGAAAATTACTTAAAATAGATAGTGCTCATTTCAAATTATGTCATTTGGTCAATATATACCGATTACTTTACAAATTACAGCTTCTGGAGTATGGTTACCCAAAACATATGAAAAATTGCCATTATGTGGTACTTGCTTAGACTTTCCTATATCTCTGGTATTTGCTGAGATATTTCAATAAAATTTATAGATTACATGGAGCAGACATCCCTCTTTCCAAATTAAGTTATTTCATTGAGCTATCCTGACTGCTTTAGAAGTTATGGCCTTTTGGAGATGATTACTTGAAATTTTTAAAAAGTAGTCGTGTTGTGATACTTACATTAAAGTCACAATATCTGTGGAATTTGGTAAGCTATATGGCCACAACTTTCAGGTATCATGGAATAGACACTGTTTTTTCCAAATCACAAAGATTTATTAAAATGTACCGATTACTTTTGAAGTTATGACCTCTAATAGATGATTACTTAAAAATTCAGAAAAATCTTCAATTTGTGTTATTATAAAAATATTCCCAATATCTCAAGTATTTGTTATAAAATATCGACATAACTTACATATTACTTGGATTAGGAAAGGACCATTTCAGATCAAGTCGTTTTATTCAAATATTTGGGATACTTTAAAATGTATGGCTTCTGGAATAGCGTTACTCAAAAAAATTAAAAAAATTGTCATTTTAGAGTACTTGCATACATTTCTCTATATCTCTGGTATTTACATAAATATTTCAACATATTTCGCAGAGTACGCGAAGCAGAAATTCTTCTTTCCATTCCAATTTATTTTATTGTGTTATCTTGATTACTTTATAAGTAATTGCCTTTTGGAAATGATTACTTGAAATTTTTAAAAAGTAGTTGTTTTGTGATACTCACGTAAATTTCACAATATCTCGGGTATTTTAAGGCTACATATCCACAACTTACAGATATCGTAAAATATATATCGCTCTTTCCAAAACACATCAATTTATAAAAATATAACGATTAATTTAAAAGTTATGACCTCTTAAATATGATTACTTAAAAATTACGAAAAATCGTCAATTTGTGGTAGTTGCATAAATTTCCCAATACTTCTAGTATTTGTTACAAAATATCGTTATAACTTGTAGATTATTCGGATTAGATATCGCTCTTTCCAAATCATGTCATTTGATCAGTATATACCGATTACTTTTCGAATTATAACTTCTTAAAACTGATTGCTTAATTTAATTTAATAAATTGAAAAATTGCAATTTTGTGGTACTGGCATAAATTTCCCTATATCTCTGGTATTTACTTAACTATTTCGACAAAAATCACAGATTATATCAAGGAGACATCCTTCTTTCCGAATCAAGTCATATCAATAAGTTATACCGATTATTTTTACAGTTGTGGGCCCCAGAGTATGATTACTCAAAAAAGATTAAAATTTTCCATTTTGTGGCATTTGAATAAATGTCACAATATCTTTGAAATTTACTGAGATATATCGACATAATTTACAGATTTCGTGAGTTACACATCCTCCTTTCTAAATCAATTTATTTTATAAAAAAAATCCGTTTACTTAAAACGTTATGGCACCTAGATTGTGATGACTCAAAATATAAAAAAATGGGCATGTTGTGGTACTTGCATAAATTTCTCTATATCTTTGGTATGTGTTTTGATATTTGAATATAACTCACATATTACCTACAGCAGATAGTACTCTTTCCAAATCAAGTTTTTTATTGCATTATACCGATTATTTTTTAAGTTATGGGCGTCAGAGAACGATTACTCGAAAAATATGAAAATTTCCTATTTTGTGGTATTCGCATAAATTTTGCAATATCTTTGAAATTTGCTGAGATCTATCGACTTAATTTACAGATTTCGTATGGTAGATATCCTTCTTTCAATATCGCTTTGTTTCATAAAATTATGTCACTTACTTTAAAAATTATGGCGCCTAGAATGTGATTACTCGAAAAATATAAAAAACGACCACTTTGTGGTACTTGCATATATTTCCCCATATCTCAGGAATTTCCATAGGTATTTCAATATAACTCACAAATTACGTGAAGCAGACATCACTCTCTTCAAATCACTTCATTTCATTCAAATATATCATTTACTTTAAAAGTTATGACGCCTTGAATGTGATTACCCAAAAATATATAAAAAATGTCCCATTTGTGTTACCTGCATAAATGTCCCCATATCTCCGGCATTTGATTAGCTGCATCGCCATAACCTATGTCATTTAAAAGAGCAGATGTTTCTCTTTCAATATCAAGTGGAAATTTATTTATAAATTGCACTTTATCAAACACTTGTTGCTTGGTCGCCCGTATGCGCATACCTGCATCTGGCAAACGAAACAATTGGCTTTTGAACAGATGTATGTTTTGTCTGCCACTCTATTGTGTGTTTTCGATTTCAATACAATTGTCATTTGATTAATCAGTTTTTTTTCTCTATTTTCATTATTCATTTGTTTTATTTTCGAAAAAAAAAATACAAATAATTATAACAGTGGCGTAGAAAATTTGGGGAAAATTTGTCTTCGAACTCAGAAGATAATTTTGGATTTTTTTTTATTTTTTAGAGGGGTTTCTTTTGATTATGTCCCACCCAAATTTTTTTTCTAGCTACGCCTATGACTTTGTTATTTAATTTTTTGTTATTTTTATTTGTTTTGCCTTTGTTCTTGTGACGATTTTCCTCTAATCTCCCACAGGCAATATATCCAAAAGATTTTCTTTTGTACATATTATCATCAATGGATTTTCTCTGTGAATTTTCTCTCTCCCTCTCTCTCCCATCCTCTCTTTTTCATTTTCTTTATGACTAAGTGTTTGTTTATATAAGGAAAAAACATAATTGCCGTTTTTTTCTTTTCCGAACCAATTAAATGAGTATATTTGTTAATCCCTGTCTAGCTTTTATCAGGTCCATGAATGTGTATGAGTAATCGGCAATATGAAATAATTGTTTATAATTTGTTTTTGCTTTTGTATATTAAACAATATTTTGTTGTTTATTTACCTTGTTAATGGTCATAAGACTCAGGTGTGTGTTGTGCGATTTTTGCTTTGGGTTAAAATTTTATGGCCATTTACAACAACCTTTTGTGGCGATTAAACCAATTTTTATTGTTAATAAGCCGTTAATTTTTTTTTCGACTAGCTACAATGTTGCTAATCTGGGGGAAATTTTTAATTTTGGAGATTATGCCGGAGTCATTGACCACGTGTGGCAGCAGTTGCCAGGCGTAGAGGAGGTGTAAAAAATTGGATTTTTAAAAAATATTTTTCCAAGAAAAGTTTTAGATATTTTGTTCAAAGATTTTTTGGATAGGTTTAAGAGAACTGTTCAAGGTCTCTTCTGGAATTTTTTGAGAACACACTTTCATTCCTGGAAATTTTTTAAAAACAAATTTTTACCACCATAATTTTTTTATCACCCATTCCCATCGATCACGTTGATGCTTTAAAACTTTATAATGTTTTAAAAAATTAATTATCATTGTTTTGATTGACAATTGTTTTGATTTCTTTCCTCTCCAATTTATCTTCTAATAAGCATTTTTTTTATTCAGGGTCATAATGATAATGCAGGAAAAAAACAACGATAACAAATAGTGCTAAAGCATTTAATTCTCATTGACTTGGGAATTTCACAATTCCTCAACTTTAAGTCCAATAGTTTACTTAAAGTTTTGCTAAATTTCATTTGTTATCTAAATATCAGATAAACGCAAATGATTTATTGCTATTTGAAGTAGACTATTCAGAATTTTTTTCGGTAATTTGTTTTGACATATTTTTTTGGGCATGACGAAATGCGATAAAAATTTGACAATTTTAAATGAGTATATTTAATGTACATAATTTTGGCTATAACTTGGATATTTAACAAGATATATGTCCATAATTTAGGAATTGAGGAGTTGAGAGGTTCCATTTTCAGGATCAACTTGATTTATTAAAATATATCAATTACTTCTCAAAATACACTCTTCAGAAATACTAACCAAAAAAATTCAAAAAATGAGAATTTTAAATGTCCTGCATATTTTTGGCGATAACTCTAGTATTTTTGTCCAAACATATTGACATAACTCAAATATTTGAAGCCGGAGATATCACTCTTTCAAAAACAATTTATTTTATTTAAATATTTTAATAAATTTTTAAATTATGGTCTCTGGAAAACGATGAACACCGAAATACATAACATAACCATTTTCGGTCTATTGAATAATTTTGGCGATAACTCAGATATTTTTGTCCAAACATATTGACATAACTCATAGCCTTGAAGCAAGAGATTCTTTTCTTTCAATATCAATTTATTTTATATAAATATATGAATTACATTTTAAGTTATGACTTCTGGAAAATGATAACCAAGGAAATACAAAACATAACAATTTTCAGTCTCCTGTATAATTTTTGTGATAACTCGGATATTTTTGTCCAAACATATTGACATAACTCACAGTTTCGAAGCAGGAGATATCATTCTTTAAATACCAATTTATTTTTTATAGATATATGGATTACTTTTGTAGATATGGCCTCTGGAAAACGATAACCAATGAAATACATAACATAACAATTTTCAGTCTCCTGAATAATTTTGCCGATAACTCTGATATTTTTGTCCCAACATATTGACATAACTCATAGCTTCGAAACAAGAGATTCTTTTCTTTCAATATCAATTTATTTTATATAAATATATGGATTACTTTGGAAGTTATGGCCTTTGGAAAACGATAACCAACGAAATACATAACATAACAATTTTCAGTCTCCTGTATAATATTGGGGATAACTCTAATATTTTTGTCCAAACATATTGACATAACTTACAGATACGAAGCAGCAGATATCATTCTTTCAATACCAATTTATTTCTTTAGATATATGGATTACTTTTGAAGTTATGGCCTCTGGAAAACGATAACCAACGAAATACATAACATAACTATTTTCTGTCCCTTGTGTAATTTTGGGGATAATTCACCCTTTTTTGTCCGAACATATTATTGTAAGTCATTTATTTGAAGCAGGGTGTGTTCTTCGTTCGAAATGTATTTATTTTATTTGAATACATGGATTACTTTTCAAATAATGGCCTCTGGAAAACGATGAACACCGAAATACATAACATAACCATTTTCAGTCTCTTGAATAATTTTGCGATAACTCGGTTATTTCTGTCCCAACATATTGACATAACTCACAGCTTCGAAGCAAGAGACTCTTTTTTTCAATATCAATTTATTTTATTTGAATACATGGATTACTTTTGAAGTTATGGCCTTTGGAAAACCATAACTAAGGAAATACATAACATAACAATTTTCAGTCTCCTGCACAATTTTGGCGATAACTCGGATATTTTTGTCCAAACATATTGAGATAACCCACAGATACGAAGCAGGAGATATCATTCTTTCAATATAAATTTATTTTACATAAATATATGAATTACTTTTTTAAATTATGGTCTCGGGAAAACGATAACCAACGAAATACATAACATAACAATTTTCAGTCTCCTGTGAAATTTTGGCGATAACTCGGATATTTTTGTTCAAACATATTGACATAACTCAAGTCTTCGAAGCAAGAGATGCCTTTCTTTCAATATCCATTTATTTTATATCAATATATGGATTACTTTGGAAGTTATGGGCTCTGGAAAACGATAACCCAGGAAATATAAAACATGACAATTTTCAGTCTCCTGTATAATTTTGGCGATAACTCTGATATTTTTGTGCAAACATATTAACATAACTTAGAGCTTCAACGCGAGAGATGTTTTTCTTTTAGTATCAATTTATTTTATATAAATATATGGATTACTTTTTAAGTTAGGGCCTCTGGAAAACGATTACCAATGAAATCCCCAAAATGAGCAATTTAAGTCTACTATAGAATTTTGGTGATAACTCGGATATTTGTCCAAATATATCGACATACTTCATCGAATAGGAGATGTGGGGGCTCTACTCTCAAAATCAATTGATTTAATTAAAAATTACCGATTATTTTTCAAGTTATGGTCTCCAGAAAGCGATTACCAAAGAAAAACTGAAAATAAGAAAAATAAGTCTTCTGTAAAATTTTGCCCATAACTCTGGCATTTGGATAGCTCTTGGGACATAAGTCATAGATTATGGTGAGTGGATAATTTTCTTTAAAAGTCAAGTCATTTTGTAAAAATTAACCGAATAGTTTTCCAGGTATGATCTCTAGAAACCAATTACTAAAGAAATACACAAAATGAGAAATTTATTTCTCCTGTATACTTTTGGCGGTAACTCGGGTATTTACCCAAATATATCCACATACTTTATATATTTTAGATTGTGAAGGCTCTTCTTTAAAAATCAATTCATTTCATTAAAAAGTATCGATTACTTTTTAAGTTAAGGTCCAGAGAAAACGGTTACCTAAGAGAGACTGAATTTAAGAAAATTGCTTGTTTTGTAAAATTTTGCTCATAACTCTGGTATTTGGATAGCTATATGTATTTAAGTAATAGTTTATGATGACTAGATGATCCTCTTTAAAAATCAAGCCATCTTACAAAAATATACCAAGTACTTTTCCAGTTATGGCCGCCAGAAATAGATAACCAAAGAAAAAACACAAAATAAGAAATTAAAATTTCCTATATATTTTTGGTGATAACTTTGATACTTTTTCTAATATGTCTACCAAATACGTTTGTAGCAGAGAGCATACATTACTCTTTCAAATAAATCTCGTTTCATTCAAATGTATCGATTACTTTTAAAGTTATGGTCTCTGAAATATGATTACCAAAGAAATGGCATAGAATGCTTTCATTAGTAACTTGCATATTTTTGGCGATAACTCGGATATTTGTATAAACGTATTGAAAAATCACATATATTATTTAGAACAGATGTTTTTCTATCAATATCAATCCATTTCAGCAAAATATACCGATTACATTAAAAGTTGGGGCCCACGGAACATGTTTACTCCAAAATTAGTATAATTTGCAATTTTAAGTTAAATGCATAATTTTGACAATAACTCGGGAGTTTGTTGAAATATATGGATGAAACTCATAAATAATGGAGAGTTGACATTCTTCTTAAAAATCAATTCATTTCATAAAAATATACCGGTTACTTTAAAAGTTATGACCTCCGGAGCACGACTACCAAAGAAATAGCAGAAATTGTTATTTTTAATTATTTTCACAATTTTGACAATAACTCTGGTGTTTGATGGAATATGTCGACCAAACTTATTATATACAGAGAAGATGTGTTCCTCTTTCGAAATCAAGTTGTTATATGAAAATACACCGGTTACTTTCAAAGTTATTGCCTCCGAAGCACGATTACCAAAGAAATAGCAGAAATTGCAATTTTTAGTTATTTGCGCAATTTTGACAATAACTCTGGTATTTCATGAAACATATCGACTAAACTTATCATATACAGAGATTAGGTGTTCCTCTTTCGAAATCAAGTTGTTATATGAAAATACACCGGTTACTTTAAAAGTTATTGCCTACGAAGCACGATTACAAAAGGAATAGTAAAAATTGCAATTTCTGGTTTCTTGAAAAATGTTGATGATAACTCGAGTATTTGATGAAATATATCGACCAAACTTATTATCTACAGAGAAGAGGTGTTCCTCTTTCGAAATCAAGTTGTTATATAAAAATATACCGGTTACTTTAAAAGTTATTGCCTCCGAAGTACGATTACCAAAGGAAAAGTATAAATTGCAATTTCTGGTTTCTTGCGTAATTTTGACAATAACTCTGGTACTTGGTTAAATATATCCACGAAACTTATTAAATACAGAGATTAGGCGTTTCTCTTTCGAAATCAATTTGTTATTTAAGAATATACCTGTTACTTTCAAAGTTATGGCCTCCGAAGCACGATTACTAAAAAAATAGTATAAATTGCAATTTTTGGTTTCTTGAAAAATTATGACGATAACTCGGGTATTTAGTGAAATATATCAACCAAACTAATTATTTAAGGAGAGCAGGTATTTCTCTTTCAAAATTGCTTTGTTTATTTAAAATATACCGACAACTTTAAAACTTATGTCCATTAAAATATGATTACCAAAGATATTTCACAAATTGACATTTTAAGTAGCTTGTCTAATTTTTGCGATAACTCGAGTATTTGGTGTAATATTTAAACCAAATTTATAAAT
Organism: Musca domestica; assembly: GCF_030504385.1. NCBI lineage: Eukaryota > Metazoa > Arthropoda > Insecta > Diptera > Muscidae > Musca > Musca domestica. Next base: position 11,267,887 of record NW_026712286.1, read on the forward strand.
TATAGAGAGTAGGTGTTCCTCTTTCGATATCAATTTATTTAAGTAAAGAATATCGATTATTAAAAGTTGTGGCCGCCAATATACAATTACCCAAGTTATAGTCCAAATTAGTGTGTTTTGTTACCTCTACGATTTTCGCGATAACTCAAGTATTTGGTCAAATAAAGCTTTATAGCTCACAGGTTATAGAGAGTAGGCTTTGCTCTTTCCAAAAAAAGTGGTTTTATTGAAATACAATGATATTTCTCAAAGTTATGGCCCCTGAAATATGATCTCCAAGTGAAAAAAAAAAAATTATCGAATCTGCTCTTTTAGAAAATCTAAAATTGAATAAATGTTTTAAGCAAATTTCTCCTCCATCACTACTTTGTCGAACGTTTATGACATGTTTAAATATTTGCACCTGTCTTATGTTTACATTTTTTTTGTTCTTGCTTGGTTCAAATGACATATTTTGTGTTTACATTAATTCCATTGTCGTCTGTCTATCCAAACATTCCATCATTTTTATTCCCTATTTCTTATTTGTTAATATTTATTTACATAATTTCCGGTTTATTTGCAAATCACTTGTCGATACATTTGCACATTTTCCATGGCAGTGCGTTGTTATCTCATGCCGCTGTCTGGCTCTGGGTATGGATCTGGCCTGAACAGAGTCAGAAGGGAAACAAATTAATACGAATTTCAGCTGATACAGCTATAATAAAAATAATAATAATACATAATAATAATTTTATGATATTTAATCTACAACCATAAATGTAGGTTATTGTTGGTGTGTGTGTGTGATAATAATCACAGATAATAAATCACATATCAAAGGAAAATAAAAAAGGGGAGGGGGAGGAGAAGAAGTGCGATTGAATATTGTAATTTTTTTTTTGGGTTCAATAAAAAATATAAGTTTTAGGGACTTTTATATAATATACTTTAAAAGGATTTTTTAAAAAATATTTTTTTACAAAGAGCCCAAAACGTGGATTTTTAAAAAAATATTTTTTTTCAAGGTGTCCAAAAACGTGGATTTTTTAAAAACATTTTTTTTAAAGAATCAAGCAACTTGGATTTTTTAAAAAATATTTTTCTCAAAGAATCAAGCAACGTGGATTTTAAAAAAAAAATTTTTTCAAAGAATCAAGCAACGTGGATTTTTTAAAAAATATTTTTTCAAAGAATCAAGCAACGTGGATTTTTTTTTTAAAAATATTTTATTTTTCAAAGAATTAAGCAACGTGGATTTTTTAAAAAATATTTTTTTTTTTTCAAAGAATCAAGCAACGTGGATTTTTTAAAAAATATTTTTTCAAAAATACAGGCAACGTGGATTTTTTTAAAAAATATTTTTTCAAAAATACAGGCAACGTGGATTTTTTAAAAAATATTTTTTCAAAAATACAGGCAACGTGGATTTTTAAAAAAATATTTTTTCAAAGAATTAATCAAAGTGGACTTTTTAAAAAATATTTTTTTCAAAGAATTGAGCAAAGTGGACTTTTTAAAAAATATTTTTTTCAAAGAATTAATCAAAGTGGACTTTTTAAAAAATATTTTTCTTTTTCAAAAATATAGACAACGTTAATTCTTTAAAAAATATTTTTTCAAAATTATAGACAACGTAAATTCTTTAACGTTAATTCTTTAAAAAATATTTTTTCAAAGAAACAAGCAGCATGGATTTTTTAAAAAATATTTTTCTTTTTCAAAAATATAGACAACGTTAATTCTTTAAAAAATATTTTTTCAAAATTATAGACAACGTAAATTCTTTAACGTTAATTCTTTAAAAAATATTTTTTCAAAAATACAGACAACTTGGATTTTTTTAAAAATATTTTTTTCACAAATACAGACAACTTGGATTTTTTAAAAAATATTTTTTCAAAGAATCAACAAACGTGGATTTTTAAAAAATATTTTTCAAAGAATCAATAAACGTGGATTTTTTAAAAAATATTTTTTTAAAGAATCAACAAACGTGGATTTTTAAAAAAAATATTTTTTCAAAGAATCAACAAAGGTGGATTTAAGAAAAAATATTTTTTCAAAGAATCATCAAATGTGGATTTTTTAAAAAATATTTTTTCAAAGAATAAGACAACCTGGATTTTTTAAAAAATATTTTTTCAAAGAATCAATAAACGAGGATTTTTTAAAAAATATTTTTTCAAAAATACAGACGACGTGGATTTTTTAAAAAATATTTTTTCAAAAATACACACTTCCTGGATTTTTTAAAAAAATATTTTTTAAGGTCTATAAAAATTATGAATTTTTTAGAAAATATATTTCAAGATTTATAAAAATTAAAAATTCTTTTCCCATGCCCATATCTCCCATTCAATCACTCTCACGCACACACACACCATCAACCCCATTTATTTTTTCTCACTCAATTACCCTTAAGTGCCGGAGGAATTTTTTCATTTATGCAAAATTACAAATTTATAAGTTCACAACCCTAAACCATGAATAAATAATAATAAAAAATAAACAAATTAAAACAATGCCACACATAAAATATTGCCAGCTCCCATTGCAATTATTGGCAATTAAGGAGGGAAAAAAATCAGCCAATATCAAAGCAATTATTAATGGCGTGAACCAAAATTAAAAAACATACATGAATGTATACTATAATCTACGACTGATAGTATTGACCAGCCACCGATCATGTCATAATAAATTTCGAACTTTGAGCCGTTATAATGCAGAACAATAAAAGCGATCCCCCCATGACATGTGATTATGGCAAAAGACCTTGATAGCTGCTTGATTTGGCAGTTGTTGCTAAGCTAAATTTGGGGATTTCCCCGAGAGGGAAACTTGAATGTTTGAGGGAAATTTTTAATTTATTTTTAGTTTAGTCTTATTTTGGTCAAAAATATCATTTTTTATTAAAAATAAAAATTTCCCAAAATTTATCTTTGAGGGAAATTTTCTCAAAAAAATTCCCAAAAGGGAAATTTTAATTTTTTTCCCTAAATTATTTGATTTATTATATACAACCTAAAACCGAAAGAATTTTCAAAATATCGCGGAAAACAAAAAATTCCCCTCGAGGAAAAAAATACCCCTTAGAGGGAAATTTTCATTTTTGAGGGAAATTTAATTTTTCTTTTAAGTTTAGTCTTTTTTTGCTCAAAAATATCATTTTTCATTAAAAATAAAAATTTCCCAAAATTTTCCCTTTGAGGGAATTTTTTTCCAAAAATTTCCCAGAAGGGAAATTTTTAGTTTTTTACTCCAAATGAGTTGATTTTTCATATAGAAGCTAAATCTATAAGAATTTTCAATTTTCACAAAAATTTCCCTTAGAGGGAAATTTTTATTTTTGAAGGAAATTTGAAATTTCTTCAAAATATCCCCATAAACAAAAATTTCCCTTCGAGGGAAATTTTTATTTTTGAAGGAAATTTGAAATTTCTTTCACAATTATACTTATTATTTTAATAGATATCAATTTCCATTGAAAACATTGAAATTTCCCCAAAAATTTCCCAAAAGGGAAATTTTCAGTTTTTTGGTCCAAATGGTTCCCATGGTCGTCTAATAACTAAAAGTGAAAGAATTTTTAAAAAATCTTCATAAATAAATCTTTCCCTTTAAGGGAAATTTGTATTTTCGGTCAAAATTAAAAAGGGAAATTTTTATTTTTTTTTTATTTTCAAGTTTAAATTTTTTTTAATTTATTTTTTCTAAAAATTTCTTTGAAACATTTTTCAAAACTTTATAATTCAAAAATTCCCTTCATCGAAATTTTTTTTTAATGTTCCCCAAAAATTCCCATCAACGCCGAAAAATATCACCCAATCCGATCATGCCATAAATTATCTAACATTCGTCACAATTAGAAGCATTAATTTAGGAAGTGTTTTGCTAAACATTTTTTCAAAACTAATTATAGATAATTTTAATCAGCCATCGACGATAATGTCAAAACCCTCAACAATTATCTACAAATATTTGGACTTTGCAGATCAATAACCGATGATCGAGAACAGGGAAGAGAGCTTTCATTCAAGTGCCTGTATTGGCATGCTAATGGCGACTGATAAGCACGAACATGTCACGCTATTTGGAATTGAATTTGAATACAAGTTCAAAAATTTTCTACGAAAAAAAATTGACATGAATACCAAGTATCTGGAGATCATATGGATAATTTGGATAACGTATCTTTATTATCGAAATCATCTAGAAAATGTATCTACATTATCTAAGTGACCTAGATAATGTATCTACATTATCCAAATGGCCTATACAATGTATCTACATTATCCAAATGGCCTAGATAATGTATCTACATTATCCAAATGACCTAGATAATGTATCTGCATTATCCAAATGACCTAGATAATGTATCTACATTATCAAAATGACCTATATAATGTATCTACATTATCCAAGTGACCTAGATAATGTATCTACATTATCCAAATGATATGGATAATGTATCTACATTATCCAAATGACTTAGATTAAGTATCTACAATATCCAAATGACTCAGATAATGTATCTACATTATCCAAGTGACCTAGATAATGTATCTACATTATCCAAATGACATGGATAATGTATCTATTTTATCCGAATGACCTATATAATGTATCAACATTATCCAAGTGACCTAAATAATGTATCTACATTATCCAAAAGTCCTAGATAATGTATCTATGTTATCCAAATGACATTGATAACGTATCTACATTATCCAATGACGTGGATAATGTATCTAGATCTTCCAAATGGCCTAGATAATGTATCTGCATTATCCAAATGACTTAGATTAAGTATCTACAATATCCACATGACTCAGATAATGTATCTACGTTATCCAAATGACATTGATAGCGTATCTACATCATCCAATGGCTTGGATAATGTATCTAGATCATCCAAATGGCCTAGATAATGTATCTACGTTATCCAAATACCCTAGATAATGTATCTACATTATCCAAACGACTTGGATAATGTATCTACGTTATCCAAATACCCTATATTATCCATATGACCTAGATAATGTATCTACATTAGCCAAATGACTTAGATAATGTATCTACATTATCTGAGTGACTTATAACGTATCTGCAATATCTAAATGACCTAGATAATGTATCTAAATTATCCAAATGGCCTAGATAATGTATCTACAGTATCCAAATGACATAAATAATGTATCTACATTATCCAAATGACCTAGATAATGTATCTACATCATCCCAATGACGAGTATAATGTATCTCAATTATCCAAATGGCCTAGATAATGTATCTACATTATCCAAATGACACGAATAATGTATCTACATTATCTAAACGTCATGTATAATGTATCTACATAATCAAAGTGACCTAGATAATATATCTACATTATCCAAATGACCTAGATAGTGTATCTACATTATCCAAACGACATGAATAATGTATCTACATTATCCAAGTGACCTCGATAATGTATCTACGTTATCCAAATGACCTAGATAATGTATCTACATTATCCAAATGACCTAGATAGTATATCTACATTATCCATACGACGTGAATAATGTATCTACATTATCCAAGTGACCTCGATAATGTATCTACATTATCCAAATGACCTAGATAATGTATCTACTTTATCCAAATGGCCTAGATAATGTATCTACAGTATTAAAATGATCTAGATAATGTAGATACATTATCCAAATGACCTAGATAATCTATCTACATCATCCCAATGACGAGTATAATATATCTAAACGACGTGGGTAATGTATCTTCATTGTCCAATGACGTGGATAATGTATCTACGTTATCCATATACCATAGATAATGTATCTGCATTATCCAATAACGTAGATAATGTATCTACATTATCCAAATGGCCTAGATAATGTATCTACATTATCCAAATGACATGGATAATGTATCTACATTCTCCAAATGGTCTAGATAATGTATCTACATCATCCAAGTGGTATGGATAAAGTATGTACACTATTCAAATGACTTATATAATGTATCTACGTTATCCAAACGATGTGGATAATGTATCTACATTGTCCAAATGACCTAGATAATGTATCTACATTATCCAAATGACATGTATAATGTATCTACATTATCCAAATAACGTAGATAATTTATCTACTGTATTTAAATGTCCTGGATAATGTATCTACATTATCCAAATGACATAGATAATGTATCTACATTATCCAAATCGATTACATAACGTATCTACGTTATCCAAATGGCCTAGATAATGTATCTACATTAGCTAAATGATCTAGGTAATGTATCTACATTGAACAAATGACCTACATAACGTATCTACACCTTGGAAAATGTATCTACATTATCCAAATGGTCCAGATAATGTATCTAAATCACCCAAATGACCCAGATAATGTATCTACATTATCCAAATCACGCGGATAATGTATCTTCGCATTGAACAATGCACCCACACTATTCAAATCACGTGTAGAACGAATCTATCACATCTAAATGAATCCAACGAAATATATTTTCAAACAAATAAGGCACAAACAAAAACTATTAACACCCCCATCCAAATACCTCCCAAATTTGTTCATGGCAGCCATGCGCATCACGATGTTTTCATAATTATTTACATATTATTTTAGATGCTTTTTCCGAAAACAAAAAAAACACCGGTTGTCCAGCGGACGAGTGGGTAGGTGGGTGAATGGGTGCTAAATAATAACAGTAACCACAACAATGTGACCATTAAATGTTCGCAAACATACACACACGAGTGCCTCTGCTGCCAGACAACCAAAGTGCTATTGTGATAGTTGTTGTTGTTGGTCATTGCTGTTATATTTTTATAATTTGTTGACACTATTTTATGGATTTTTATTTTAATTCAGTTCAACAAAAAAATATGGGAACAAAGCAAGTGCTGTTGTTTTGCGGGGGAAAGCTGTAGGGGGAAATGTGACGTCATTTTTATGATGGGTACATGTGTACTTGGTTTGGATATATTTCGAAAAACGAAAGGAGATTCATTGGATCCCAATTTTTTATATGAAAAAATATATAATTTTGTTGCAATTTTTTTCTCTCTTGGGTTTATTAAATTAAAATGAGAGAGGTGGAGGGCCAGAGGGAGAAAAACTATCTCAATGTTGTAACTGGCAGGCAATAATGAACAGGTGTTAGCCCCCAGCGTCTTCTTGTTTTGCCCTAGGTGTGGTGTTACGTTCTAAGCGTCTTAAGCGGATAAGTATAAATTTGTTTGACACAAGGGTTTTTTGTTATTGTTTTTCTAAGCTTTCACTTTCGGGCAAGAAATACAGCTGCAACAGCACTGCAGTGGTAGGAAAATCGATTGAACTTAAGAAGAAAACCATGGCCATAACCAGAAAAAAAACATTTTAATTAGCGGAATAGCATTGGAAAGGTTAGTGTTTAAGAATTTATTGGATTCTAGGTCAAAATTAAAAAAAGTTTAGAATTTATGCGAAAAAAAAACTAAAATTAGTAAAAAAAATTGCTGACCAAAACTGATCGATTTTGTGTCTTATGTCCATTTAGCTAAAGAAAACTTAGCTGAATTGCCAAAATAAGGTATCTATTTTTTCTATCAATTCTGGCTTTTTAAACAACGCGGATAATTATTTTACATTATTTGGATAACGCGGATAAAGATTTCGAGCCATTTGGAAAACGTGGATAATGATTTTGAGCCACTTGGATAACGCGGATAACTATTTTACAGTACTTGCATAGCGTGGATATTAATTTTGAGCCATTTGGATAACGAGGATAATGATTTTGAGCCAATTGAGTAACGCGGATAATTATTTTACATCATTTGGATAAGGTGGATAATGATTTTACAATATTTGGATAATGCGGATAATAATTTGAGTCATTTGGATAACGTGGATAATGATTTTGAGCCATTTGGATAACGTGGATAATGATTTTGAGCCACTTTGATAACGCGGATAACGATTTTACAGTATTTGCATAAGGCGGATAAAGATTTCGAGCCATTTGGAAAACGTGGATAATGATTTTGAGCCACTTGGATAACGCGGATAACTATTTTACAGTACTTGCAAAGCGTGGATAATGATTTCAGAGCTTCTGGATAACGTGGATAACGATCCTACTCTATTTGCATACTTGGATAATGATTTTGAGCCATTTGGAAAACGTGGATAATGATTTTATAGCACTTGGATAATATGAATAATGATTTAAGAGATTCTGGATAACTTGGATAACGATCCTACTCTATTTGCATACTTGGATAATGATTTTGAGCCATTTTGATAACGTGGATAATGATTTTGAGCCACTTTGATAACGCGGATAACTATTTTAGAGTACTTGCATAGCGTGGATAATGATTTTGAGCCATTCCGATAACGTGGATAATAATTTTGAGCCATTTGGAAAACGTGGATAAAGATTTTAAGCCCATTGGATAACGCGGATAATTATTTTACATCATTTGGATAACGCGGATAATGATAATTATTTTACATCATTTGGATAAGGTGGATAATGTTTTTGAGCCATTTGTATAACGTGAATAACAATTTCACAGCACTTGGATAATATGGATAATGATTTAAGAGCTTCTGGATAACGTGGATAACGCTTTTGAGCCAATTGGATAACGCGGATAATTATTTTACTTCATTTGGATAAGGCGGATAATGATTTTCCAGCATTTGGATAATGCGGATAATAATTTGAGTCATTTGGATAACGTGGATAATGATTTTGAGCCATTTGGATAACGTGGATAATGATTTTGAGCCACTTTGATAACGCGGATAACGATTTTACAGTATTTGCATAACGCGGATAAAGATTTCGAGCCATTTGGAAAACGTGGATAATGATTTTGAGCCACTTGGATAACGCGGATAACTTTTTTACAGTACTTGCAAAGCGTGGATAATGATTTCAGAGCTTCCGGATAACGTGGATAACGATCCTACTTTATTTGCATACGTGGATAATGATTTTGAGCCATTTGGAAAACGTGGATAATGATTTTAAGTCATTTGGATAACGTGGATAACGATTTTATAGCACTTGGATAATATGGATAATGATTTAAGAGATTCTGGATAACTTGGATAACGATCCTACTCTATTTGCATACTTGGATAATGATTTTGAGCCATTTGGATAACGTGGATAATGATTTTGAGCCACTTGGATAACGCGGATAACTTTTTTACAGTACTTGCAAAGCGTGGATAATGATTTCAGAGCTTCCGGATAACGTGGATAACGATCCTACTTTATTTGCATACGTGGATAATGATTTTGAGCCACTTTGATAACGCGGATAACTATTTTAGAGTACTTGCATAGCGTGGATAATGATTTTGAGCCATTCCGATAACGTGGATAATGTTTTTGAGCCATTCCGATAACGTGGATAATGTTTTTGAGCCATTTGTATAACGTGAATAACAATTTCACAGCACTTGGATAATATGGATAATGATTTAAGAGCTTCTGGATAACGTGGATAACGCTTTTGAGCCAATTGGATAACGCGGATAATTATTTTACTTCATTTGGATAAGGCGGATAATGATTTTACAGCATTTGGATAATGCAGATAATAATTTGAGTCATTTGGATAAAGTGGATAATGATTTTGAGACATTTGGATAACGTGGATAACGATTTTGAGACCATTGGATAACGCGGATAATGATTTTGAGCCAATTGGATAACGCGGATAATTATTTTACATCATTTGGATAAGGTGGATAATGATTTTACAGCATTTGGATAATGCGGATAATAATTTGAGTCATTTGGATAAAGTGGATAATGATTTTGAGACATTTGGATAACATGGATAACGATTTTGAGCAAATTGGATAACGTGGATAACGATTTTATAGCATTTGGATAAGGTGGATAATGATTTTGAGCCCATTGGATAACATGGATAATGATTTTACAGCATTTGGATAAAGTGGATTATGATTTAAGAGCTTCTGGATAACGTGGATAACGATTTTACAGCATTTGCATAACGTGGATAATTATTTTAAGCCATTTGGATAACGTGGATAGTGATTTTGAGCCATTTGGATAAAGCGGATAACGATTTAACAGCATTTGGTTAACGTGAATAATGACCTAACAGCATGCGGATAAGTGGGATAATGATCTTGCATTGTTTGGATAACGTGGATAAAGATTGTAGACCACTTGGATAACGATTTTAAACCATTTTGACAATGTGGATAAAAATTTTACTACACTAGGATAACGTGGATAACGATTCAACGGTATTTGGCTAATGTAGATAATGATTTTCTAGCATTTGAATAAGGCGGATAATGATTTTCTAGCATTTGGATAAGGCGGATAATGATTCAACAGTATTTGGATAAAGATCTTAGAGCATTTGGATAACGTGGATAACAATTTTAGAGTATTTGGATAACGTGGATAATCATTTTACAGAGTTTGGATAATATGGATAACTCTATCACACAATTTGGATAACGTGGATATAATTTTTACAACATTAAGATAACGGGAATATTGATTTTGAACAATTTGGATAAAGTAGATAATTTATTATTAATATTTTTTTTGTGAATAATTACTTCAAATTAATAATGAAAAAAAATATTTTTTTTTAAATTAAAAAAAAATTCCACACACAATATTTATAAAAAAATGTAGATATATACACAATTCAGTTAAATAAAATTTTCCTAAATTGTCAACACACAAATTCATTATTTCATAATATTTTTTTTCTGTTTTTTTTTTTTTTTTTTTTTTTTTTTTGGTAAATAATTACACATTTCAATTGATATCACCCAATTCTTTTTGTTCAATTTTTAATTGATCAATTAAATTGTTTAATAATTCATGGCAATCACATACGCATCAACACACACTCTCACACACCAGTATATGAATGATTTGAATGAATTTCTACCGCTCTGTCATGCATTCATATTTAGTTTGGGGTTTTTTCTCAATTATTTAATGAAACATTCAGAAGAGAGCCATGAAAAAAAATTTTAAATATTTTTTTTATTTATTTTTGGTTTCTATTTATGATAACACGCGCCACATGAAGTGACGTCATGCAATTGATAAATAAATAAATAAAAAATTTTTGAATATGAATCACGCGCTCACAAATGATTGAGAGCAAAAAAAATGGAATGAGGTTGGGTCAAAATGGGAAAAAAATAATTTTACAAAATTTTTTTGAAAAAAAAATTTTTTTTTTCTGAATATAAATTTTTTATTTGCTGAACAGACTTTTTTATAGCTAAGAAGCATTAGTAATTAATTATATTAGGATATATTGATTTATTTAAGGATTAGGGATGGCCACAATTAAAAAAATAATATTTTTTTTCAGCCAAAACTATTAAAAACAACGTTTTGCCCAGAGAACACTAACACCGAGTTCCCAAGGGATGTTAATTTCAACGAAATCAAACGTAGGAATGCCGTAAGGTTACTGTAACGAAACCGTATCGTTATTAGCTCTCTTTCTCTCATTCTCTTAAACAGAGTTCCCACGGTATACAAATAATAAATAATACAAAGGTACGATAGATTTGAAGTATTCATGGTGTAATCACTGTAAACCGAAAAATTAAGTCTTATAGGGTTTATTTATAAGTAAAAGGCCTGTAGAAGGTACGTTTTTGAGGGGCTTTTAGAGAAACATCTGTTATTTATAACCACTGAAAAATCATGTTAATCTACCTCTCTCTCTCACACACACACACACATTTACTGTTGAACTCTCAAACCTAAAAAAAAAATTAAGACAGAGTTCCTACGAAATGTGAATTTTAGATAAGTCCAACGTAAGGATACCGTAAGGTTACTGTAACGAAGCTGTAATCACTCAGGACTGCAAAGCCTACACATTACGGCATTTTTTGATTGGCTCTCTTTCTCTCATTCTCTTAAACAGAGTTCCCACGGTATACAAATAATAAATAATACAAGGGTATGGTAGACTTGAAGTATTCATGGTGTAATCACTCTAATCCGAAAAATTAAGTCCTGTAGGGTTTATTTATAAATAGAAGACCTGTACTAGAAGGGGATTGAGGGACCTCTTGAGAAACAGATGTTACTTATAACCACTGAAAATCATATTAATCTACCTCTCTCTCTCTCACACACACTTTTACTGTTGAACTCTCAAACATAAACTCAGAGAAAATTAAGATAGAGTTCCTACGAAATGTGAATGTTAGATAAGCCCAACGTAAGGATACCGTAAGGTTACTGTAACGAAATTGTAATCACTTAGAACGGCGTAGGCGAAACATAACGCATTTTTGATTAGCTCTCTTTCTCTCTCATTCACTTTTGCTCTATTAAACAGAGTTCCTATGGGATGCGAATGATAAATAAATGAAAACCAGTAGAACGTGTTTTTGGGGACCTTTCGAGGGAAAGTTGTTATTTATAACCAATGAGAATTATATTACTCTCTCTCTCTTTCTCTCTCAAATTTACTATTGAACTCTCAGATAAACATAACTTGAAATCGGATAAATATATATATGAGAGCTATATCCAAACATGAAACGAACTCGATAAAATTTGGGAAAGGTATTTTGGTGCTGTATTTGATATATTTCCCCAAATATCGTTGTTATAGGGTGCATATTACGGCTGCGGAGGACAAAAATAGCAAATCGGATGAACAATATATATGGGAGCTATAGCTATATTTGAACCGATATCGATCAAATTTGGCATACTTATTTCTAGGCTCAATTTGGTCGTAAGTGTTTAATTCCATCGCATTTGGGCAAATATTACACGTTTGGTGCACAATAAAAGGCAAATAGCTATATCTAAATTTTGACCGATTATCTCCCATTTCAGAGGGGCTCGTTATTGGATAAAACAAATTATTTGGATGAAACAAAAATTTCATCTGGATCAGGCCATAAATGCGACCTGTACTTTGCTAAAAACAAGTTAAAAAGCAGTAAGTTCGACCGGGCCGAACTTTGAATACCCTCCACAATTGGGAACAAATTTGAAAATTTTCAAAAAATAAAATCCTTAAAAAATTTTGTTAAAATTTTAAAAATACCGAACACAGCTGTTATATTGGGGTCTATACGAGGACATGGACCTACATAGACATTGTTTGTCATAAGTCATTACCATATTCAAATTCGAAACTTGAAATAAACGGTAAATAATGTAGCTAAAATCATCAAAATATCGTATATAGGGAGGTACCGTTATATCGAAGCTGTGCGAAGACCTGTCACAGGCTGTAGCATCCATTACGAACTTCAAATACGACACCTCAAACAATTTCGGTGAATATTGTACCTAAACTCTTCAAAATACCGAATATAGGGAGGTACTGGTATTTGAGACCTATAGGAAGACCTGGACCTGCATAGACAATTTTCTGTCACAACCTGTAGTTCCCATTACGAACTCTAAATACGTAATTTGAAACAATTCAGGTGAATAATGATGCTAAATTCATCAAAATACTGAATATCGTTATATGAGGGCTATACGAAGACGTGGACCTGCACAGACAATTTTCTGTCTTAGGCTGTAGTAACCATTTCGAACTTCAAATACCAAATTTTAAACAATTCCGGTGAATGATGACGCTAAAATCACCAAAAATACCAAACATCGGGAGGTACCGTTATATGGGGGCTATATGAAAACATGGACCTGCACAGACAATTTTCTGTCTTAGGCTGTAGTATCCATTTCGAACTTCAAATACCAAATTTGAAACAATTCCGGTGAATAATGACGCTAAAATCATCAAAATACTGAATATTGGGAGGTATCGTTATATGGGAGCTATACGAAGACGTGGACCTGCACAGACAACTTTCTGTCTTAGGGTGTAGTATCTATTACGAACTTCAAATACCAAATTTGAAACAATACCGGTGGATAATGTCGCTAAAATCATTAAAATACCGAATATCGGAAGGTACCGTTATACGAAGACGTGGACCTGCATAGACAATTTTCTGTCACAGACTATAGTTCCCATTACGAACTCTAAATACGTAATTTGCAACAATTCCGGTGAATAATGACGCTAAAATCGGCAAAAATACCGAATATTGGGAGGTACCGTTATATAGGGGCTATACGAAGACCTGAACCTGCATAGACAATTTTCTTTCATAGGCTGTAGTATCCATTACGAACTTCAAATATCAAATTTGGGAGGTACCGTTATATGGGGGCTATATGAAAGCGTGGACCTACCATTTACGAACTTATTCTGCCTACTGGAAAAATAAACATGGTTGCTAAATTTTAGCCTTCCATCTCAATTCGTTCGAAAGTTAGCGTGATTCGAAAGATAGCGTGATTACAACAGACAGACGAACGGGCATCGCTAATTCGACTTAGAATTTTACGCTGATCAAGAATATATATACTTTGTTGGGTCTGACATGAGTATTTCGAGGAGTTACAAACGGAATGACAAAGTTAATATACCCTCCATAGTATGGTGGAGGATATAAAAATAGAGACGGATGGGAGGACAGACTTAGCTGAAATGCCAAAATAATATTTGTGAATTTTTTTATGATTTTTTTAAGCAAAAAATTCAAATTTGAAACATATTTTTTTTAAACAAAAAATTCAAAATTTTCCTGAATTACAATTTCGTGAATGCCAAAAATTGGACTTTCTAAAAAAATATTTTTTTTACCTTTTCTTAAGTAGTAACGTTGTTGGTGTTCTTGTTGTTGCTATGTAGGCAATTCAGGCCGTTTATTGATGTCGTCTGACTGATTATTTGCTAGTAGTTGACGTTGTTGTTGTTGATTTTCGTTGGGTTTGGTTTGGTTCTTGTTGTTGTTATTATTGCAAATTTTTATATGGCTAGGAATCACGATCAATTCTCTTCTCTTCTCTGTTTTTTTTTTTTTTTTTTTTTTGGAGGGGGTATGGTTGTTTGTCGTTGTAGTTTGTTGTTTTTTGGTTACGATTTCGAATGTTTCAAGAGCAATGAATTGTTTTTTTTTATTTTTATGTTTTGTCGTATTTTTGCTGTTGTTATTTTCTGTTATATACCTTTTATATTGGCCTTTGATGACGTTTGCAAACGACGATCGAGGTGTGTGTATGTTTGTGTGTGGAGATGGGTTTTTGGCACTCGATTTACTGTTAGTGGTTGTTGTTGATTTTTTTTTGTTTTTTTTTTTTATATTTTTCCGTTTGTCACGCTGTCTTGCCAATTTCAAATGGAGGAACGTATATGTATGAGGAACACCATTAAAATTTTAATGATTTTTAATTTCTTTATTTTTGTTATGTTTTGTTAACTTTTTTTTTTCTTAAATTATTCAATCATTTTTATTACTGGGAATTTTTGGGATTTTGTTTTTGTAATTTGTTTTTGGTAGTTTTTAGCAAATATTTTTTTTTTATTTATTTTTCTTTGGCGGGAAGTTGGTTTTCACTACCATGGGCGGCCTGTAAAAAATTCAAATATAATTTTTAAAAAATATTTTTTTAAATATATGTTTTAATATACAAATTTAATTTTTTTATTTTTTAAATTTAATTTTTTTATTTATTTATCATTTTTTCTATATTATTTTTTTTTTATTTTTTGTTATATTTTTAATTTCTATATTTTCTAAATATTTATTATTTAAATGGGCGGCCTGTTAAAAATTCAAATATATTTTTAAAAACATATTTTTTAAATATATGTTTTAATATACAAATTTATTTTTTTTATTTTTTAAATTTAATTTTTTTTTATTTTTTTTATCATTTTTTCTATATTATTTTTTTTATTTTTTGTTATATTTTTAATTTCCATATTTTCTAAATATTTATTATTTAAATTTAATTTTTGTGTTTTATTTATTTATTTATTTTTTTCGTATGATTTTTTTTTCTAATTTTTTATTATTTTCTTAATTTATTTCATATTTTTTATTTTTTTATCCACTTTTATATAAATTTTATTTAGTTTTTAATTCTTTCTTTTTGTTTAATTTAATCTATTAATTCATTATTTGTTACACATAATTTTATTGGGATTTCCTAGCTGGTTTTTTTTTTCTGTTTATTTTTGTAAGAGCTTGCTTGCTTCTGTTACTGTCGTTATTTGCCTAATGACGGAGCAGTAGCGCTGAACAACTCTGTTTGGGGAAAACACGCCAAGTTGTTTTGATGGGGATTCTCTTGAGAGACAGCTGTTTTTTTTTTAATTGCCATTGATAATTTCATTACTCCATCTCTCTCTCGCTCTCACTGTCATTCACTATTGAGCTCTCAAACAAACACCCAGAGCAAAGTAACACAGAGTTCTTAATGGGTTGTCACGATTAAATAAAGCAAAACGTAGTGAAGACGTAAAGTGTCGGTAAAGTTTACGTAACGAAGTTATAATGAGTTGTGACAGTAAAATCGCAATAAAAACAGATTTTTTCACTAGCTCTCACTCTCAATCACTCTCTACACACAAACACAGAGTTCTTACGGCATGTGAATGTTAACTAAACCAAACGTAAAGATGTCGTAAAGTTACTGTAACGAAGTTGTAATCAACTTGAGGAAGACCTATATGGTTTTTAAAAATTGAAACGAGAAAATATTTTTGGCCCCCTTGGAGGCCCCTTGAGATCCAATTGGTTATTATTACTACTGACAATTCCAATACTCCCTCTTTTTCGCATTCATTATTGAACTCTCAAAACAAAAGCATCCCAAAGAAAACTAACACAGAGTTCCCACGGCATGTGAATATTAACTAAACCAAACGTAAAGAAGCCGTAATGTTACTGTAACCAAGTTGTAATCACTGATGACAGTAAAACCGAAACATTGCCAGACTTTTCCATCAAGTCTTTCTCTGTTATTCATTACCAATGTTCCTACGGAACGTAAAGTGCTGTATCTTTGCAATTTTCACTAAAAATCTACAAAAGAGGACCTTTTTATGCCCTACACCACAAGCTTATCAGGGTATTATGTCTTTGTGCATTTGTTTGTAACAGGCAAAAGGAAACGAGATAGTCCTATAGTTCCTTTTAAGGATTTGCATGGGATCACATTCTGAGTCGATTTATGCATGTCCGTCCGTCCATCTGTCTGTCCATGTCTTTTTGTAAACAAAGTACAGGTCGCATTTATTGCCCGATCCAGATGAAATTTTGCACAACCCATTTGTTTGACCCAAGGACGAATCCTATTGAAATTCAAGATAATCGGTCAATGTTTAGCTATAGCTCACATATATATCTTCGTCCGATTTGACTTTAATTGTGCACCAAATGTGTAATATCAGCCCAGATTGTATGGAATTTTGCATATACGCCCAAATTAGGCCTAAAAAAAAGAATGCCAACTTTTATCGAAATCGGTTCAGATATAGCTATAGCTCCCATATATATTGTTCATGCGATTTGTTATTTTTGTTCTCCGCAGCCGTAATATGTCCTCTGTAACAACGATATTTGGAGGAATATATCAAATACAGCTCAGGAATACCTTTGCTAAATTTATCGGGTTTATCGGTTCAGATATGGATATAGCTCCCATATATATCTTCATCCGATTTCATGTTATTTGTGCACAAAATGTGTGCGAATTGAAAAGGCACAAATTTTCAGGCAAATTTAGTAAAAATCGAGTATTGAATATTTCCTCGTTTTGGTGGCACCCATATAACTATATCCGGCAGATTTAGTTTGTTTTTGTTGTTTTAGTCACAATTTTAACTCGATTTTGCTATAAATAAGCAGTTTGTGTCCCCATTATGTAGGCAACATCCTTGCATAGAACTGTCCATATAGGTCAAACTTTTGGTACTGTCCCCATATAACTGTACCTCTCAGATATTCGGTATTTTGATGATTTTAGCAGCACATTTCACCGGAATTGTTTCAAATTTGGTTTTTGGAATTCGTAATGGGTATAACTCCTTGTGACAGAAAATTTTCTGCCGACATATTCGTATAGCCCCCTTATATCGGAACCACCCTATATTCGGTATTTTGATAATTTTAGCCACACGTTTCACCGGAATTATTTCAAATTAAGAATTTAGAGTTCGTAATGGATACTACGTCCTTCGACAGAAAATTGACTGTTCAGATCCACATCTTCGTATTGCCTCCCATATAACGGTACCCCCCAATATTCGGTATTTTTATGATTTCAGTCGCACTTTTCACCAGAATGATTTCCAATTTAGAATTAGGAGTTCGCAATGGGTTCTACCTCCTTTGACAAAAAAGTGGGTGTTCAGATCCACATCTTCGTATAGCCTTCCATATAACGGTACCTCCCTATATTCGGTATTTTGATGATTTTACCCACACTTTTTACCGAAATTATTTAAAAATTCGGAATTAGATTTCTAAATGAATTCTACCTCCTTTTCCAGTACTGCAAGTTTTTACTACAATGACCGATTTTCCCTTTATGATATCGAAGAAAATTGCATTTATTTATTTTTTTTTTTTTTATATAAGAAAGATTTGGGTAAATAGTCCAGTTTTAAAATGGTTTTAATATTTTAATAATTTTCTTTAGGTTTAATATTTTTTTTTTTTTTTAATTTTCTCTCAAAATATGATTATTTTTTTAAATCACTGTAAAGCACCTTAGTATTTATTATATTCTTGTATTTTTTCTTTTTTCAAAATCACGTTTCCACTGCGTTTTTACATCAATTTGTCCCCATAATCAATCACCTTCCGTAATGAAAACACTCAAAAACAAATCAAATAATGCGTTGCGGTTGCACTACAATTACGTTATGACTAATTAGCAAACAATAGGCACGCACTCACAACAAATCCACACTCACACTCACTCTCCCTCTCACTTTTTCTCTCTAGCACCTTCCTTTTTCATTCGAACACACCGTTGCGCTTCAAATGACCGATGTTGACCGTTTGATGATTTCTTCGATACTATCGGAAGGAATTATGTGTTGGGGTGAAATAGACGGATGGGAAACAAAACTAATATCAGCCAGTTAGTGGCAGTTTAGAAATAGAACGTAAGTATTTGACAAGAAAAAGGGAAAATTGAAATAAATAAAAAAACACGAGAATCACACAAAAAATTGTTACGATAATTGCAAATAGAAATATTGTATTTTTGTTTATATATCTTGTTCTTTTTTATAAAAAACCACGACAACAAATAACACTTTCTCTAAAGAAACCCACTTTTTTGTTGTTTTCAATTCCAAGGTTATTCTTTTAATTTTTTTTTTTTTTTTGGAAATTTAGAGAGATCAAATTCTAGCTAAACAGTCCGCACAGCTGAA
The DNA here is from genome assembly GCF_030504385.1 of Musca domestica. Lineage (NCBI taxonomy): Eukaryota > Metazoa > Arthropoda > Insecta > Diptera > Muscidae > Musca > Musca domestica. The sequence goes on from NW_026712286.1 coordinate 11,287,202, forward strand.
TGTTTCGCGAAAAATTGAAAAATGTTGACTGAGGCATTAGTGAGTGAGTGAATTACGTATCACTAACACCAAACAAATTTGACAATTTGTTGGGGAAACAACAGCTGTTGGATAGTAACGAGCAGTAGGTGTTGCCAGTTTAGAAAATTGCACTTTTAGAAAGGGTGGTTCACATGGAGTAATTAATTGGGTTGTGAATTGTAAATGAAAGATAAAATAGAATTGTAAAGGGAAATAAGGGAAAAAATAAGGAAATAAGACAAAAAATGTCAGGAAATGAGAGGAAAAGACAAATTTTCTCAGAGCCAAATGCTTTGCTTACAGTCGATCATTTTACGAAGAGAGTATATTCAAAAGAACAATAGAAATTTCATGATGAACCAAAGGAAAGAACAAATAAAAAAATTGAGAAGTAAACAAAAAGTAGCAAGAAGTAGGATTTACGTCATTTGCTGTGTTTTTTTTTAACGATTAAAAAGAAAACAAGTATATAGGGTGAGATGAAAAAAAACTGCAACAAAGTTAAACGGCATAATTTTTACATTTTTTTTAAATTTTATTGAATGAAAGCAAAAAATGTCGAAAATAGCATCAAATGTTAGAATAAGTTTAGATTTGTTCGAATTGGTCACCTTTGGCACGAATTACGGCCAATTAAAGTGCTGAGTGCTGTGTGCGATAGTGCTGTGTCCTGTTGGAATGCCCAAGGTCTGCGGCCAAAATGTTTGCGTGCCCAATGCTTTAATACACCCTCCAGAATATTTTCGCGGGCTATTAATACGAGCGGTGAGTGACCATCGGCTGTTATGGCGGCCCACACCATCACCATGGCCGGCGCTTGAGTTTTGGTGGTCAGCGAAGGTGCACATTTTTAGCTGACCTCTTGTTTACGTTCCCAAGGCTTTAATATACCCTCCAGAGTATTTTTGCGGTAATATTCGGAATTTATCCTGAATCCAGGGTCGATTAATACAAGCGGAGAGCGACCATCGGCTGTTATGGCGGCCCACACCATCACCATGGCCGGCGCTTGAGTTCCGGTGGCCATCTTCAGCTGACCTCTTTGGCAAGTAAACACGATCATTTTGTTTGTTTACAAACAGCTGGACAACGAATGTTTTCTCATCGGAGAAAACCAAATTCGACACTTCACTACTTTCGGCCAAGCGAAGCATCTCTTAGCTAACGAGCAATGGTTCGAAACACAAAAGATTTATTCGCATTTAAATGCTGAAGTACTCTAACGATAGCCACTTGTGGTTTTCCAGCCATATATAAAGAAATCACACTATCATGCTTGAATCCATCCATCACGAATAACTTTTTTTTTTTGGAAAATTCTCACCAATATGCTTTTCTACGCTTGTAAATAATATAATGAGCTGTCACTGGAATAATTTTAATAGCTGTCAGACGAGTGGCTTAGAAATGACAGCAGTCTGAAGTTGGTTGCAGTTTTTTCATCTCACCCTGTATATGTACTTTGTTATCAAGAATATGTAAATGTCCAGTGTTTCCTAGACCTTCAGAAATGCAGACGAGAAGAAAATTGAGTAAAATAAAATGTGGATATATCAACGAATCTTAAAGATACTCTATACTTCTCACACTACAAACGTGGAAGTTCTGAAAAGAATGCATACTGACAGACACCTACCACACACATAATATATGCAGCAAAGTTTCTCAAGAAAAAAACTACATCCGAATGGTAATAAAAAATATTTATTTAAACTTTCCTGTAGCTCTTAAAAAATCACGCTTAACCATGATTTATTTTATTAATTTATGTGTAAGGGCATTGACACACGTCCATAACAAGTTCCACCCAACCACTTGTTTTCTCAACTAAATTCGATCTCAAGAACCCTAATAATTTAATTTTGTTGAATTAGAGAGCCCTATTACAAAATTGTCCATTTGTTTTGATTTTAAACTTTTATCACCCATTTCTACTTGATTACCTGTTTCGCCGGTGGAGAGTGCGGCGGCGTCAATTTTCTAGTGTGAGCTTTGAAGTCTGTGTATGTTTGGAATGGTCCCGTGTAACTTGTTGCCTGGTTACCGGAAAACAAACAAAACAAGTAGGCAATCGATCAAACTCCCAAAAAACAAATTTTCTAGAAAATTACAAAAAAGAACTGGTCAGAGAGAGAGAGAAACGGAAGCAAATTAATTCAAAATGGACAAACCTCAGATGATAGAACATCTGCAACAGTCTGTGAACTATACTGTGTATGACACCAAATGGATACCATGTTCGGCTAAATTTACAGTTCTAGGCTCCAAGCCCAATGGCCAGGGTATTTTGGAAATCTATGAACTGAATGAAAATAAGCTGGAAAAGTTGAAGACAATTGAGAAAAAGACAGCCTTCAAGTGTGGCAGTTTTGGTGCGGCGTCTCTGAGAAATCGTCACATGGCAATTGGGGACTTTCAGGGGCGATTGCAGGTTTTGTAAGTCATGTCAAGTTCTTTTCTCTTGTGATAAAAGAAACACGTTAAATTTTGTATTATTCTAGGGATTTGGAACGTCCCGACATTCCAGTGTACAATGTTGAGGCCCATTCGAGTATAATAAATTGCATAGATGCCATTGGGGGGAAACAAAATAATTGTGGAGCACCGGAAATTGTCACCGGCAGTCGTGATGGTTCGGTGAAGGTATGGGATATACGTCAGGGCATGGCTCCCGTTGTGGACATGACACCAGACTCGGATGGCCCAACACCAAACAACATCAAAAGGGACTGCTGGGCAGTGGCATTTGGTGATAGCTATAACAACGAGGAACGTAGCGTGGCAGCCGGTTATGATAATGGTGATCTGAAACTTTTCGATTTACGCCAACTCTGCGTACGCTGGGAAACGAGTCTGAAAAATGGCATATGTGGCATAGAATTTGATCGTCGTGATATTGCCATGAATAAAATGGTTGTGACCACATTGGAAGGTGGCCTGCTCGTGTATGATATGCGTACCCAACATCCCTCCAAAGGGTTTTCGTGTTTGGAGGAACGTAATGCCGGTCGTTCGGTCGGTTCGAATGGCATTATCACAGGACCAAAGGCCACTGTTTGGTGTGTACGACATTTACCGCAAAATCGTGATATATTTGTAACATGCGGCGGTACCGGTTCGCTGCGTTTATGGAATTATCAGTATCCCGAGAAACGTTTGAAAGAGGATACAGATGGTTATAACATTGGAGTGGTGGGTTCACTTGAAATGCTCAATGCCACAACGATATCAACTCAACCGGTTCATTGTTTCGATTGGCATCCCGATAAAATGGGTCTGGCCGTCTGTGGTGCCTTCGATCAGAGTGTAAGGGTATTGGTGACAACGAAGCTTAATTTATATTAGAATAATTTTATTGTTTTTAATAAAAAAAAAAAAAATTAAAAAAAATAAACTGATGAAAGAACGCCTTTCAAGGACAATCTGTTATCCTGTCCCTGGAGGGTATCTTAAATATTTTTCAAAATCTGACAATGACTGATTATTGGGCGACTTTAAACCACAGATTTTTAGAATATTTTTTACTTTTTTTTAATTTGTTTTAAAAATTGTCAAGTACCATCCTCGGATCCGTTTTTTTTATTGAGAACAAAAATTAATTCAGATTTCTTATTTTTGTAATGTTTTCTTTTTTTCAATATTCCCTTTATTTTTTTTATCACGCTCCCATTCTTTGTTTAACATGCGCGGTCATTTCTTCCAGCAGTGATCGAACTTTTTCCAACAAATCATCATTTTCGGGGAATTTTGTTGGCTCCTTTTCAATGGCTCGGATGCATGCCTGATTGGCCAGACGGGCTGAATTCAACTGGGATGTTATCATTACCTCACTTTCGTCCTCGGCATGATTTTCAATGGCTTCCAAGGATCTTTGGGACAACTCTACGCATAATTCCAACGCTCTTCTGGCATACATTTGCTTTGTGGTCCAAACCAATTCCTTGGCTGTATAGGCCCTGAATGCCTTGACTAATTTATCGGCCTTTTTCAAAGGTGTTGCGGCCAAGAGGGCTGCCAATTCCCATACCTTGGGTTCTGAACCATGTTTTATGCACTGTTGGCCCATTAGTGTGGTGGCCTTGCGCAACAGTCTTTCCGGTGTTTGGCCCTTGGCATCTGGTTTTCCCTCGGCTATGGCAGTCATTGTTATGCAAAGTACCTCCAAATCCAAATAATGGGTTTTCAATTCGGACAAACGATTATAGGCATTCATGGCATCCTCAAAATGGCCCGTATCGACCGAGACAACCATGAAATTCTCCCACACCTTCCAATTGTGATAGTTGCATTTCAAAGACTCTCCCAGTACTTTATGGGCCCTTTGCTTGTCGCCAAGTTTTATCAAAGCTTTGGCCAAATTATTCCATGATTCAAAACCCAAAGGCTCCAAATGGGTATAGGTAATGTAGGCATGTACCGCCAACTCCCATTTCTCCAACATAATGGCAGCATAACCCAAACGTAGCCAGATTTTTTCTTGCAGCGAATTAATTTCCACCGACTTTTCCAAATGTGGTATGGCCTCCTCGTAACGTTTGTGGAAGAAATAGTAATTACCCCAGTGGGCCTGGGCTTTGCCGCTGGTATGTTTGGAAAATTCCCAAGCCTTTTCATAACACTCCAAGCTGTCGGTGGCATCGCCAAGTAAACAATAAAGTAACACCGTTGGTTTCTTCTGCAGTTCCTGTTCAATAATCTCCGCAGCCTTGTGTCTCAGTTCCAGACGTGTGTAGCAGTAAATAACCTGCTCCCAGGCCTGTATTTTCAAATAGATGTCCAATGCCGATTTCACCATACCCAGCGAAAGTAATAACTCACAGAGTTGGGATTGAACCTGCCATTTGGGTTGTAGGAATCCAGCAAATGCATAGGAGAATCTTTCTTGTACAGAATAGGAATGTTCGGAGAGAAGTTTAACACATTCCTCGCATTGTTTCCAGCTACGCTCAATGGTACGTCTCGAATTGGATTCTTGTACACAATTCAGCAGCAGAGCTGACTGGCGCACCTGCAAAGGACCATGTTCCTGGTAGATCAAGGTATGCGTATAGGGTTCCAGTTCTTCATCGGCCAAACGATCTTTGGGCTGGGAACGTTTCAATTGGCGTCTAAAAAGAAAGCTTTTAAATTTTGAATTGTTCCATTAAAAAGATAAACTTACACTTTGGACAAAACCAAGGCTTGCAGGACACTGGGCAATGTCATCACCTCATTGTCTTTCTCCTCAATAAAACGTATACGTTCCAAACGGGTATCGTCCTCATGTAGCAATAGTTTGGGTAGCACTGTTTTGCTATTTGTCTCCTGGGCCTTGGGCAGCAAATCGCTATGGGTTTGTTCTACTTTAAGGCAAAGTTGTGGCAGGGCCTTTTGTTGGAATTTTGTGCGTACACCCATTAGGCCCTGAACCACCATTTCAACATTTAAATGCGCACAAAGCCTTTCCAGAATTTCACCTGCCCTCTCACCGCGATGATATTGTAAATAACCATTGGCAATTTCCAAGAAAAGTAATGCCTCATATTCCTTATTTTCCAGCTCCGAGACATGTTGCAGTAGCCACTCGGCTTCTATTTTCAGTTTGTCATATAAATTTGCTGTCAACTCATCAATAACATGTTGATGGGTACACAAATAACGTAAATGCCACCAATGTAAGACCACAGATTCCGGTTGGAATTCCAATAGTTTCTTTAGAATATCTCTGCTCAACAGTAGAAATTCACCCAACACCACATTGGGATTTATTTCTTCGCCATTTTCCTTTAATTCTACAAAAGCATCACCCACCAGGGGTTGAATTTCTTTGACGAAACCTTCCAACTCTGCCAGATCACAAAAAGGTCCAGTGAAATTTTGTTGCATAAAAATCAAAAGCGATTCGATAGCTAGGCATATGAATTCTTCACACTCTTCTTGTGAATAGTCTTCTTTGGCATCCCTCTTCGACCACCATTGCTTTAGGGAGGACTCGAACCCCGCACTGCACCATTTTCCAGACCAAATACGTTGCAGTGATTCATGGGACAAATCTGGAAGGGAAGCGAAAGATCTTAACGTGTTTCGTTAAACATTTTGTCGACCATTTACCTTCATCTTTCACTTTGTCATTGAAATTACAAAGATAGTTTAAATTATATACCATATTTCAGTATCTTCGTTTATTTTTTTTTTTTTTTTTTTGTTTCTTTTTAATTCTTTTAATTTAAAATATAAAAGATTCTCTTCTCCTAGCAAATGAAATATGCACGTTTTTAAACGTTTGTTCACGTTTTGTTTTGATTTCAATAAGGGCTACCTAATACAAATACGTGCATTTGCCAATAAGAATCCCACGAATATCCTCTTTGTTTGCTTTTAAATGCAACAGGTGTTCTTTTCTTAAGAAAAAATCTAATAGCAATCGGGAGACATTAAATAAAAAGGATTTTTCTGATTTTAATCAAAATTCATTTATTTCTTATTCTCTCAGAGAGGAAAATGAGAAAAAAATGATTTTTAATAACGCCCGGCCCTTAACCATTGCGTTACCCTTGCCCTTGTTGTGTTTATTCGTCCGAGCGCTGACATTTTGTTGATGTGTGCCAAATGCAACCCTGCTACAGCTGCTCTGCTCATCCATTGTTGTTTTCTCTTTCTCATATATTGACTCATTTTGTGAAAAAAATAAGTTTTTATCGAATATTTCATTAATTTCGCCAACAAAATTAAAAATTAACTAAGTAGATATAGCAAACAAATAAATTACTTTAAATTTATAACAAAAAAATTGGTATTTGCTGGAGCAAAACCAAACAAAAACACTCTGCACAGAGGAGACATTTTTTCTACGAAGAAAGAAAAAATGAATAACAGATTTTCCTTGTAAAAAAAAACAAACAATTCGAATAAAATGATTATTAATCTTAAAAGCGTCTTAAGCTTTTTGTCTATTGTGGCAGTGGCCGTCCAAGCCAATGATGTGACTCCCCAGGTCTTTGGCAATGTCCAAGAAGGTAATTGTTTTCTTTATAATTTGTTGCATTTGGAACTTTTATTAACTTCTCTTGCTTTCCAGGCATTGTGGCTGCCTTTGGAGATTTCAATTCGGATGAACTGACTGATGTGTTCATAATAAGGGATCGCAAACAAACATTGCAGATTTTATATGGTTCGAAATATTTTATATATATGTAGTTGATAATTATAACATTTTGAATTTTGTGTATTTAGGTGCTGACACTGAACCCTTATTACGTGGTGGTCCCATTTGCATGTACAGGGATCACGAGATTGTCAGTGTAATTCCAGGCGATTTTGATGGCGATGCTCTAATGGATGTTGCTGTGGCCATTAAACCGCAGGGCAGTAAGGTAAACACTTATCAAATCTATGTCCACTGGGGTGGTCCGGAGGGACTCAATTGTACAAGTGAACATGCAGAACCTCTATTGAAAACAATGGGTGAACCTTTGGCCTTGGACTTTAATCGCGATATGATCATTGATTTATATGGCCTCAATGAAAAGGGTGATCGTAGATTTTGGATATTTCAAAAGGCTCGGGTACCACCCCATGAAATAACGCAGGCCCCACCAAATGGAGTTTCCACAACGGAACCTTCGATAAGTATACCCAACGCCAATGCCTATTTGGATTTAAATGGTGATTTTACGGCCGATTTGTTTGTACAGACCAAAGATCACTATGAAATTTGGTATGGAAAAGCCAATGAAGATTTTGCCTTTAATCACACCATTGACATTTCCATAGTGGGTTCTGATTATACTTTGGGTCAGGCAGTGTTTGCCGACTTTGAATTGGAAGGTGTGGAGAACATCATATTGCCTGTTTGCTTTCATCGCAAAGATTGTTCCAATTCAACTATTCTGGTACATGATGGTACAAACTTCCGAGATATCCATGTAAACTTCAAAGATCCCCAGGCTGTAATGTGGGGTTTTGTCCCACCAATTGAAGATGATGTTTATCTAAAAACAATTACTGCCAGAAGTGGAGATTTCAACATGGATGGTTATCCAGATTTGATCATGACACTGCAGACCCTGACTGGACCAACCAAGAGAATGCAAACTTTCCTTTTGGAAAATGTGCCTTGTCTAATGTGTAATCCTCCGCTAAAGAGAACCTTTGAGGTAAAATGGAATGCCTTGAATCCCATGGGTAATGATACTGTGGCCGGGGCCTTTTATGATTTCTATCAGGATGGTAAGTTGTGTAATGGAAATTAAGAATATCTATTTTTACGACTGTTTTAATTTCAGGTGTTTTGGACATAATTTTAATTGAGAAAAACAAAAAGGGCCAATATAAACCATTGGCCTTCCGTAATACCCTCGACTATGATGCTAATTTTGTGAAAGTAATTGTCCTAACAGGTCTTATAAACAGTAAGAATCCCACATTACATACCCCCTTGGGTCGTAAACGACGTACATATGGTACCAACTTGCCTGGACCTCGCATAACCTACTTTACCACCACACAAGATGGAGATTTACAACGTGGTTCCTCGGTACAACTACCCCAATCGTCATATTTTGCTTTACAGCTGCCCTATACCATATTCGGTTTGGGTAGAACACCAAATTTTGTGGATTCCTTGACGGTCGGCTTGGGCCACATGTCACGCACCTGGACTCAACTTATACCCAATTCACAAATTATCGTTGTGCCCAAACCCGTTGATGATCCACAACGTTGGAAGGCCCAGCTGTTTGTAACACCCAGTAAACTGATTGTTATGAGCGTTGTGGCGCTGGGTGGCACATGCCTTGTTATAGTTTTGATTATTTTAGTTTTATACATAAAAGAGAAACGCGAAGATAAACAGGAGAAGCTGCAAGAAGCTCATCGTTTCCATTTCGATGCTATGTAATGGGCATACATTTAAGCACTGCGTTTAATATAGTATCCAATTTAATATGTATTTTTTTTTTATCTCAATAAGGTGATATTTTTAAGTTTTTCTCCTCTCATTTTTTTTGCTTTAGTAATATTTGAAAATTATTGTTTTTATATGTTGTTTGAATGTTTATTATTTAAGATACTTATTCCGCCTAATTTCCCTCGTATAATTACCAATATTCTATACACATTTATCTAATGAAGTTTGAACCAAATAATCCAATAATAATAAAAAAAAAAAACTAATGAAAACTATTTTAATTGTTTTTTATTATATCAAACTTAAGGGTCCAAAAGTTAAAAAAGCCGAAATGAAGCGTTATGGGAAATTTTTGCTCAAATCCTAACCTCTTCAATAAAAATCTGAAAATAGATTTCTTCAATTTGATTTCTTTATTTGTGTGGAATTTTCACTTCCTACGGATGTGGTTCGTTTGAAGGCACCTCATGAAATTTAATTTAGAATCCATTCTTCATTGACACCAAGTTCCAAAAATTAACCGTTATGGGAGATTTTCACATGAACCTTAACCCTCTCCAATAAAAATTAAAAAATCTAAATATAAATTCTTTACTTATATATTTCAAATAAATTTCTTCAAATGTCTGGGATTTTAAGTTCCTACAGATTTGGTTTGTTTGGAAACCCCTAGTGAAATTTAATTTAGAATCTATTCTCCATTGACATCAAGTTCCAAAATTGAAGCGTTATGAGAGATTTTTACTTGAACCTTAACCTCTTTTAATAAATTATAAAAAAAAACTCTAAAATAGACTCTCTTCCTATAATTCAGTTTCATTTCTTTAACTGTGTTGGATTATTAATTTCCTACAGATTTGGTTGGTTTGTAGACCCCCAGTGAAATTTAATTTAGAATCTATTCTCCATTGACATCACGCTCCAATATTGAAGTGTTCTGGGAGAATTTCACTCACATCGTAACCTCTTTAAATAAAAATCTAAAAATAGATTACTTCAATTTGATTTATTTTATTATCTGGGATTTTCAGTTCCTACAGATTTATTTTGTTTGGAGACCACTAGTGAAATTTAGTTTAAAATATATTCTCCATTAACGTCAAGTTCCAAAAATGAAGCGTTATAGGAGATTTTAACTCAAGTCTTAACCTCTTTCAATAAAAATTTAAAAATCCTAGAAATAATTTCCTCAAATTTGATTTCTTTATTTATCTGGGATTTTTAATTCCTACAGACTTGGTTTACTTGGATACCCCTCGTGAAATTTAATTTAGAATCTATTCTACATTGACACCAAGTTCCAAAAAAGAAGCGTTATGGGAGATTTTTAATCAAATCTTAACCTCTTTCAATAAAAATTTAAAAATTCTAAAAATAAATTCCTCAAATTTGATTCCTTTATTTATCTGGTATTTGTAGTTGCTACATATTTGGTTTGTTTGGAGACCCCTAGTGAAATTTAATTTAGAATCTTTTCTCCATTGACATTACGTTCCAAAAATGAAGCGTTATGGGAGATTTTTACTTGAACCTTAACCCTCTCCAATAAAAATTAAAAAATCTAAAAATAAATTCTTTACTTATATATTTCAAATAAATTTCTTTAAATGTCTAGGATTTTCAATTCCTACAGATTTGCTTTGTTAGGGGACCCCTAGTAAAATTTAATTTAGAATCTATTCTCCATTGACATCACGTTCCAATATTGAAGTGTTCTGGGAGAATTTCACTCACATCGTAACCTCTTTAAATAAAAACCTAAAAATAGATTACTGCAATTTGATTTATTTTATTATTTGGGATTTTTAGTTCCTACTGATTCGGTTTGTTTGGAGACCCCTAGTGAAATTCAATTTAGAATCTATTCTTCATTGACATCAAGTTCCAAAAATGAAGCGTTATAGGAGATTTTAACTCAAATATTAACCTCTTTCAATAAAAATTGGAAAATCCTAGAAATAATTTCCTCAAATTTGATTTCTTTATTTATTGATTTTTTTATTTATCTGGAATTTTTAATTCCTACAGACTTGGTTTACTTGGATACCCCTGGTGAAATTTAATTTAGAATCTATTCTTCATTGACATCAAGTTCCAAAAATGAAGCGTTATAGGAGATTTTAACTCAAATCTTAACCTCTTTCAATAAAAATTTAAAAATGCTAAAATTAAATTCCTCAAATTTGATTTCTGTATTTATCTGGGATTTTTAATTCCTACAGACTTGGTTTGCTTGGAGATCCCTCGTGAAATTCAATTTAGAATCTATTCTCCATTGACACCAAGCTCCGAAAAAGAAGCGTAATGGGAGATTTTTAATCGAATCTTAACCTCTTTCAATAAAAATTTAAAAATTCTAAAGATAAATTCCTCAAATTTGATTTCTTTATTTATCTGGTATTTGTAGTTGCTACATATTTGGTTTGTTTGGAGACCCCTAGTGAAATTTAATTTAAAATCTATTCTCCATTGACTTTAAGTTCCAAAAATGAAGCGTTATGGGAGATTTTTAATCAAATCTTAACCTCTTCCAATAAAAATTTCAAAATGCTAAAAATAAATTTCTCATATTTGATTTCATTATTTATCTCGGATTTTTAATTCCTACAGACTTGGTTTGCTTGGATACACCTAGTAAAATTTAAGTTAGAATCTTTTCTCCATTGACATTACGTTCCAAAAATGAAGCGTTATGGGAGATTTTTACTTGAACCTTAACCCTCTCCAATAAAAATTAAAAAATGTAAAAATAAATTATTTACATATATATTTCAAATAAATTTCTTTAAATGTCTGGGATTTTCAGTTCCTACAGATTTGCCTTGTTAGGAGACCCCTAGTGAAATTTAATTTAGAATCTATTCTCCATTGACATCAAGTTCCAAAATTGAAGCGTTATGGGAGATTTTTACTTGAACCTTAACCTCTTTTAATAAATTATAAAAAAAAAACTCTAAAATAGACAATCTTCCTATAATTCAATTTGATTTCTTTAACTGTGTTGGATTATTAATTTTCTACAGATTCGGCTTGTTTGGAGACCCCTTGTGAAATTTAATTTAGAATCTATTCTTCATTGACATCAAGTGCCAAAAATGAAGCGTTATGGGAGATTTTGGCTCAAATCGTAACCTCTTCCAATAAAAATCTAAAAATAGATTACTTCAATTTGATTTATTTTATTATCTGGGATTTTTAATTTTCTGGCAACCCCTACTGAAATTCAATTTAGAATATATTCTCCATTGACACCAAGTTTAAAAAATGGAGCGTTATGGAAGATTTTTACTTAAACAATTATCTTTCTCAGTAACAATTACAAAATCTAAATATAAATTATTTTATATTTCAATTTTAAATGTCAGGGATTTATAGGTCCTACAGATTTGGTTGGTTTGTAGACCCCTAGTGAAATTTAATTTAGAATCTATTCTTCATTGACACCACGTTCCAAAAATGAAGCATTGTGAGAGATTTTTACTCAAATAGTAACATCTTCTAATAAAAATCTAAAAATAGATTACTTCAATTTGATTTATTTTATTATCTGGGATTTTCAGTTCCTACAGATTTATTTTGTTTGGAGACCCCTAGTGAAATTTAGTTTAAAATATATTCTCCATTAACGTCAAGTTCCAAAAATTAAGCGTTATGGGAGATATTTACTCAAATATTAACCTCTTCCAATAAAAATTTCAAAATGCTAAAAATATATTTCTCATGTTTGATTTCATTATTCATCTGGGATTTTTAATTCCTACAGACTTGGTTTACATGGAGACCCCTAGTGAAATTTAATTTAGAATCTTTTCTCCATTGACATTACGTTCCAAAAATGAAGCGTTATGGGAGATTTTTACTTGAACCTTAACCCTCTCCAATAAAAATTAAAAAATCTAAATATAAATTCTTTAATTATATATTTCAAATAAATTTCTTTAAATGTCTGGGATTTTCAATTCCTACAGATTTGCTTTGTTAGGAGACCCCTAGTGAAATTGAATTTAGAATCTATTCTCCATTGACATCACGTTCCAATAATGAAGTGTTCTGTGAGAATTTCACTCACATCGTAACCTCTTTAAACAAAACCCTAAAAATAGATTACTGAAATTTGATTTATTTTATTATCTGGGATTTTTAGTTCCTACAGATTTGGTTTATTTGGAGACCCCTAGTAAAATTTAATTTGGAATCTATTTTTCATTGACACCAAGTTCCAAAAATGAAGCGTTATGGGGGATTTTTGCTCAAATCCTAACCTTTTCCAATAAAAATCTAAAAATAGATTTCTTCAATTTGAATTATTTTATTACCTGAGACGGTTAGTTTCTACAGATTCGGTTTGTTTGGAGACCCCTAGTGAAATTTAATTTAGAATCTATTCTTCATTGACACCAAGTTCCAAAAATGAAGCGTTATGGGAGATTTTTAATCAAATCTTAACCTCTTCCAATAGAAATTAAAAAATAAATGGATTCGTGCATTTTGATTTTATTATTTGTCAGGGGATTTCAGTTAATACAGATTTGACTAGACCCTAGAGAAATTCAGATTAGAATATGAAAATAGAAATGTTTATCTTAGTCCCCCCCACCCTATGCAACACCAAATAATCAATATTTTTATTTGCTTTTTGTTGTTTTAGTTTTATTTACGATTGATTTACGTTACTTATGCGATAATTATTTTCTTTTTTTTTTTTTGTTGTTATAGTACTCATTATAATTAAACGTCTTATGGTTAATGTTTATTTTTTTTTTCTTTCTTCATTCGATTATTAAAAATATATTTTTGCAAGAAATTGTTCATTTTTTACGTACACAATTTATTACTTGTTTTTTGTTTTCGCTTAGTATTTTGGGAGGATATTAAAAATTGAGATTGAGTTTTTTTGTTTTTTTTTTTTTTTTGGAGGTTATGATGAAAAATTTTTAACACTGAGAGATTTTTTTTCTGTTTTCTTGTATTTTTCAAGATAAATAATTAAAAATAAAACTAAATTCTAAACAAAAATGATAGTCTATTCAGAAATAAACTTAATTTTAAATAAATGTTTTAAACTAAATTGCAAGTATTTTTTTTATTTTAAAGCATTAAAAGGAGAATATTTAAGTTTTGGAAAAAGGTAAAGAAGAATAATTGAAGTATATGGCAAATTTGTTTCTATATTTATATAGGTTTTCAACAATATGTTGTTGTTTTTTTCATGTGACTATTTGGCTTTAAAATCTTTGTTTTTTTTTTTGTTTAGTGAGTTAAGCTATTTGATATTCTTTCTTTTTAATATGTATAACAGTTTTGTAGATAGGAGGAAAGTGAAATAATTTTTTTGTTAATTGCTTTTATATAGAGGTTTTTAGTTTTTATTTAAACGATAATTTTGCTTGAGATTTGTCAAAGAATTTTTTTTTTTCAAATTAAAAACAAACAAAAAATGATGAAATAAAAGATATAAAATAAAATAAATTACAAAATACTCAAAATTTTAATTGTAATGAGTTGTTGTTGTTGATTATAAACTATTGTGAAGACGAGAAATCTGCTCTCTTCCCCGGAAACACCCAAAAACGAAATGTCGGTTACGCCCGAATACGGCATTTTGGCGAAATTTCCTAAACGGAAAAAAATAAATTGTTACGAATGCCTGGTTTCATTTGTTTATTTAGTTCTCTACTTACCCCCGGATTCCTTTATGTTGTTTCACCCTTTCCACTATCATCTGCATTATCCGCATCGTCGTCATCATCATCCTCCTCCTCGTCATCATCGTCATCGGTTGGCATATCATCTTCGGTTTCCAAATCAAAGACATCATCGAAAAAGTTGGAATCCAGTGTGGGTTCTGTGTTTTCTTTTCGCTTAGGTTTAATGCAATAATCCTCCAATGTCATGGGCACCACAATGCCCTCCTTTATGGCATCCGCATTGGCGGCCAGGGCCTGTTTACGTATGATATTGGGATATTCATTATCCTTACCCTGGAAAATCAAGACAAACCCTTTCCAAACGAAATTTTCAAAATTATTCCATCTTTATGCTCACCTGAGAATCTCTCCATCGTCGATACATTACCGAGGCATCAACATTGGCCGGTGAATAGGTATTTGGTTCATTGAGCAAAGAAATCACGGACAGCAGAATGGTACGCACATTTTGTGTTGGATTCCAACGTTCGCACGGCAACTCGCCACTTTGTGGATCATCTACGGGTGGATGGAGTATCGAAATGCACAAATCACCGTTTTCATAGACATTTGGATGCCAAACTTTTGTCAGAAAACGTATTGAGGGTGGTGAATAGGGATAGTCGGGAGGGAATTTCATGTGAGCCTTAAAGTAACCACCCTGATATAGGGTATCGGGGGGTCCAAATATGGCTACCTCCCATTCGAAGAGATTATCTTCATTGACCAACTTAACACGGAAACCCTCGACGGGTTCCTCCTGCAGAGATTTATATTCTAGGGACAATGCACGTACAGCTGAGCTGCTGGGTGTGGCCAGGGGTGAATTTGATGTGGAGGCCAGAGAATGTGACATTTAGGATGACAATGATTTAATCCAAGCACCGATAAGCAAGCAATCAACTCCTGGGCTCGACTTGGCTATTTTTTTTTTATTGGAAGTATGGCAAAAATTTGTTTTTAGTTAATGCTCTTTATGGGCTCTAGTTGTTTCCAAATATGCCCAAAACAATGATAACAATGTAATTCCAAATAAATATATCAGTGCCCTTGGGAGTTTGTTATGCTGCCTTTTTCTTTGTTTGAGATGGTGGTGAACTGCAAATAAAGAAACGGCACACAGATTATTAAAGATAAAAATTTCTATCAAACGAAAAAAAAGCAAAAAGATAAATAAATTGTAAATGACCGACTGTCTGTCTGTCTGGCAGTCCTCAAGGTAAACAACAACATTCACTATGTGCTGCTGGCTTTCGAAATGAAACATACAAATTACACAGCTTCTCCTCTTCCCTCACTCACTCTCTCTTTCACAACAACAACAAAGTCCAAAATTTTCAAAAAAAAATCTCCTACAACAAAAGGAAAAGAAAATTATAATAGGAACATGCAATTTCATGATTTTTTTAACCAGCATTCTTCATTGTATATATTTTTTGCATTTTTTTAACTAAACCCCCCACAGCAGCCGCAACATTTCCCCTCCCCTATCTTCTTCTACAAATTTGTCATTTATTTTCCTTTTTTCCAAGAACACTCTCGACCTGCGTCACTTTGTCCATTGTCTTTGCAATCATCATTCGTTTTCCATCATCTAATTACCTGGTTCTGGAAATACTTTGTGTCGTCGTTAGCAATGAATGATCGGCCGTTTCGTTAAACACTTAATAATTTGTTCGTAAAATTTTCTGCAAATTAAATTTTGGAATTGAGTCGGACAAGAAGACTGCTTTTTTGACAATAAACTTGTAGTTTTTTGGCTCTATTGTGAATTAACCTTTTTTTGGTTATCAAATCACAATCATGCATTTTGACAGCAAACTTATAGCGCGTTTACACACACAATCTCTGTCTGGGTTGCCACTGTTAGTTGGCCAATCATAATAAGAGATGAAAAAAACTGCAACCAACTTCCGACTGCCGACATTTCTAAGCCACTCGTCCGACAGCTGTAAAAATTATTCCAGTGACAGCTAATTCTATTGTTTACAAACGTACAAAAGCATTTTGGTGAAAATTTTCCAGAAAAAAAGTTATTCGTGATGGAATTCAAGCTTGATAGGGTGATTTTCTTTATATTTGGCTGGAAAACCACAAGTGGCTATCGTTGGAGCACTCCAGCATTTAAATGTGAATAAATCTTTTGTGTCTCGTACCATAGCTCATTACCGTGATACTGGTAGCGTAGCCCGACGTTAAGGAAGTGGATGGAAGAAAACAGCAACATCAACAGAAATGGTTCCAAAAGTAAAGAAGAGACTTGATCGAAAACTCGTGAGCCGAACATATCGCAATATTCCATTCGGCAAATATTGAGAAATGAGCTCGGGGGAGAGCCATTGAAATTCCAAAAAGTGCAAGAACTTACACCGCAACAGAAAGAAAATAGACTCGAAAGGGCTACTACGTTTGGCCACCGCCGAAAGTGGTGAACTTCCGAATTTGCTTTGGTGGTCTCCGATCAGAAAACATTCGTTGTCCAGTAGTTTGTAAACAAACAAAATGATCGTGTTTACTTGCCAAAGTGGTCAGGACAGCTGAAATACCGCAGAACCAAAATACCGCAGAACAACACTCGGGCAGCGTGTGACGGTTTCATTGGTCGTTTGAAGGCCATAGTTCGTGCCAAAAGTGACCAATTCGAGCAAATCTAAACTTATTCTAAAATTTAATGATTTTTCCGGCATTTTTTGCTTTTATTCAAAAAAATTTAAAAATTGTGGCGTTTTACTTTGTTGCAGTTTTTTAACATTATTATTGAAGTCTTCGCATGTCATATTTTGTGATATATCATATGCCAGAGTCACATTCGAATCCTACAGTACGTTTATATATATGAGGGTTAACCCACTGGATTTGGATTTAAATTGTCATTTCCATTACTTTTACTTCAAATAAAGTAGGTTAACCCTACAAAAAGTTCAAACGTAAACATGGCACTACCACCGTTTCCCATTATAATTTGCTTTTAATATTCCTAACAATAATGCCAAGCTGCCTTTGTACCCTCACCTTAATTTTCAAGTGTTGCCAATCAAATGTGAGTGAGGAAGAAAGGAAATTCAAAAGCACGAACATCCAGTCGTCTCTCAACTCTCGTTGACTTTAGACTACGTGCGCGCCGTTTCGCTTTCTTTTTTATGCGTTTTGTTTGTTTTGCTTTGAACACCAATACACACACAAATACACACATTCCTTCCATCTAACCAATAACACAAACATTATTTTATTTGGTGATTTTGCTGAAATTTAATATTCCTAATTTCAACAAAATATACAATTTTCTGCGAAAATGGGTGATGAGGAGCCGCCTCCTCGTTTAGACCCGAGGAAAAGAATTGAGCTTTTTAGCAACCCTGGAAGCAAGAAGTTTAAAAATAATCAGCCTTCTATGCAAAATAAAATGCCGCAGTGCTCTGCAAAAACAACACCAGCAAAAGAAAACACCACTCTCACACCATATGAAAATCAATATTTTAATGATACAAAGTCCATCTCCACCAACACAACTAACAACTGTCACTCCAACAATAACAATCCCTCCAATCCATCCAATATACCCAAAAACACAAACAAAACAGATATTTACAGCTATGATAACTATGAAAACCAAACAATTCTTTACAGCCCAGCCCATCCAGGTCCATATTATGTACTTCTTACTTCTGATGAGCCCATTTGCCCTAGAAGAAAGAACTCAGAATTACATTTGTATGCCAAATTAGCCAGTGCCAACATAAATGCTCATTTTGTATCAAAGAATATTGCATATAAAACCTTCCGCCTGAGCTTCAACAATTATAACTCGGCAAATAATTTTGTTTTGGATCCAAATGTAAAATCTATTGGTTTGAATGCTTTTATCCCAGATAGATTTGTACAAAAATTTTATGTTATTAAATCCGTACCAGTAGAATTCACTGGCAAAATGATATATGATCAAATCAACAGCAGCGACAATGATTTCAAAGCTGTATCAGTATATCGTTTCAAATACAAAAATGAAAATGGTCAGTATGTGCCGTCGCAAACCATTAAAGTAGGTATTGTAGCGGACTACGTTGTAAAAGAACTTAAAATGTTCAACTCTATAGTGGAGACGGATTTATATATTCCACTTGTACGCTTATGTAAAAATTGCGGTCGTTTAGGTCATATAGCCGTAAAATGTAGAGCCAAAAAAAGATGCCTTCTTTGCGGGATAAACATTGAATGTCCCACAAACTGCACAGAGCCAAAATGTGATACATGTTTGTCGACAATTAAATGCAAAACATACTGTATTCTACCCAGATGTATACTATGCAACATGGAAGATCACAATGCCATGGATGTCAAAAAATGCAAAAGATACAGCAATGAAAAAAATATTCTGGAGGCTATGGCAATCACCAACCTTTCAAGGAAAGAATGTATCCCTAAAGTTTCAAACAATTACTTTGAAATTTTAGATGAACCAAATTATGAAAATCAATTTCCCCAAATTTCTAAAACAAGCAGAAGACCAGTTACTTCCTTCAATGATGAACTCAACAGAAGGAGAACTAAAGTCAATTACAATAAAGTAGCAGCATCAATACCTCGTAGAACACATATTACAGCTGAACAGGAAACGATTGTACCCTCTAAACCATCCTTTGAATTCTCAAATTTTTTCAAAGTTTCTGAGTATGAAAAAATATTATCCACTTTCACTCAACAAATGGCTGCCGCATTAACCAATGCCAAGTGTACAGAAGGATTACAGATCTTAGACAGTTTTTCAAATGCCTTAAAAGCACCAGCAATAGATGGACCTTCCAGTTCTAACCAAACCGAACATGATAATCTTACAGCACAACATACAAAGTTTGAATAAAAATAAAAATTATTTAGAACTTTACTTAAACAAATTTTCTGTCGATATATGCATCTTAAGCGAAATTTTTAATGTAGATGAAAATGCATCATCATCTTACGTAAACAATTATGGATTATTCTGTAAAAAAAGAATCGACAATTATGGTGGCGTTGCCATCCTGCACAAAAAAACTATTAAAATGAAAAAATTACCTTTTGCATCGGATTTAGACATCTTAATATGTCAAACTACAAACCTGTCTCAAAATTTAACGATTGTCTCAGTATACTTTCCGCATTCTGTAAAATCCAATGTTTTAAAAACTGAAGTATCAAAACTTTTAATCTTTCTAAATGGAAAATCAAATGTCATTATTGGCGGGGATTTTAATGCAAGATGTAAAGCATATGGTGACGTTTTTGACACAGTTCGAGGATCCACTGTGCAAACCTTGATGGACAGTTCGGCATTTCGTTGTGTTAATGATGGCTCAGCAACCTTTAAAAAGAATCTATTTGACAGTTCTTTCGGTTCTGTGTTAGATCTTACCTTCACAAATATGTCTTCAAACTTTAATTGGAATGTAAAAAATACAAGCATAGGAGGAAGCCACCACAGACCAATCCTTATTAACATAGATAATTTCACATCAAAGCAACAGTACTTCCTAGCAAAAAAACATCTCTTCAAAAACTTATCAAATCTAAAAATTGATTCCAATATGAATGATATTCAATCGAAGCTAAAATCAACAATAAAAAATTCAACTTTTCTCATTACTGCTGAAACAAAATTTCAAACATGGTGGAATAATGACATTACCATACTCTTACGTCAAAAAGAGGCCGCAGAACAGAAATTTGATAGATACAAAACCACTGAAAATGCCCTGAGTGCAATCAACGCTATATCTAAATTCAAAAAAGCCGTAAAATGTGCCAAAAATCGCGACAAACGTCGTAAACTGTCAGATTTAAGCCAATTATCTAATTCAAAATCGCTTTTCCGTTATGTAAAGAGCTGTAAATCGGTTTTCGAACCCCAATCTGCTTCTAAATGGAACACTGACAACAACGAAGCCTTCTTACGTCATTTGAGTGAACAGGTTCCCAACAACAGACAAACTATATCCATTTCAATTTATAACAATCAATCTGCAAATTTCTCCATGGAAGAACTAGACAATGTTCTACAGCAAAAAACTAAACCATCTGCAGCTGGTCTGGATGGAATCACTTATGAAATGGTTAATAAACTATCCCAAGATAGTAAGCAGCACCTTTTGAATTCCTTTAATAATCAATGGAAAAACTGTGAGTTTTTTGAAGAATGGAGGAGAATAAAAATTGTTCCCATACCGAAAAAAGGAAAAAATTTAGACATCTGCACAAATTTTCGGCCAATTGCTTTAATATCTGTACTGGCAAAGATTTTAAACCTCATGGTCAAACAAAGGCTCAATGATTTTCTAGATGAACATAAAACTCTTCCACCTAGATCTTATGCATACCGCAAACATGTGTCAACTTCAACATGCATTAATGACATACTACACACAATAAACACCTCCAAAGAAAAAAATGACAAGGTGATTGTTCTCTCGATGGATGTATCGAAAGCCTATGAGTGTGTCGATATAAATTACCTGAAGAGGATTTTAATAGAAATAAACATTCCACTCCAAATAAGATTATGGATAATCAATTTTCTCTGCAAAAGGACTCTTTGTATGGGAAACTCCACCCTAAATATATACAATGGGATCCCTCAAGGCAGTTGTTTAAGCCCAACACTATTCAACCTATACACAATAGGCCTCCATGGTTTAGCTGATGAAAACACAAACATTTTCCAATATGCGGATGATTTTATTTTGCTTGTGGCAAGCCATGACTTTGATAGTGCCAACAATATTTTACAAATCAAAACCAATAACATGGTATCCTTATTAAAAAAACTAAACCTTGACGTCAATGTTGAGAAAACTTCAGTAATGTACGTGGCTAAAGGAGGTCGGAGAAATCCCAACATTTTACTAAATGGAGTCCAAGTAAATGTTGTTAAGTCCATCAAATTTTTAGGGAGACATATTAAAAACAGTCTATCACTCAAGGAGCACTACGAAGAGGTGATGATATCCTGCAGAAATACTGTTAATGCTTTAAAAATGGTCACGGGTCCAAAAAGTGGAATTCATCCCGCAAAAGCTATAAACCTGTCAAAATCACTTATCTTTTCAAAGACCGAATATGCAATCTCATCGATGGCTCACAGACCAATGTATATAAACAAGAAGCTAACAAGCTTTCAAAATCAGTTGTTAAGAAAAAATTTGGGACTGGTGCCTTCCACTCCAAATCATGTGGTATACGCTCTTGCTGGTATGCTACCAACAGATTTAAGAGCTCAACACTTGGCGGCTAAAGAATTGATAAGACTTAAAATATACAACTCTTCTCTGTATGAATACTTCACCTCAAATACCTCAAGAAAAACTAGTCTTGGATATGTCTATACAAAGTTTCGCACAATTTTTGAAAATCTCAAAATTGGTTACAATCAACATCCGACCAACAAGGTAGATTTCATGCTGGATATATTTAATACTACCAAAAACAATACACCAACAGAATATTTCAAAGCACACTACTACGAATTAATTAACGACTTCAGATCCGAAGGCGTTTCTATTTGGGCGACGGATGCTGCTGTTTTTAACAACAACACAGGCTGCGCTGTCTGCAATATATCTGCTAATCAAAATTTTGTTTTCAAAATTAATGAAAAACTTTCTTCTCTTACTGGTGAACTATGTGCAATTGAAAAGGCAATTGATTTGATGATCGAAGACGGTGTCAGCACAGCTGCTTTATTTACAGACAGCAAAAATGCTTGTCTTCTGCTTAAAAACAACACATCTCACAATTTCACTGTGTACAATATTCTAAACAAAATAGTTAATTCGCATTTAATTAAAATCTCGTTTGTTTGGACACCTTCCCATGTCGGTATACCAATCAATGAAACAGCCGATTATTTTGCGAAGCATGCAGCAAATGTTGGTTCACCAATCAACTTCTGTCTGTCGGTCACAGATGCGTCGAAACGCATTGAGTCACTCCTGTGGAATGAGTTTATAGAAAATTACAAGGACATCTCACGGACTAAAGGAACTTACTTCTACCAATTCTTCCCGGCGCCTGCTAAACAGCCCTGGTTCTTTTCATCAAACATGAAACCTGAAAACATAAAGATTGTTAATCGATTGCTCACTGGTCATACTTACACCAAAAAATATTTCCACAGGATTGGAATTGCTGACTCAAATCTTTGTGAAACCTGCAACGAAATTGAAGATGAAAAACACATAATTTTTTTCTGCAAAAAGCATCAAAATCATAGGAATGATTTTGATTTGTTCAAGAAATTTAATAACTTACCGGAAATCCTGATGTCCAAAAACCAACAAAATATAGATGAATTAATCAACTTTATTGCACTTTGCAAAATTGAAGTTTGACTTTTATTTGTAAATAATCATCATATTTGCTGACAGTTCTTTATTTTTTCCTTTAGTTTTGATTTTTTTTTTGTTTTGATTTCTTATGTATTTCATTCATATCACTACATTCTGTAAACACACATATACTGTAAACAAAAAGAAAACGAAAATAAAAGAGTACTGATACTTTTCAAGTAACCAATAACCGGTCATGGTGAATGGGCACGAAAGTGTTCTAACCACCAACATACTTGACGACGTAGAAGTACAAAAAAAAAAAAAAAAAAAGCACGAACATGATGGGAAGTCAGATTCCAAAGAAATAGGTCTCTCTAGCTGCAATGCAATATAAACGTCATTTAATCGATTGGTCGAAAAACGGCCTACATATCCCCCGTCAACAGTAGGAAACAACGGTGAATTTGCCAACGCATTAAGTTTTTTCCCGAGAAATTCATCGCTGAAACATTCGAAATGTTACCTAAATTAAAAATTTCCTCACTGCTCTTGAAGGTGAGTCTATGATGGCATTTGGTAGTTTTAAAATGCATTCAAAACTTGTTTACTTGCAGCGTTTGGAACAGGTAAAACAACAATGCAGTGGCTGCCTATTTGGTGTTTTCTACGGTGAAGGGACACTCCTGTTGCTGGGATTCAATGTCGAATCCACAATTGGACAGTTGAATTATGAACAAATCCAACATAAATTCCCAGCCGAGGTGGATTTGTGTGGTCTGGTCAAGTTTGGGGATTGTTCGGATGCCGAAGCGCATTTGAGTGAAATATTCAAAGATGTTGACATCACCGATAATCCCATATTGTTGCATTGTGAATTGGGTACGTTGGTGGGTTTGAGGGCCTCATTTTTAATGCATGGCAAATTGGAGGAGGTGCCCTATGAGGTAATGGATGAGGAACAGCTGTATGGAGATTTTTGTTTTACCCGTCTGAAGTTTTCCTGGACAATTTATACAGAAGATAATGCTCTGGCCGTGCGCAAGGAAATGCATGCCTTAAGAAAGACAATATCAGGTGGCAGTTTGGCTTTCAATGTGGAACCCACAAAGGTTTTCATTACAAGTGGTGGCGTACAAGGCGTGGCCTATTCGGGACACAAATCAAAAGCCATAAATAATGATTCCATGATAACAGATGTTATGGCAGCCGTCCAGGCAGCGGTGCACTTTAATCAAGAGGACAAAGAGAATGCAGGAGAAAATAGGAAAAGCAAAAAATCGATGGCAACGGACATCAAATTGTCCAATGTCTATGGCGCAGTGGGCTGTGACTTTGATGTCCTTGGTATTGAGGTGTTGCGTTCCAAAACAAGGGAATTTAATGATACGGATAACATTACCAATACACTGCCAGCCATGAGCATGTGCCTAAAGCCGGGTGAGAAAAAATACGCCATACCAGTTGAATTGGAACCCATGGCCATTTTGAATAAATCCACCAAGTTATCGCGTTTATATGATATCCTCATTGAAAGCATATGTAGGGCTTTGCGTCTGTGCGAGCAGAGTATAACTGAAAATTTGGAAGAGAATGAAAGAAAAATCCTCAAGGTACCCAAGACCTATAATTTCTTCCCGCGAGAATTTGGTCATTTTATTTCCTGCTGCTATTTGGAGGGCGTATCCGACGATGAGGCTAGCATGCAAAACAAACGTAAACGTCTACATCGTCATTTTGGTTTGAGTGTTATGCGACCATATTTCCGCCGCTCAAATGTTTGTATGTTCCGTAATGAGATCGGTGCAGGTGAGCCATTGCTGAATACCCATTTGGGTTTGAAAGCAAGCGGTGTGTCGGAGGGTAAGCTGTACTTGGTCCAGGGCAATTATCATTATTATCATTATCTGCAACAACAAATGCAAGACAAAGGCTGGGGTTGTGCCTATCGTTCGCTGCAATCGATATGTTCATGGTTTCTGCTACAAGGCTATACTGAACGCCCGGTGCCCACCCACCTGGAAATTCAACAATATTTGGTAAAGATTGGCGATAAACCACAAAATTTCAAAGGATCTTCTCAGTGGATTGGTGGGTTGCATTTTTTTATTCATATTCTTGAAATGTTTTTAATTTTCTTTTTTCGTTTTCTTATAATAGGTTCCACTGAGGTCAGCATGTGCCTGCAGGGTTTCCTTAATGTGGATTCAAAAATTCTACATGTTAGCTCTGGAGCTGAACTGTCCACATTGGCCTCGGATCTGGCCATGCATTTCCAGACCCAAGGCACCCCCATTATGATTGGTGGTGGTGTGCTGGCCCACACTATTATTGGCATTGATTATAACGTCCAGACGGGTCAAATTAAATTCCTCATCTTAGATCCTCACTATACGGGAGATGATGATTTGCAGACCATACAATCCAAGGGTTGGTGTGGCTGGAAGGGTATGGATTTCTGGGATAAAAAGAGCTATTATAATTTATGCCTACCCCAAAGGCCAATAATGTATTAGACGCAGAGCGCAGACCGAGAAGTCGATTATTTTATTGTTATTTATTTTTGACTATATTCTGTTGTTGTGGAGATTTTGGGGATTTTGTTTTTAAGGAAACAATGGATTGATTTTTGTTTTTTCTTGTCCCGCATAGACATCAACCCGTTTTTTAGGGAGAAGACCAAACGATCATCCTTCTTTTTATAATTTTATATGCACATTTTTTTTTATAAAATGAAAATATGGTAATAAAATTGCTTAATATTATTACACAAAACCTACAAAATAGAAGGAGATTTTCTTTACCTTTAGGAGGCAGTAACCAAATCATATTTGCCTTCACTCGTAACCATTTTATATAGACAGACAACTGTGATTTTTACCTTGCGATTCCATGGGATCACCTTTTATTACTACAAACTAAGCTTAAAAACTTAAAAAATCAAAACAGTATCTCCTCTCAACTGGCATTTTTGGAGAATTTCTTCCAAAATCGTTTGACATCATCGTGGCCATTTTTCGTCACCACCATGGTGCGTGTGCGTTCATTCTGCCATACCAGCACATTAATGGACTGGGCATAGTCTCGCAGCGTTATAAAATCAGCCTGTGACAGAAATTGATTGTACACCACTCCCTCGGTATAGGTGAAACGATTTCTTTCCAATTCCCATAGCTTAATTTGATCCACAACTGTGGGTGGCAGTGGAGATTTTGATTTGATAGCCGATTCGGTTAACTTCATATTCGGATGGGAATATTGTTCCAAATAGCTGATTATTTGATCTGCTGTTATGCCACCACGTAGAGCCTGGCGCACCGAATCACGGGTCAGCACACCAACCACTAAGTTGGGGAAACGATACAGCAACTCGGTGAATAAACCCAAAACTGCCACCTGCAGCGGAGAATCCGTGTAGGCATATACACGATAATTGGTTTCCACAACAATGTAACCACTTTCCTGGGATTTTTCATCTTCCAAAACCACAGCCGGCACGGTGGCTGCCTTATTGGTGACATTCAAAGCCAAACGGGTGGGATAAAATCTTCCCTCTTTACGTTTACGTTGAAATACCAAACCAAACTCACGCAAGTGCTGTAGAAATGCCAACATTTTGGGATTCATACCCTCCGAACTATAGTCACGACCCAATGTGGAAAAACTCAATTGGAACAACATACTCAGGCATTCGGGCAAAGATAAACCACGTTCCTCACATGTATCCAAATACATGAGCATAAAGTGCCAAACCTGGGATTGGGTGTCCAACAAAAGAAATTGGAAACCCTGCCGCGTTATGGTTATACCAGTCTCATCACGTTTCATTAGATTGGCATGCAGGAGAATTCTCACAGCATCAGGGCTTATCACCTCGCTGCCTTGACCCTTGTTGGCACCACCCGTGCCCACCATATAATGCAATACACAACGCCATCTTGACATGGCATATTGATCCAAAAAGGCTATATCTCGTGGCTTGGAATCCTTTTCCAATGTATGAGACATAGACCAGGGTTTACCACCACCCAGTAAAGCTATTTTTAAATTCTTCTTAAAGGTGGGACACAGCTCCCAGGCCGACAAACCTCCCGGTATTGTGGTGGTGCGCCAAACATTCAATTCTGTCAAAATATTTGTGGACGAAGCCTGTTCTCTGTAAAACGAATAAAATAAACATTAAAGAAAGACATTTTTTTATCAAATTCCATTGCATCTTACTTGGCATAATACTGTGAACCCCATGAGGCAACAACGGCCTGTGGTACCGGTTGCTCCACAAACAATATACGTATTACAAATTGCCTGGCAATTTCCGGCAGCTCCCGATAGACAGCCAAACAAATTGTGGGATAATTATAAAGCTTTTCCAATGTATCGGGACTTCGAGTTCGCAGGTATTCCTGGAAATCTTTGCATTGTAAATTTGCCGGTTTTGCTACCAACAATGAACTTGGCATTGATGAAGATACTGAACCGTGTTTCGACGATGAGGAGGATGCCTTGTAATCGGTCATTTCGGGGAGTTTGGTTGACAATTGAGCCAATTGAAATGGGTAGGAAAGGAAACGAAACACTATAAGCCTCCAAGTCCACTTTACGCACAGAGTTTGCCAAAAAAATAAAAACGTTCCAAATGACAAATGTGAGGGACAAAAGAGACGGGCCAATTATTTTGTTGTTTACGAACGATGCATAGAAAAGGAAAATTGAACCGGCGCGTCAGTGTTGGAAAACGACAAAAGGAGCAAAAAAACAGCTGTTACTGGCTACACACTGAAGGAATTTGCCCTAGAATACCTTTAATGATATTCACATCTACTGGGTATGAAATTTGCAATAACCATTAGATGTTTGAGTCCATAAGTTGGTTATCCATTTTGTTGTTGTTTTATTTTTTCTACAAAATATAAACAACAATGACAATGATGAAAAAGCAAAATTTCTAAAAACCAATTGTTTTGGGCAAAAAGGTATGAACTGTCGCAAGTAAAATCATCTAGTCTAAATGAGATTGTAGATTGCTTGAAATATTTTTATTTAGGGGTCTCTAAATCGAATGACGACTAAACTCTTCTATGGAACCAAATTAGATCTGTTGATCCCTATTTAGTATTATTTTGATTTCTTTACATGTTTCCAGCTAATTGCGTTTTCCTCATTCCTCATTCGTAAACAACAGGGTGTTCTCGGGCGTTATGCATTGTACTCATTCGTAAACAACAGAGTTCTGGGGAATTCTGCCTTCTCTTCTTTAACATTCACGTTGGGACGCCTTTTACTGTGGTTTTACAAGCGCGCATTTCAAACAAATGGACGCATTTCAACAAGGCTGACGAGAACACTAAGAGATAAGACTCTGGAATTGGATTGGAAATATTTGGAAGAGGATCTATATTAGGAAACAAATAGACAGGTCTTTGAATACCCATGTGTTTCATCCACTATGATTATTGTGGTCATTAAATTGAAGAATTGAATTGAATTCATAAAGTTTCAAGGGAGAAGTGAAATCACCTAGAAATTGGTCACATTGTGTGAAGTGTGAGTTTCATACTTTAAGCAACGGACGAATTGGAGCTACATCTCAATTATTCCTGAAGTCCATGGCCAAAAATGCATTTATAGATCCCTAACATTATTTTCTACATTTCGCGCTTTGTGTTTGTCTGTTCGTCTTTTGAAAACAATAATTAATTTGAAGAAAAAAAATGAGTGGTTCGGATAGTGTTTTTAATAATTTACGACAAAAATTAAATGTCTTGGGTTATCACCAAACGCTGCCGTTGTCCGCCATACCATTGGTTGGTTGTCTTTTCGATGATCTGGTCAAGACCACAGAGAGTTTAAGGGACTCGAAACAAAAAATCATGGAATTATTGGAGGTAAGTGAATGTTGTATGGTATCTAACACATTTATATATTTAATGTAGTTTTTTTTGTGGTTTTTAGACCTGCGTCCTGTAAGTAGTCTTTGTCCATTTTTGTGTCCCCCCTTTTCCATAGCTATGGGTTGTCATGGCGCCAATGATGTCAATGACATGCCAGTGGTATATGTCTCTTGTGGTCAGTTTACAGATACAGTATAGGTCAATTGCATTATTACAGCCAGTTAAGTTAAGCGTTTTTAAAAATCGGTTTTGAGGGTATTTTTAACTTCAAGTAGCCGCTTGAACCGTAGAATGTTTGTTAGCAAAGAAATCCAGGTTTCTCTATACAGTAACAATATCCTATAGGCTTTGAAAACCATCAAGGATTGTGGTATCGCATAGTTATCTATATAGTCCGTATGGAACAGTTAATCCAAGTATAGAACGAGAGTGTAATTTATACCCCCTAAGAACGATTAATGAGAATATTCACCCGAAAATTAATACCTAAATGGATAGTATACCTCTTTCTTGGTACAATTTTGAAAATATTAAAATTAAGGACACCCTGATATTTTATAGAAGACATTTTTAATTCACACCATTCCTTTACATGTTGTGACGCACTGCCAAGAAAGCCACCTGCCACAAGAGCCTTCAGGTGTAAAAATAAACACATTGTTTCTCCCCCCCACCTTCTTCATTGGTGCTAAGCACTTTAATGACCCATATAACATTACCACATCATCATTATCACCACCACCAGTAGTTTTGTACTGAAAAGTTACACCACAATGTAACCTTGTAAAGGAAGTTTGTGTTTTCCCCGTCGAAGTTTTTGTTTCATTCGTTCCTTCATTCATTCATAACCATCGGCAATAATATGCTTTTGCGTGTTTTCAAGGAAAAATCCTGTTGGGAGTTGGGCGTTGAACCCTATAAATGTGATAATGCACGATTGTTACAGCAAAATAATCAATTGCATATACAAACAGTGCAACAGCAGGAGGAATATGAGGATAAAATAAGAGGTAAATGAAAAAAAAATTGAAATATGAATATGGAAAATTGAAATATATGTTAAATTGTATTTTTATATTTTTAGAACTCAGTTCCCAGCTGAGAGACCTGCAAACTGATAAATTCCATTTACAACAGCAATTAGAGCAGCTACAACAGCAATTGAAAACACAAAATCTTAAGCAATTGGCCAGTGGTAATATGAAATATGGCAAGGATACAAAAGGTAGAGGTTTTAATGGATACTTTTCAATAACATCTTTTAAATCAGTTTTTATTAAATTCCAGCCAAAAAACCCTTTATAACTGCCGTACGTTCCGGAGACCAATTGCCCGCATTACTGCCACTGCAAGAACATAATTCAAATTTAAAATGCACCAAATGCAATCTTTTGGGTTATGGCCAGAAAAATGATGGCTCAACCCAGACAAAGTCCCAACAAAAGGAAATGGAAAAATTAGAAAATGCCAATAGGGATCTAATGGAAAACCTGAAATTTTATCAGAAAAAGGTAAGGGAAGGACAGAAAAATATGTTTGAATAATAACTCCGTCTCTCTTTCCTCTTTAGATTGAGTCCCGTGATCGTGAAATTGCCCGTTTAAATGATCTACTTGCGGGTGGTCGTCCCCCCGCTGCTTTGGCCCGTGATTGTTGCTACAAAAATGTCGGAAATATGAACGAAGATCTTGAAATGTTACAACGTGAAAAAATGGATTGTTTAACGCGAATGCGTGAATTTCAAGAACAAATGCATGAGGCAATGCAAAGAGCCTTGGATTTGGAGAAAACCAATAGATCATTACAATCACAACTGGACGAACTCAAGGAGGCGGCATTATTGGTGGAAACAGAGGCCAACAATGAGATATCACAACGTGAAACTGAAATTGAAATGCTTAAGCTGCAATTGCGACAAATGCAGGGTAAACACAAGTCGGCCGTTGCGGAGAAATCCAAAGGGGATTATAAAAAGGAAAAAAATAGGGTCGATGATGGCATGGCAATGGATAAACATAAATTCAATGAGAAAATCAATGAATTGACACAAAAAGGTGGGTGAGAGAACAGGAAGTAGAATAGTTTGATTTAAATGTTCAATCTAGAGACGTGAATTGGGGCTTTTCTGAAAGAAAACTGAACAAAGTATAGAGAATTTTTAAAGAATTTTTTTTGGAGGATTGATGGAGATAAAGTCGTAAAGTTTTTAACAGAATTTTTGAAAGAAGATTGAGAGATCAAAGAGTAGGGTATTTTTAAGAAGCTATTGGAAGATAATCAAAGATAAAGTAGTCGACTTTCTAACGATTATTTTTGAAATAATTTTCGAATACCCGTTGAGGGTGAATTTTTGAAAAAATTCCCGTATTTTAGGAAAAAGAAATTAAATAGTTTGGTTTAAATGTTCAATCTAAAGACGTGAATTTTGACTTTTCTGGAACAAATCTGAACAAAGCATCGAGAACTTTTAAAGACTATTTTTTGGAGGATTGATGGAGATGAAGTCGTGAAATTTTTAACAGAATTTTTGAAAGAAGATTGAGAGATCAAAGAGTAGGGTATTTTGAAGAAGACAACCAAAGATACAGTAGTCGACTTTTTAACGATTATTTTTGAAATAATTTTCGAATACCCGTTGAGGGTGAATTTAAAAAAAAAATTCCCGTATTTTAGGAAAAAGTATTTTTCTGTATTTTTTCTTAATTCATGTTTAAGGTTTCAAATTTTTATGAAACGCATCTTTTTATATTCATTTTTAGCCTTTCAATTTGTTTTGGAAAATATCATGGAAAATATGTTTTAATGTATGTAAATTCTAATTTAATTTCCTATTTTATTTTCCTTTTCAGAATCCGAACTCAAAATGGAAAATGAGCATTTGCAAAAGAAGGTCTCCAAATTGAAAACTAAGTTACAATCTCTACAAAAGGGTTAGTAGGGGATACAAATATTCACATAATATTTTAAATTCTATCATTTCTCTCTCTCCCTAGAACTCAGGGAAACCGAATCGCAACATTCCCAAAATTTAGATGAGGAAAAAATTCGCCTTAAATCCGAAAGAGATTTCTTTCAAAAAGAATATTTACGTCTTCTCAGTAAAGCTGGCTCGGATAAGGAAATTGAATTTCTTCAATCTCAAATTAAATCCAAAGATGAAGAGTTACGCCTACTGAGATCGGAGCTATGCACGCGACCCACACTGCCGCAACATGCCTTGGTCCCATGCTATAAAGATGCCCAAAGTCATCATCATTTGAATTTACCCACATCTCAGCCATCGTCGGCTCGTTCGGGCACATCCAGTGCCAGTAGTGATTGTGTACAGGCGGCCATATTGCGGGTGGAGCGAGAACGTGATTGTGCCCGGGCCGAAATGGAAAGATTGAAATGTGAAAGAGACACCCTGCGCGAAAAGCTGTTGTGCACCACAAAAATGCATGACGAACAGATGCATAAGACCCAGGAACGATTTGAAGAGCTCAACGATCGTCTGCGCCAATTGGAAAGGGAAAAGCGGGAATTGCAGTCGGCTCGAATGCCAACCGAGACACAAATTGTTATGCTTAAGGAAGAACTTGAGGTCTACAAACAGCAACAATATCAATTGAGGGAGGAGAATAATAAGCTGCAAACCAGTTATAATCAATTGAAGTAGGATATTTTGAGAGGAAAAACTTAACAAAAAATCAATTCAATTTTCCATTTCCTTTCAGAATCCTGCATGAGCAAACTGAACGCACCTTGGGTGATTATCAAAATAAGCTATTATATGCTGAGCAACAGCTGGAGGCCACAAATCGCCGTGTCAATACTTTGGATACAAATCGTGATACAGCCCGGGAGGAAGCCCTGCAATTGCGCAGCGAAGTTAAGGTGCTAAAGCAAACGTATGTTGCATTGG
The DNA here is from genome assembly GCF_030504385.1 of Musca domestica. Lineage (NCBI taxonomy): Eukaryota > Metazoa > Arthropoda > Insecta > Diptera > Muscidae > Musca > Musca domestica. The sequence goes on from NW_026712286.1 coordinate 11,319,889, forward strand.
AAAATGAAAAGGATAAAATTTTGGTTGGTTTTGTTGGAGAATTATTTCTTTACTTCAATTTAAAATATTTCGAAATTTCCAGACACAACTTGATGCGAAAACTGAAAAAGTCTATCAACTGGAATATGAGCTAAAGGCGTGTAAGGAAAAGCGTAACTCTTTGGAGAAGGAGGTCACCGAATTGGAGGATAAGCTGAGGTAAGTTGGAAAGTATGGATGCCTAAACATTGAAGGTATGTCTTAAACATTTATGGAAATGTCAGTGAAGTCATTCGAAAAAAAAACCTTCAGGAAAAAATATGCCAATTGAAGACCAATGGGTTTGCGGGCAAAAAACAGAACAATAAATCAGTGAAGTCATTCGAAAAAGATATGCCAATTGAAGACCAATGGGCTTACGGGCAAAAAAACAGAAAAATGAATTTCCAGCATTGATTCATCAATATTTTTGGGACAAAATTTTGTTGTTAGAATGGAGGATTGCTAAGAGAAAATTCAACAAAAAACGGCTGTACGAAAGGGAATGTAGCATCTCCAAAAGAATCTGGCGCATACTCTCTGAGAAGAGAACAAAGTCGTTACTGTCCTTGTCGAAACCTGATTTAAAACTTGTGGTAGCTATCATCACAGGTCACTGCAAGGACCTCAAAAAAGGGACAGCGATGATATTGATTACTGCAGAATCTGTCAAGACGAGGAAGAAATTGAGATGATCGAACATTTGCCCTGCCACTGTCCAGCACTCATTAAAGTGAGACACAGGTTGGTGGGGGAACAAGTGTCAAATGATTTGTCTTCGTTCTCTAACACGGACCCTACCGTAATTCTTCAATTAGCCAGAAGACTTAAGTGGCTAAAGGTTTCTAGCCGTGGATTACCCTTATAACTCCATTTCCTATCAATGATATCTTCCCTTTTTCCACCAATCTTTCTTTCTTCCACTCTCCTCATTTAGGATGAATACCATGGACCAGCAGTGGAGCGGGTGCCAAACGGCAACCGCGCGTTTTTTAACCTAACCTAAGCTATTTCATTCAAATCTAGGATACCCTCCAGAAGTTTTGATCACTAGAAGAGCGTTGCTCTAAAATTCTCAAATTTCTGAAAAGCTTGTCACCCTTCTTCAAGTTGCCATATCTTGGAGGTTTTATTAGCTATATCATTAGTAGATATAATAATTAAAACATAAAAGCCCCTTCTTGCAAGATAATGGTTTTTCTTTAAAATCTAGGAAAATGTTGAGAAGATATGGCCTTTAGAGGAGGATTACTCAAGTTGGCCCATATTTTATCAACATTTTACACATGTCTACTCTTAGCTATATCTTACGAACTATTTGAGCTTGATATATAAATTTCAGTTTTATTTTGAGATAAAAGCTCCCTCTTCAAAAATCAAGTGCTATTTTTAAGATACGCAAAGTATTTCAGAAGATATGGGCACTAGAAGAAGCTTACTTAAAATAATCTATATTTTGTCAAAAACTGACACAAGTCCTACTTTGGGCATATCTCGAAAACTTTTTGAGTTACATGAATGAAAATTGTTGCAAAGTAAAAGTGAGATTAATTTATTTTATGCTTAGTATTAGTATGGAAGATACACCGATTTTTTACGAAGTTATAGACCCTAAAAGAGCGTTACTTAAATAGATCCATAATTTAGCAAAATTCGATGCATGTCTTCCTTAAGCCATATCTTTGAGTATTGTTAAGAAACAATAATGAAATATAATTCAATGTAAAGCGTGAGAACCTTCCTTGAAATCCATTGGTTTTTATGAAGTTAAAGCGAATACTTATAAAGTTATGGGCCTTAGAAGAGGGTTACTCAATAAGGTCCACATATAGGCAAAACCAAAACACATGACTTCCTTTGTCCATATCTCGGAAACTTTTTGAGTTACGTTAATAAAACTTATTTCATTGTTAATGTGGAGGTCCATCCTTTAAATGCAAAGTATTTCATGAAGATAAAGCGATTACTTATGAAGTTATGACCCCTAGAATGAGGTTACTCAAATAGGCGCACATATTGAGAAAAATTAAAACATGACTTCCTTGGGCCACATCTCGAAAACTTTTTGAGCTACGTTAATAAAATTGATATCATTGTTAAGGTGGAGGTCTTTCCCTTAAAAGCAATTTATTTAATGAAGTTAAACCGATTACTTATGAAGTTATGGACCCTAGATGGAGGTTACTCAAATAGACCCATATATTGGCAAAATTTAAAGCTTGAATTCCTTGGGCCGCAACCTCCAAAATTTTTGAGCTACCTTAATGAAATTGATTTCATTGTTAAGGTGGAGATCCTTCTCTTAAATGCAACTTATTTTATAAAGATAAGCCAACTATTTCCAAAATTATGGCCCCTAGAAAGAGGTTACTCAAATGTACCCATATATTGGCAAAATTGAAAACATGATTTCCTTGGCCCATATCTCTGAAAATTTTTGAGCTACTATAATGAAATTGATTTCATTGTTAAGGTGGAGGTCTTTTTCTTAAATACTATCTACTTCATAAAGATAAACCGATTACTTCCGTAGTTATGGACCCTAGAAGGAGGTTACTCAAACAGACCCATATATTGGCAAAATGTTAAACATGACTTCTTTGGGCCGCATCTCGGAAACTTTTTAAGCTACATTAATAATATTGATTTCATTGTTAGGGTGGAGGACATTCTCTTAAATTCAATTTATTTTATGGAGATAAACCGATTACTTTTGAAGTTATGACCCCTAGAAGGAGGTTACTCAAATAAGTCCACATGTTGGCAAAATTTAAAACTTGACCTCCTTCGGCCATATTTCGTGAACTTTTTGAGTTAAAGCAATTATACTGATCTCATTGTAAAGATGAAAGTGCTTTCCTTAAAATTTATTTTATTTTATGAAGATACGCCGACTACTTCCAAAGTTATGGCCCCTAAAAGTAGGCTACTAAATGAGCTTCACATTTCAGGGAATTTTTACGCTTATCTTTATTTTGTCATAACTTGAAGACTTTTTGAGCTCACTAACAAAATTAACTTCAATGTAAAGGTGAAAGATCATATTCTAAATCCAGTGATTTTTAATAGGATAAACCAAGTATTTTCAATGTTATGGCTCCTAGAAGTAGGCTACTCAAATAGACCAGCATTTTGGGGAAATTTTACACTGGTCTTTATTTAGCCATAGCTCAGGAACTTTTCAAGCTACATCGTTGTAAGTCACATCAATTTAAAGGTCAGACACTCTACTTTCAAAAATGACGAACTTCTTCCGCCAGAACACGCCAGGACCAAAATTGTGTCCCATATTTGAAAAATGACTCCTTGAGTAAAAATAATTTTTAGAGAATTTTTTTTTTCGACTGTTTTTTTATTTCTATTAATAATGGCACAAACTTAGCCTAGGCGTAACCTAACTTAAAACTAAAAGCTTTTGCTTAAAATTAAAACTTAAAAAAAAAAAAATTAAAAAATAATAATTTTGTTGGTTGATTCGTGAGGCTCAGTGTGTGAGAGCGGTTTTCTTAGCCGAATATTTCTAAAAACCATCTAAAAAATTAAAACAAAAAACAATTTCAATTTAAATTAACAAATTTGAACAATAAATACAAAACAAATAATGGTGGACGAAAAAGAATACATAGGTTTTGAAACATGCACAGTAGGAAAATCAGGGCAAGAATAGCAGATCCATGGCAGTAGAACAGATAGAGAAAGTAAATCACATTTTTTTTGTATTTTTCCAAGAAACATGCATAGTTTTGTTTTGTTTTTTTGTACAACATGGTGTTGGTGTCTTAGAAATTACGATTTGGAAAATTAGTTGAAAACAGGGTTATGGGAAACTTAGAGTTTTGTCTTTGTTGTAGGGAATTTTCCGTTAAATACCTGGCCAAACCCACGGTGGGTGCATTGCAACGTTCTATGGTTGTGGTGGAATTCTCGGGACTCACGACGGCCGTATAGCCTGGTCGGCAAACACATTTCGCCTTGGTTTGTATGCGCCTGGCTGTATCCGAAGTAGTTACAGATTTGATGGGTTCCAACCATTGTCCCGGGCCACATGGACCCCTGGAATATAATTTATAACAATTTCCCTCCAGCTCCACCATACCCGGTGTGGATTCGCAAGTATTTGTCATTGGCTCCGAGGGTTTTGAACACTGCTGATCTAAATTCATTATAATACCAGCACAACCACACATGCCATTGTACGAGATACCATCCACGGAGGGTCGGGCCGTGAAATCAAAAACTACAACTTGATGCAGATCACAGGGTCCCTGTGAACCAATGCGATAACATTGCTTCTGATCAGGGAAATATAGGCGATTTTTACCACAGAAGTTCTCCACACAAGTTGTGGCATTCACCAGGAACTCATTCTGGTCGCAGGGTCCCCGAGTGTACAGGCGATAACAGAAACCATCCGACCATGGTACATAGCCTTCCTTACATTGGCACTGGGCTCTTGCCATCAATGTGCTCAAATCCCTTTCATCTTCTCCACCCGTTACATTTTCCGGCAGGGTAAAGATATTACCCGGCGGACAAGGTCCAGGGGTATCTGCAAGGAATTATAGGTTTTATTTTAAAATTTTTAATTTTTTAGGGAAAAAAATTCTGGGCCTGTTACTTAATTCATAACACATCCGGTAGTCCTCATGATAATGCGGTAACCTCCGATGACAATCACAAATGCCACCGGGCAAAAATAAGTGCCCCGGTGTTGAACAGGGTCCCTTTGTGAAGTGTTCATGGCAGCTATCTTCCAAATCATAATAAAAGGGTTTCAATTCGCCAGAATCTTCGCACTGGAAATACAAAAAAGAGAGGAGAAATGAGGTCAAATTCCAATGTACAGAGAGATCTGTGAAGCCTTTTTGAAAGCCTGACCTCTGTAGTCTTCTAAAAACTAGCCAAAGACCTCAGAGACATTGTGTTATTTTATAAAAAACAACACGGAAGCCTTCTGCCAAGACACCCGCTATCTCGGAGGTCGGGTATGAAGCCGGGGAGGTCTTCTGTTAATTTACAGGAGCTCTGAGAGGCTTTGGGTTACCTTAAATAAGTATTGAGAGGCCTTTTTATTATCATCCAGAAGTACTTATATGCCTTCTGTCGATTTACAAAAGACCTTAGACCTTATCCTAATTCTGTAATGGTTTTCTGTTAGCTTACAGAAGTTCCCAGAAGCCTTCTGTTAATTACTGAAATTCAAAGAAGCCATCTGTTACCGTCCCCGAAAGCCCCGGAAGCCTTCTGTTAAATTACTGAAATTCAAAGAAGCCATCTGTTACCGTACAGACGTCAGGAGATTTGTTTCGATGACTTACAGAAGTCAACAAAAGCCCTCTGTTAACTAACAGAGGTTTTTAGTTGACTTCTGTTAAGTTACAGAAGTCCTTAGAGGTCTTCTGTTACCCTACAGAAAACTTTAAAGATTTCCTTTTAACCTACAGCAATTCGCAAGGGGCTTCTGTTAACCTAGTAAATACTTTAAAATTCTTCTGTTAACCAACATAAGTTTTTCGACGTATTCTGTTAATTTAGAGAAGTATTTACAAGGCACCTGTTAAATTTGCAGAACTTAAAAGAAGGAAAATTGAGGATTTCTGTTAATTAAGGGGTTCTGTTAACTTACAGAGGCCATTGGAGGATTTCTGTTAACTTACTGAAGACCGTAGGGGTCTTCTGTTAACTTACATAACTTGTTAGCGAGGCTCTGCAGCAGTTCTTGGGCCGTCTGTAAATTAACAGGAGTCCTGAGGGACATTCCGTCAGCATACAGAACTCCTTAGTGATCTTCTGTTACGTCGTGAAATTACAGAAATCCCTCTGTTAAGTTACAGAATTCCGTAGCGGTCCTCTATTACCTCAAAGAAATTCTTGAATGTCCTCTCTTAAATATAAGACATCTGGAGGTGACTTCTCTTAACTTACAGAAGTTTTTGGCGACTTCTGTTATTTTACAGTGGCCCTGAAAGGTCTCCTGTTAACTTACAGAAGTCTAAGGGGACTTCTAATGACTTTAAAAAGTCATTGGATTCCTTATGTTATCTTACAGCAGATTTTATAGACCCCCTGTTAAATTACAGAGGACCTGAGGTGGACACTTTTTCATAAAAAAATCGTTTTTTTGTTGCAACTCACCCTACATTCCGCCAGACCATCCTCATTTGAAACTAATAATTTTCCCCGGGTGCAGGGACCTTTGGTTAGCCGGCTATAACATTTACCATCCTGAGGCCAGAACAGCTGATTTTCTGGACATGTCTTGGGTGTTTTGCAAACACCCCAACGATTTGTGGTCCTAAAATGAGGCGGAAAAATAAAAATCATAAAAATCCTTCGAATTGTAACCTCTTTCGAACTTACCTCTTATTACCCTGTTGCATTTCTGCTACCGGATTAAAATACTGACCCTTGGCACATGGACCTCGCTCATAGATTTTATAGCATTTGTTGGTCTGCCCACTTAACGCAGTGCCCGGCGGACAACGACATTCGGCCACAGGGGCATTTGACATTTGGCGTTTCTTACTCGACCCAATGGGAATTGTGGGACTCAGTTCCATTGTCTCGGGGCAGGGATAACCTAGACTAAAAATTTTAAAACATTTCTTCAATGGTGGCCAATAGAGTAATTGCCAGCCGCCGGGCATGGTGGCACATGGATTTTTATCTGGATCACTCCAGGGTGGGGGTATTATTGCGGAATCTGTTTGTTGGCAGAGTAGCAGAGAGCTGAGGGCTATCAGACTAAGGCTGGTCTGTAGGCTGGCAAAGTAGATGTGAACTTTCCGTCGTTTCATTGTGGTGAATGTGTGTGTGTGGTGGAGGGGGAGAGGGGGGGGGGATTAGAGAGGTTGGTCTGCAAATAGAAAAGAAGGATATTATACAATGTATGCTTTAATTTCTCAGCAATTCAGATAAAGGACTTAAGAAATGGGAAGGTTTCCCTTTTTATTCTTATTTTATTTTGCCTAAAAGTATGCTTTAATTTATTAACAAGCCACTCCATAATCATCATAGCAAACAAAAGACTTAAGACACAAACGTGAGTTAAAATCACAGAAAGAAAATATTTTTTAAAAAAATCCACGTTTATGGAATAGTTGAAAAAAATATTTTTTTAAAAAATCCACGTTTATGGAATAGTTGAAAAAAATATTTTTTTAAAAAATCCACGTTTATGGAATAGTTGAAAAAAATATTTTTTTTAAAAAATCCACGTTTATGGAATAGTTGAAAAAAATATTTTTTTAAAAAATCCACGTTTATGGAATATTTGAAAAAATATTTTTTAAAAAATCCACGTTTATTGAATATTTGAAAAAATATTTTTTGAAAAATCCACGTTTATGGAATATTTGAAAAAATATTTCTTAAAAAATCCACGTTTATGGAATAGTAAAAAAATATTTTTTTTAAAAAATCCACGTTTATGGAATAGTTGACAAAATATTTTTTTTTTAAAAATCCACGTTTATGGAATAGTTGAAAAAATAATTTTTAAAAAATCCACGTTTATAGAATAGTTGAAAAAATAATTTTTAAAAAATCCACGTTTATAGAATAGTTGAAAAAATAATTTTTAAAAAATCCACGTTTATAGAATAGTTGAAAAAATAATTTTTAAAAAATCCACGTTTATGGAATAGTTGAAAAAATAATTTTTAAAAAATCCACGTTTATAGAATAGTTGAAAAAATATTTTTAAAAAATCCACGTTTATGGAATAGTTGAAAAAATATTTTTTAAAAAATCCACGTTTATGGAATAGTTGAAAAAATATTTTTTAAAAAATCCACGTTTATAAAATAGTTGAAAAAATATTTTTTTTTTTAAATCCACGTTTTTAGAATAGTTGAAAAATTATTTTTTAGCGAAATAATTTTGCTTGTTTTTATTGAATTTGCCTCAAAGTATGCTTCAATTTCTTCAAATTCATTATAATCAAAAGACTTAAGACAAAAACTTGACCTCAAATCACAGACAGAAGAAAATTTCCATTTTTTATTGGATTTTGCCTGAAACAAAAGACTTAAGACACAAACGTGATCGAAAATCATTGACCTTTAAAGGAGAGTAAAAATATGGGTCAATATATTTTGTATTACCCCCACCTTTGAAAGCCATTCAAAAAATAACAACAACCGGAAGAATTTGTATCTCCATGACAACAACAAGTTCTATTATATAATATTGGTATTTGAAAAAAAAAACAAATTTCTCACATCAAATATTTGTGTCTGTATGGCAAATTACATTTTGTTGTTATGACAACAACAAAGATGGTTTCCAGTTAGCTATCACATGGGGAGGCATGATGACGTTGGTAACCAGCTCCATGTTTTCATGCAACATTTAATGTCGCGCCACATTAAACGGGCATCAAAATTGGTGGCGGGGCTGTTTTTTTTTTTCATTCACAAGTGGAAAAGTGGCAAGTGCGATGTTGGTGGTGGCCACACAGCCCCACAACACCATAACAGAGTATTGACGAAAAAAGTCGGGTATTGTGTGGAAAACCACCAATAAATGATATCATCTATGGTTATGGCCATACGGGTGGTGGCATAGTGGAACAAGAAGTTGTTGATCTATTGACTTGGATTTTTTCTCTGCTTCGCTGCAGACTGTCTCACCATGTGGTTCAGTGGGTAAATCGTACGAATTGTAAAATATGTGACTTGTCTGTTGGTTTTTATTTTGGTTTTGAGTTTGATCGACTGACTGACTGACATCCAAACAACAACAAGTGCTTGTCTAATATCACATCGGCGATGTTCGGGTAAATGTGTTTGCTCTTAAATGATGCGTTTTATTTTTCATAACGCCATTTGTTTTATCAATTGGTAGCAAAAATATTAAAAATTAACATTGACACAAAGTGTAACAACAATTTAACAATATTTCACTACAATTGTTAAGTAAACTTAAAATTTTTTTGCATTTAATTGCATTTTTTTTCATTCAATCGGTCGTTTTTGAGCTAACAAGGCTTGAGGCATTATTTGCTGCTGTTGACTTACTTTGAAGTGACTGACACATATTTTTAATCCAATTGAGTTGCAAAGTGTGGCAAAATTGTATTTTAACAAAACGATATAAAGAAAAAATTTATTGGGGAGGAGGTGAAAAAATACAAGTTGGAATTTATTTTTTTTCTTTGAAAAATTGAAGTTTTTGGATTTTGGAAGCTAGTAATAGACGTGGATTTTTTAAAAAATATTTTTTGAAGCTAGCAATAAACGTGGATTTTTTTAAAAAATATTTTTTCAAAGCAACTAATAAACGTGAATTTTTTAAAAAATATTTTTTTGAAGCTACTAATTAAAAGTGGATTTTTACAAAATATTTTTTTGAAGCTACTAATAAATGTAGAATTTTTTAAAAATATTTTTTCAAGTTTCTAATAAACGTGGATTTTTTAAAATTACTTATAAACGTGAATTTTTTAAAGATATATTTTTTTAAATTACTTATAAACGTGGATTTTTTAAAAATATTTCTTTTAAATTACTTATAAACGTGGATTTTTTAAAAATCTTTTTTTTAAATTACTTATAAACGTGGATTTTTTAAAAATATTTTTTTTTAATTACCTATAAACGTGGATTTTTTAAAAATATTTTTTTAAATTACTTATAAACGTGGATTTTTTAAAAATATTTTTTCAACTATTCCATTAGCTTAATTTTTTTAAAAAATATTTTTTCAACTAATCCATAAACGTGGATTTTTTTTTAAATTTTTATTTCAACTATTCCATAAACGTGGATTTTTTAAGTAAATATTTTTTCAACTATTCCATAAACGTTGATTTTTTAAACAATATTTTTTCAACTATTCCATAAGCGTGGATTTTTTAAAAAATATTTTTTCAACTATTCAATAAGCGTGGATTTTTTAAAAAATATTTTTTCGACTATTCCATAAGCGTTGATTTTTTAAAAAAATATTTTTTCAACTATTCCATAAACGTGGATTTTTTAAAAAATATTTTTTCAACTGTTCCATAAACGTGGATTTTTTAAAAAATATTATTTCAACTGTTCCATAAACGTGGATTTTTTAAAAAATATTATTTCAACTATTCCATAAGCGTGAGTTTTTTTTAAAAAATATTTTTTTCAATTTTCTAATAACCGTGGATTTTTTAAAAAATATTTTTTCATATATTCCATAAACGTGGATGTTTTAAAAAATATTTTATCAACTATTCCATAAACATGGATTTTTTAAAAAAATATTTTATCAACTATTCCGTAAACGTAGATTTTTCAAAAAATATTTTTTTAACTATTCCATAAACGTGGATTTTTTAAAAAAATATTTTTTTAACTATTCCATAAACGTGGATTTTTTAAAAAATATTTTTTCAACTATTCCATAATCATTGATTTTTTAAAAAATATTTTTTTAACTATTCCATAAACGTGGATTTTTTAAGTAAATATTTTTTCAACTATTCCATAAACGTTGATTTTTTAAACAATATTTTTTCAACTATTCCATAAGCGTGGATTTTTTAAAAAATATTTTTTCAACTATTCAATAAGCGTGGATTTTTTAAAAAATATTTTTGCGACTATTCCATAAGCGTTGATTTTTTAAAAAAATATTTTTTTAACTATTCCAGAAACATGGATTTTTTAAATAATATTTTTTCAACTATTCCATAAACGTGGATTTTTAAATAAAAATATATTTTTTCAACTATTCCATAAACGTGAATTTTTTAAAAATTATTTTTTTTCGAATATTCCATAAGCGTGGATTTTTTAAAAAATTGTTTTTCAACTATTCCATAAGCGTGGATTTTTTAAAAAATATTTTTTTAAGTTTCTAATAAATGTGGATTTTTTAAAAAATATTTTTTCAAGTTTCTAATAAACGTGGATTTTTTAAAAAATATTTTTTCAAGTTTCTAATAAACGTGGATTTTTTAAAAAATATTTTTCAGGTTTCTAATAAACGTGGATTTTTTAAAAAATATTTTTTCAACTATTCCATAAACGTGGATTTTTTAAAAAATATTTTTTCAACTATTCCATAAACGTGGATTTTTTAAAAAATATTTTTTGAATTGTTCCAAAAGGTGGATTTTTTAAAAAATATTTTTTTAACTATTCCATAAACGCGGATTTTTTAAAAAATATTTTTTTTAACTATTCCATAAACGTTGATATTTTAAAAAATATTTTTTCAACTATTACATAAACCTGGATTTTTTAAAAAATATTTTTTCAACTATTCCATAAACGTGAATTTTTTAAAAAATATTTTTTTCAACTAATCCACAAAACCTGTATTTTTTAAAAAATATTTTTTCAGTTAATCCACAAACCTAGATTTGTTAAAAAAATATTTTTTTCAATTAATCCACAAGCGTGGATTTAAAAAAAAAATATATTTTTTCAATAAATCCACAAGCGTGGATTTTTTAAAAAAATATGTTTTTTTCAACTATTCCATTGACGTGGATTGTTTACAAAATATTTTTTCAACTTTTCGATACGCGTGGATTTTTTAATAAATATTTATTCAACTATTCTATACGCGTGGATTTTAAAAAAAAATATTTTCATTCTTTTCAGTTAGTTTTTTGAAGTTTCTGATTTCCACATGACCCCTGAATTTCACAGTCCAATCCCCCAATGTGTCTATTATCAATAATTTATCGACGTCTGTTAAGTGATGGTACCTGCTTCATTTCACACCTTTTTTTCGATTAGGGCTACTAAGGTCATGATGGTTGGCTGGTTGCTTGGCTCACTAGCCAACTGACTGACTGACGGCTACCGCTAATGGATGCTTAGCAAAATCAAAAAAGAAAAAAAAAACAATTTGTAAATGCTAACGCTTCTTAAGAGAAGCTCGAGGTTAAATTTATTATCGATTTGGTACTTTTTGTTTTTGGCTTCCTTTTGCTTTAAATTAAAATTTAATTACAGGTGTGATTAATGATCGGCACAGGTGGTGGGGGGTCAAAACGTAAACATAAACAACCACAAATCAGCAAACATAAATGATAAAGTTATTATTTCTGGTAATTGGGGAGGCTATTATTAAAAATTAAAAGAAAAAAAAACTTAAAACAACTAAACGGAAATTTTCAAGATCACTGAAGCTTCCGTTTCGCTGACGCTGAAGAAAAAAGATTCAAAGTTAAATAGTCGAAATTGTTTGGGAAATTCTTTGAAATCATGAAAGTCATTCGGAGATCCAAATTGATTGTCGTATAACACTTTTGTTTTGGTTTTTTTTCGGATCAAAAATCACCATTCCCAAACCTGTTATAATCACTTCACATCTCTTGCAATATTCGTGTGAAATTGGGTTTATTTGTTTGGTGAAGTGAGGGGAAAGGGAGCGGATCTTTAATTTTGCATAAAGTAGTGCCGAACTGCAGTCAATTCAGATTATCTTTTTTTTTTTTCAAAAGGTCATGAAGCCCACACCAATGTAGTTTTGTTGTTGTTACGTTTTTTTCTTTTGGACATTTTTCTCTGTTGATGACCAGCATTTATTGCTTAATTATCTGCGGAATCGCCGTGACCTTGAACTAATTTATTTTTTTTATTTCAAAAAATAAACAAATCATAAATTTGGTTGTCAACATTTTTCTTTTATTTATTTTTTTTATTTAGAGTGGCAAGATTTAAATAAACAAATAAATATGACTTTATTTAATCGTGGGTTTTAAGGGAATTATTTTTGAAAAATGTTTTCTAATAAATCCACTTTTATTAATAACTTCAAAAAATATTTTTTTTAAAAAGTCCACGTTTATGGAATAGTTGAAAAAATATTTTTTAAAAAATCCACGTTTATGGAATGGTTGAAAAAATATTTGTTAAAAAATCCACGTTTATTAGTGACTTAAAAAAATAATTTTTAAAAGATCCAAGTTTAATGGTTTCTTCAAAAAATAATTTTTAAAAGATCCACGTTCAATGGTTTCTTCAAAAAATATTTGTTAAAAAATCCACGTTTATTAGTGACTTAAAAAAATAATTTTTAAAAGATCCAAGTTTAATGGTTTCTTCAAAAAATAATTTTTAAAAGATCCACGTTCAATGGTTTCTTCAAAAAATATTTTTTAAAAAATCCACGTTTATTAGTGACTTCAAAAAATAATTTTTAAAAAATCCACATTTAATGGTTTCTCCACGTTTATTAGTGACTTCAAAAAATAATTTTTAAAAAATCCACGTTTATTAGAGACTTCAAAAAATAATTTTTCAAAAATCTACGTTTATTAGTGACTTCAAAAAATAATTTTTAAAAAATCCACGTACTTCAAAAAATAATTTTTAAAAAATCCACGTTAATAGCTGGCTTCAAAAAATATTTTTTAAAAATCTAAGTTTATTAGTGACTTCAAAAAATAATTTTTAAAAAATCCACGTTTATTAGTGACTTCAAAAAATAATTTTTAAAAAATCCACGTTAATAGCTGGCTTCAAAAAATATTTTTTAAAAAATCCACGTTTGATGGTTTCTTCAAAAAATATTTTTTAAAAAATCCACGTTTGATGGTTTCTTCAAAAAATATTTTTTAAAAAAACCACGTTTGATGGTTTCTTCAAAAAATATTTTTTTAAAAAATCCACGTTTGATGGTTTCTTCAAAAAATATTTTTAAAAAATCCACGTTTGATGGTTTCTTCAAAAAATATTTTTTAAAAAATCCACGTTTGATGGTTTCTTCAAAAAATATTTTTAAAAAATCCACGTTTGATGGTTTCTTCAAAAAATATTTTTAAAAAATCCACGTTTGATGGTTTCTTCAAAAAATATTTTTTAAAAAATCCACGTTTGATGGTTTCTTCAAAAAATATTTTTTAAAAAATCCACGTTTGATGGTTTCTTCAAAAAATATTTTTAAAAAATCCACGTTTGATGGTTTCTTCAAAAATATTTTTTAAAAAATCCACGTTTGATGGTTTCTTCAAAAATATTTTTTAAAAAATCCACGTTTGATGGTTTCTTCAAAAAATATTTTTTAAAAAATCCACGTTTGATGGTTTCTTCAAAAAATATTTTTAAAAAATCCACGTTTGATGGTTTCTTCAAAAAATATTTTTTAAAAAATCCACGTTTGATGGTTTCTTTAAAAAATCCACGTTTACTGGTTTCTTCAAAAAATATTTTTTTTTAAATCCACGTTTACTGGTTTCTTCAAAAAATATTTTTTTTTAAAAATCCACGTTTACTGGTTTCTTCAAAAAATATTTTTTTTTAAAAAATCCAGTTTACTGGTTTCTTCAAAAAATATTTTTTTTTAAAAATCCACGTTTACTGGTTTCTTCAAAAAATATTTTTTTTTAAAAAATCCACGTTTACTGGTTTCTTCAAAAAATAATATTTAAAAAATCCACGTTTACTGGTTTCTTCAAAAAATAATATTTAAAAAATCCACGTTTACTGGTTCATTAAAAATATATTTTTTGAAAACTCCACGTTTGATGGTTTCTTCAAAAAATAATTTTTAAAATATCCACGTTCGATAGTTTATTCAAAAAATAATTTTTAAAAATCCACGTTTACTGGTTTCTTAAAAAAATATTTTTGAAAACTCCACGTTTGATGGTTTCTTAAAAAATATTTTTTGAAAAAA